>NC_042963.1:34824318-35175318 GCF_901001165.1 Salmo trutta
GCTTCTTCTTGAGCCACTCCTTTGTTGCCTTGGCCGTGTGTTTTGGGTCATTGTCATGCTGGAATACCCATCCACGACCCATTTTCAATGCCCTGGCTGAGGGAAGAAGGTTCTCACCCAAGATTTGACGGTACATGGCCCCGTCCATCGTCCCTTTGATGCGGTAAAGTTGTCCTGTCCCCTTAGCAGAAAAACACCCCAAAGCATAATGTTTCCACCTCCATGTTTGACGGTGGAGATGGTGTTCTTGGGGTCATAGGCAGCATTCCTCCTCCTCCAAACACGGCGAGTTGAGTTGATGTCAAAGAGCTCCATTTTGGTCTCATCTGACCACAACACTTTCACCAGTTGTCCTCTGAGTCATTCAGATGTTCATTGGCAAATTTCAGACGGGCATGTATATGTATTCTTGAGCAGGGGGACCTTGCGGGCACTGCAGGATTTCAGTCCTTCACGGCGTAGTGTGTTACCAATTGTTTTCTTGATGACTATGGTCCCAGCTGCCTTGAGATCATTGACAAGATCCTCCCGTGTAGTTCTGGGCTGATTCCTCACCGTTCTCATGATCATTGCAACTCCACGAGGTGAGATCTTGCATGGAGCCCCAGGCTGAGGGATATTGACAGTTCTTTTGTGTTTCTTCCATTTGAGAATAATCGCACCAAATGTTGTCACCTTCAAATGAACCTACCATTAAAATTATAGACTGATCCTTTCTTTGTCAGTGGGCAAACGTACAAAATCAGCAGGGGATCAAATACTTTTTTCCCCCACTGTAAATACAGGGGGGTACCGGTACAGAGTCTATGTGCAGGGGCACAGGTTAGTTGAGGTAATATGTACATGTAGGTAGTTATTAAAGTTACTATGAATAGATAACAACAGAGAGTAGCAGCGGTGTAAAAGAGGGAGAGAAATGCAAATAGTCTGGGTAGCCATTTGATTAGCTGTTCAGGAGTCTTATGGCTTGGGGGTAGAAGCTATTTAGAAGCCTCTTGGACCTTGACTTGGCACTCCGGTACAGCTTGCCGTGCGGTAGCAGAGAGAACAGTCTATGACTAGGGTGGCTGGAGTCTTTGACAATTTTCAGGGCCTTCCTTCGACACCCGTCTGGTATAGGAGGTCCTGGATGGCAGGAAGCTTGGCCCCATTGATGTACTGGGCTGTACGCACTACCCTCTGCCTTGTGGTCAGAGGCCGAGCAGTTGCCATACCAGGAAGTGATGCAACCAGTCAGGATGTTCTCGATGGTGCAGCTGTAGAACCTTTTGAGGATCTGAGGACCAATGCCAAATATTTTCAGTCTCCTGAGGGGGAATATGTTTTGTCGTGCCCTCTTCACGACTGTCTTGGTGTGCTTGGACCAAGTTAGTTTGTTGGTGATGTGGACACCAAGGAACTTGAAGCTCTCAACATGCTCCACTGCAGCCCCGTCGATGAGAATGGGGGGTGTGCTCGGTCCTCTTTTTCCTGTAGTCCACAATCATCTCCATTGACTTGATAATGTTGAGGGAGAGGTTGTTGGCCTGGCACCACATGGCCAGGTCTCTGACCTCCTCCCTATAGGCTGTCTTGTCGTTGTCGGTGATCAGGCCTACCACTGTTGTGTCATCGGCAAATTTAATGATGGTGTTGGAGGTTGTGCAGTCATGAGTGAACAGGGAGTACAGGAGGGGACTGAGCACGCACCCCTGAGTGGCCCATGTTGAGGATCAGCGTGGCGGATGTGTTGTTACCTACCCTTACCACCTGGGGGTGGCCCGTCAGGAAGTCCAGGATCCAGTTGCAGAGGGAGGTGTTTAGTCCCAGGATCTTAGCTTGTTGATGAGCTTTGAGGGCACTATGGTGTTGAAGGCTGAGGTGTAGTCAATGAATAGCATTCTCACATAGGTGTTCCTTTTGTCCAGGTGGGAAAGGGCAGTGTGGATTGCAATAGAGATTGCGTCATCTGTGGATCTGTTGTGGCGGTATGCAAATTGGAGTGGGTCTAGGTTTTCTGGGATAATGGTGTTGATGTGAGTCATGACCAGCCTTTCAAAGCACTTCATGGCTACAGATGTGAGTGCTACGGGTCGGTAGTCATTTAGGCAGGTTTCCTTAGTGTTCTTGGGCACAGGTACTATGGTGGTCTGCTTAAAACATGTTGGTGTTACAGACTCGGACAGGGAGAGGTTGAAAATGTCAGTGAAGACACTTGCCAGTAGGTCAACGGTTGCTCGCAGTACACGTCCTGGTAATCCGTCTGGCCCTGCGGCTGCAGAGAGCATGATCACAGTCTTCCGGAAGAGCTGGTGCTCTCATGCATGTTTCAGTGTTATTTGCCTCGAAGCGAGCATAGAAGTAGTTTAGCTCGTCTGGTTGCCACGTGTCACTGGGCAGCTCTCGGTTGTGAAGAGCTTCAGAGCCGGTGTAGTACAATTCAATCTTAGTCCTGTATTGATCCTTTGCCTGTTTGATGGTTCATCGGAGGGCATAGCAGGATTTCTTATAAGCCTCCGTGTTAGAGTCCCGTTCCTTGAAAGCGGCAGCTCAAGCCCTTAGCTCAGTGCGGATGTTGCCTGTAATCCATGGCTTCTGGTTGGGATATGTACATACAGTTACTGTGGGGATGACGTCATCGATGCACTTATTGATGAAGCCAATAACTGATGTGGTGTACTCCTCAATGCCATCAGAGGAATCCCGGAACATATTGCAGTCTGTGCTAGCAAAACAGTCCTGTAGCTTAGCATCTGCTTCATCTGATCAATTTTTTATTGATCTAGTCACTGGTGCTTCCTGCTTTAATTTTTGCTTGTAAACAGGAATCAGGCGGATGGAATTCTGGTCAGATTTGCCAAATGGAGGGTGAGAGGCTTTGTATGCGTCTCTATGTGTGGAGTAAAGGTGGTCCAGAGTTTTTTCCCTCTGGTTGCACATTTAACATGCTGATAGATATTTGGTAAAACGGATTTAAGTTTCCCTTCATTAAAGTCCCTTGCAACTTGGAGCGCCGCCTCTGGGTGAGCGTTTTCTTGTTTGCTTATGGCGGAATACATCTCATTCAATGCTGTCTTACCACCATAGTCAGAGGCTGGCACTATGTAAACAGCTACAAAAAATACAGATTAAAACTCTCTAGGTTGATAGTGTATAGAACAGCAGGATAGTGTATAGAACGGCAGGATAGAACAGACACCGCTGTGTCTGTACATATCTGTCTGCCGGTGCAGCGTATAACCAGCCAGCTGTATGTTGATAGTGTCCTCGTTCAGCCACGACTCCATGAAGCATAAGATATTACAGTTTTGAATGTCCTGTTGGCATGTGTGCCCAGCTGGGCGTACTTGTGCATTTGGCTAATTCAGGAGATAGGTTGCAATTTATAGGCCCCGATATCAGGAGCTGGTGGTAAAAGTTTGGTTTAACAATTCAGAGTCTGAAACGAATGAATCACATGAAATATTTAAGGAGAGCAAATTGATATACAATCCCAACATCAGCTGTATCTGTCAATAGTAAACCAAAGCTTAAAACAATGTTTAAGTGAACCCTGAATACAGAAAATTAATGGTGAATTCGCTTCCATCTGGCAACTCTCATGAGGCACACCTGGACATCACTACCCCGCTTATTTCCCCTTTATCTAGCACTCCTTAGCATCACTATTCAGGCAGTATTGGTTCAGTTCTCTTGTCCAGATGCTTCACTTGTTTAGTAACTCTCCATGTTGGTTATTATTAACCTCCCCATCTGCACCTCCTTCCTGACACCCTGCGTCTACGTTACATAAAAAAGCCCTTTAAAGTCAGTTAAATACCGTGACTTATGGCATTTAGTAGAACGAAACATCTTCCACTAGGAATCGACTCATGGCCGCCCTCCTCCTATACCCCCGCGAACTAGAATAATCCCAGTAAACAAAATGACGTAGAAAATAAGTATTTTCCAGACATTGAAGTTAAGCTCATTTTAGGTACTGAATGAAAAGGTGAAAAGATGTCTTTTGCAAAATTTGAAAATCAGGTTCATTTTCGCTTCTGAATGAAAGACGTCTTGAGTAGAGTAGGGTACAATACAGTACTATACTCTACTGTGCTGTACTGTTGTACTCTACTGTACTGAACCATACTTTACTTTTCTTTACTGTACTGTGCTCTACTGTGCTGTCCAAACTTGTGAAACATAGATGTCTATGATTGGTTCAAATGTTTGGGCCAAGTCAAGACCGGTCTGGACCGGACAAAATCTGAACCAATTATGGACTTCAATGTTTGGGCCAAATATAGGCCGGTCTAGACTAGACCAAATATAGACGTCTATGATTGGTTCAGATTTGGTCCGATCCGTTCATGCTGAAATAAAAAAAAGCCAGTCCAAACCACACCAAAAATATATTTAAAAAAAGGCCGGTCCATGCTTACTGGGGTGTAGCCAAAAGTGTTGGCCCTCAAAGGAGGTCCCTCAATGAATGCCCATCCCTGTGGTAGACCTACCATTTGTAAAACAGGCAGCTGCATTGGCTTTATTAGTCCTGATTCCTGAGACTAATCATTTTGGTTATTTAACCTCTTGACGGTCGCCTAGGATAGGGGGCGCTACAGCGCTTTTTGAAAAAAAATCGTGCCCATTTTAAACGGCCTACTACTACACTCAGAAGCTAGGATATGCATATAATTAATACTTGTGGATAGAAAACACCCTAAAGTTTCTAAAACTGTTTGAATGGTGTCTGTGAGTATAACAGAACTCATATGGCAGTCAAAACCCCGAGACAGATCGAAACAGGAAGTGGAATTCTGAATTGCGGACTCAACTTCATCTTGTTGCCTATAAATCACACCGTGAGCAATGGTTCATTGAGCACTTCCTATTGCTTCCACTAGATGTCCCCAGTCTTTACAAAGTGATTTGAGTCTCCTACTGTGAAAACTGACAGAATGACAGGCTGTGGAACGTGGTCACATGAGGAGGGCCATCACCATTATGACGCCGGCGCCCCTGGCTACCCTCCCCTTTCGAAACGTTTATAAAGACAATGCAATCGTCCCCCTTGAATGTTATTGGAGCTCTGGTTGAAAAAGGCTCTAAAGATTTATGTTACACAACGTTTGACATGTTTGAACGAACCTAAATAAGAAAAAAATGCATTTTGTTGAAAGAGTAGTCCCGCGGCCGACTGAGCTTTTGGTGCAGCCTTCAGAACGCGCTAACAAGAACAAGCTATTGGAACATAAAGGATGAACTTTTTCGAACGAAAATACATTTGTTGTGGACCTGGGATTCCTGGAAGTGCCTAAGGATGAAGATAATCAAAGGTAAGGGATTATTGACAATAGTATACAAGACTAGATTTGATATGCAATTGTTCCAAGATGGCGCTGACCTGTAACGCTAGCCTATTGTTCTGAGTATCGCATCCCCTTTTATCGCAAAGTGTGATTACCCAGTAAAGTTATTTTTAAATCTGGCATTACAGGTGCTTTCAAGAGATATTCATCTATAAATCTTAGAATGACAATATTACATTTTAAAAATGTTTTCAAATAGTAATTTAGTAAATTGTAAAGCTGTTTCACTGGATGCATTTGAGGGAAAATAGTTAGTCAACGTTACGCGCCGATGTAAAATGCTGTTTTTATATATAAATATGAACTTTATCGAACAAAAGAATGCATGTATTGTGTAACATGATGTCCTAGGTGTGTCATCTGATGAAGATTGTCAAAGGTTAGTGCTGCATTTAGCTGTTTTTTGGTTATTTGTGATGCATGTGGTTGGTCGGAAAATGGCTATGTGGCTACTTTTACGATATACTCCTCTAACATAATCTAATGTTTTGCTTTTGCTGTAAAGCCTTTTTGAAATCGGACAACGTGGTTCGATTCAGGAGAGGTGTATCTATAAAACGATATAATTTGAAAAAAAAAATGAAAAAAAAAAAATATTACATTTTGTTATGCTAATGGCGATAGGATTTTTCGCTGGATGTACCCGACCAGGGGTTAAGCTCTGAAAGAGTCAGTATTTTGGAAGGGAGACTGTGTTTTGGAAGCACTGCAACTAATCAAACACACATCTTTAATAGCGAGCTAGCAAAAGACGGAGAGAGAGGTGTCCCAGTATAGACAGATTGGTTACCAGGTTGATGGAGTCAGAACCGTGCACCTGGCCTATCTATCGGCAATCAAAAAACTATCTCGCAATGCAATGCTGTATTTCGCAATTTCTTGACTTGCAATGTCTCGCAACATCAGTAAAGCAGCGCCTATCATCAATAAATAGGATAGGATATGCTACATGCAACAGACCTAAATCTGGACACACACTCGGGACCTGTCATTTAGGGCACCTCTTTTGAGCCTGACATTTTTAGCATTTTTTTATTTATTTTGACATTAATAAGTGTCACATATCAGTTTGCAAACAATGTAAAAAAATATATATATATCATTGAGTTAATAAAGCCGCATACAAACATGATCTCTTTTTTGTTTTCTTGAGTAAGGCAGCTCCAAAATGCAGGTGTTTCAGCCTAGTGCAGTGCTTTCTGTGTGGTGGAGCAAGCCAGCAGAAAATACAGAGCGTTGCGTCGTGATTGGCTCACTGTTCTGTCACTCATGTGGACACTACGATATCGCCAAGTATAATGGTAGAGCTAAAAAATTCAAGCCCCTTGGGTGCTGCCATAGAGTTACATTAGAAGTGTCCATCCAAGAAGGCTCAAGGTCATTTGCCACAGATAAAATTATATCAAATCACGTTATATCTACAGTGACTAGCTGGCAGCATGGATAGGGCCACTAAAGCCCAGTTAAATGCCTCCGCTCCGACGTATCTGAACCATACGTTATTGATGATCCATCTGTGGCTTAAAAACAGATGTGGAGTTAAAAGAGTATGGAGAGAGAAAGAGAGAATGGGGCAGAGAGAGCAAGAAAGAGAGAGAAAGAGAGGGGGCAGAGAGAGCAAGAAAGAGAAAGAGCGAAAACCATCCTCTACTCTCCTCTCCTGTTTCTCCCAGCAGCATCTGTCTGACCCTGAAGGTCAGAGACAAGGTCATGGCAAAAACCACAGGATCCACTTTCAAGGCCAATCCTTCAGTGCGGGGGTATGTGTGCACGCGTATGCACATGCACGCACGCACACGAGCTCGCACACACACGCTCAATTCCACCACCACTCCGCTACCTTTTCATTTCAGTGATGATGTGATTACTCAAACTTTCCTCCAACTGTCTAGCCAGCACTGTCTCTAGTAGCCTGGCCTAGTTCCGTTATATCCACGAAATACCATTAGATCCAGTAATCACAGTAAATAGCCTTGTCTCCTCTGACATGGCCTAATCAACATTAGCAGGACAACATTAGGAGATTGGCCTTTTTCCTTCCAGACGAAAGAGGAAAAACTGATGCATAATGCAATGCTCCCTCCAATATACGTGATTAATATGAGTGCAATTCCAGTGCCCCCTAAAGTACAGAGCAGTTTCTACTATGGCCCAGGCTAATTACATTAGCAGAGATTGGCTGGATGATTTGGGATGCTTTCCTAATCTCTACTCAATCTTGCTGTGTTAATGTTTTTAATGTTTATTGTAGAATTGATTACAAACTTCTGTCTACTTACGTTTTCCACTTAGCTGATTAAATTAAAAGTGAATCCACAGTAATATCCTAAATGCTGTTTGCTTAATATACAGGCACACAAACACCATACCATATCATTAAATAATTCAACTGTAGTTTGATTCAGTGCTCTTGGTAAACACAAACATAATTCTGGTATTACCATGACACAGTCATAAACCTAATGTGCTCCAGTCTCCAGTGTGAAGGCTGCTGTTGGGACAGAATGTGTTTGTTCCCACACTCGGGACTCTTATTCTATTGGTTACACTGACTCTTGGCCTCCCATCCTGTTCTAACCACCTCTTGTCGGCTTTGTATTCATGTTACCTGATGAAATTGCTGTACAATATGATCTTGTTGCCATCTAATGCACATTCAAATGTTATAAATCAACACTGCAGAGCTCTACCTGACCTCTGTCGTGCCCTGATTGTATTACTGCTAATTATATCTGGAAATGTGCACGTACACCCTGGCCCATCTACTGTTTCTAGCCACAATTCTGATTTGTGCTCTAATATATACTTCACTGATTTCTGCTCTCATAAAAGCCTGGGTTTTCTGCACGTTAACACTAGAAGCTTATTAACTAACATTTATCAATTGAAAGCGTGGGTTCACAGCTCCAATCAAGATGTGTTGGTCATTACTGAGACGTGGTTAAGAAAGAGTGTTTTGAAAACTGATGTTAACCTTTCTGGTTATAACCTTTTTCGGCAAGACAGACCTTCCAAAGGTGGTGGAGTGGCAATCTTTACCAAGGAACACATTCAGTGATTGGTTGTCTACACCAAGTCTGTCCCCAAGCAATTTGATTTGCTGGTTTTACACATTAAAGTTTCAAAAAACTTTGTTGACAGTCGCTGGGTGTTATCAGCCACCATCAAGCACCAACCTGTACCCGGGATATGCTTAAAACCTGTTGGGGCTAGGGGGCAGTATTTTCACGGCCGGATGAAAAACGTACCCAATTTAAACAGGTTACTACTCTGGCCCAGAAAATAGAATATGCATATTATTAGTAGATTTGGATAGAAAAACCACTCTGAAGTTTCTAAAACTGTTTGAATGGTGTCTGTGAGTGTAACAGAACTCATATGGCAGGCAAAAAAACAGAGACAAATTGAATCAGGAAGTGGGAGAAATTAGAAATGTAGTTTTTCTTTTGAATCCCTTGAAAAACTATAGTGACATAGGATTTACGTTGCACCTCCTAACTCTTCCATTGGCTGTCAACAATCTTTAGGAACTGGTTTCATCCGTCACCTGTTACCGGGCAGAAAATTGTGGCTCAGTCAATCACTGGCCAGTCTGAGGACAGGTGTCTTATGACGCGCGTGCACATGACTTCGTTGTTTGTTATTTTTCTCCTGGGATGAATACCTATTGCCCGGTTGTAAAATTATCGCAATTTTACGTAAAAAAATACCCTAAAGGATTGATTGTAAACATCGTTTGACGTGTTTCTACAAACGGTAATGGAACTTTTGACCATTTTGTCTATAGATTTGCGTCCACGCCACATGGCATTGTAAAGTGTTCTGGATGGGTCAACAAAATTGACGTATTTTGACATAAATGATGGACTTTGCAGAACAAATGAACATTTCTTGTGGAAGTGGGTGCCCTTCCGAGTGCATTCCGCCGAAGATAAGCAAAGGTAAGAAAAATATTTTGAACATATTTTCAGAGATTTGTCGATGCCGTGGTTGTAGGCTAACTGTATAGTTTAACATTGAAGGCTAAGTTCTGTACTCAGAATATTGAACAATGTGCTTTTTCCGTAAAGTTATTTTGAAATCTGACAAAGTGGTTGCATAAAGGAGTAGATTATCTCTAATTCTTTAAATAATTGTTATACATTTTGTCAACGTTTATGAGTTCTTCTGTAAATGTATGTGCCTATTCACCGGCAGTTATGGGGAGAAAACATTTTCTGAACGTCACGCGCCAATGTAAAAATTGGGTTTTTGGATATAAATATGAACTTGATCGAACAAAAAATGCATGTATTGTCTAACATGATGTCCTAGGAGTGTCATCTGATGAAAATTGTCAAAGGTTAGTGCTTAACCTGTTGGAGCTAGGGGGCAGTATTTGCACGGCCGGATAAAAAAACGTACCCAATTTAAACTGGTTACTACTCTTGCCCAGAAACGAGAATATGCATATAATTAGTAGATTTGGATAGAAAACATTCTAAAGTTTCTAAAACTGTTTGAATGGTGTCTGTGAGTATAACAGAACTCATATGGCAGGCCAAAACCAGAGAAGATTCCATACAGGAAGTGACCATTTCTTGTCCTTCTATAGCCTCTTTATCAAAAATAGAGGATCTCTGCTGTAACGTGACATTTTCTAAGGCTCCCATAGGCTCTCAGAAGGCGCCAGAACGGGGAATGATGACTCTGCAGTCCCTGGGCGAAAAACAGTAGGGGTTTTGGAAAGTGGTCGTTCTGAGAACAATGACATGGCGCGCGTGCATGTGAAGACTCCATTCACTATTTTCAGTGTTTGAACGAAAACAAGGTCTCCCGGTCGGAATATTATCGCTATTTTACGAGAAAAATTGCATAAAAATGTATTTTAAACAGCGTTTGACATGCTTCGAAGTACGGTAATGGAATATTTTGAATTTTTTTGTCACGATACGCACCGGCGCGTCACCCTTCGGATAGTGTCTTGAACGCAAGAACAAAACGCAGCTATTTGGATATAACTATGGATTATTTGGAAGAAAAACAACATTGGGTGTTGAAGTAGAAGTCCTGGGAGTGCATTCTGACGAAGAACAGCAAAGGTTATCCAATTTTTCTTATAGTAAATCTGAATTTGGTGAGTGCCAAACTTGGTGGGTGTCAAAAAAGCTAGCCATGATGGCCGGGCTATCTACTCCGAATATTGCAAAATGAGCTTTCACCGAAAAGCTATTTTAAAATCTGACACCGCGATTGCATAAAGGAGTTCAGTATCTATAATTCTTAAAATAATTGTTATGTTTTTTGTGAACGTTTATCGTGAGTAATTTAGTAAATTCACCGGAAGTTTTTGGTGGGAATGCTAGTTCTGAACGTCACATGCTAATGTAAAAAGCTGGTTTTTGATATAAATATGAACTTGATTGAACAAAACATGCATGTATTGTATAACATAATGTCCTAGGAGTGTCATCTGATGAAGATCATCAAAGGTTAGTGCTGCATTTAGCTGTGGTTTTGGTTTTTGTGACATTATATGCTAGCTTGAAAAATGGGTGTGTGATTATTTCTGGCTGGGTACTCTCCTGACATAATCTAATATTTTGCTTTCGTTGTAAAGCCTTTTTGAAATCGGACAATGTGGTTAGATAAAGGAGAGTCTTGTCTTTTAAAATGGTGTAAAATAGTCATATGTTTGAAAAATTGAAGTTTTTGGATTTCTGAGGTGTTTGTAATTCGCGCCACGCTCTATCATTGGATATTGGCGAGGCATTCCGCTAGCGGCACATCTAGATGTGCCGAGCTCCACTCCTACTCCCCAGGTGCTCTCATTTGTTGACTTCTGTAACCGTAAAGGCCTGATTTCATATATGTTAACATTAGAAGCCTCCTCCCTAAGTTTCTTTTATTCACTGCTTTAGCACACTCTGCCAACCCGGATGTCCTAACCGTGTCTGAATCCTACATTAGGAAGACCACCAAAAACCCTGAAATTTCCATCCCTAACATTTTCCAACAAGATAGAACTGCCAAAGGGGGCGGTGTTGCAATCTACTGCAGAAATAGCCTGCAGAGTTCTGTCTTACTATCCTGGTCTAAACCCAAACAATTCGAGCTTCTACTTTTAAAAATCCACCTTTCCAGAAACAAGTCTCTCACTGTTGCCGCTTGCTATAGACCACCCTCTGCCCCCAGCTGTGCCCTGAACACCATATGTGAATTGATTGCCCGCCCATCTCTCTTCAGAGCTCGTGCTGCTAGGTGACCTAAACTAGGACATGCTTAACAACCCGGCCATCCTACAATCTTGATGCCCTCAATCTCACACAAACTATCAAAACAGGCACCCTCATGAATATCATCCTAACGAACTTGCCCTCCAAATACAGTGGGGGGAAAAAGTATTTGATCCCCTGCTGATTTTGTACATTTGCCCACTTACAAAGAAATGATCCGTCTATAATGTTAATAGTAGGTTTATTTGAACAGTGAGAGATGAATATCTCTTGAAAGCACCTGTAATGCCAGATTTAAAAATAACTTTACTGGGTAATCACACTTTGCGATAAAAGGGGATGCGATACTCAGAACAATAGGCTAGCATTACAGGTCAGCGCCATCTTGGAACAATTGCATATCAAATCTAGTCTTGTATACTATTGTCAATAATCCCTTACCTTTGATTATCTTCATCCTTAGGCACTTCCAGGAATCCCAGGTCCACAACAAATGTATTTTCGTTCGAAAAAGTTCATCCTTTATGTTCCAATAGCTTGTTCTTGTTAGCGCGTTCTGAAGGCTGCACCAAAAGCTCAGTCGGCCGCGGGACTACTCTTTCAACAAAATGCATTTTTTTCTTATTTAGGTTCGTTCATACATGTCAAACGTTGTATAACATAAATCTTTAGAGCCTTTTTCAACCAGAGCTCCAATAACATTCAAGGGGGACGATTGCATTGTCTTTATAAACGTTTCGAAAGGGGAGGGTAGCCAGGGGCGCCGGCGTCATAATGGTGATGGCCCTCCTCATGTGACCACGTTCCACAGCCTGTCATTCTGTCAGTTTTCACAGTAGGAGACTCAAATCACTTTGTAAAGACTGGGGACATCTAGTGGAAGCAATAGGAAGTGCTCAATGAACCATTGCTCATTGTGTGATTTACAGGCAAACTGATGAAGTTGTTTCCGCAATTCAGAATTCCACTTCCTGTTACGATCTGTCTCGGGGTTTTGACTGCCATATGAGTTCTGTTATACTCACAGACACCATTCAAACAGTTATACATATCCTAGCTTTTGAGTTTCAGTAGGAGGCCGTTTAAAATGGGCACAGATTTTTTTCAAAACTCGCTGTAGCGCCCCCTATCCTAGGCGAACGACAAGAGGTTAATGAGGGAAATAAGTATTTGACCCCTCTGCAAAACATGACTTAGTACTTGATGGCAGAACCCCTGTTGGCAATCACAGAGGTCAGACTATTTATTGTAGTTGGCCACCAGGTTTGCACACATCTCAGAAGGGATTTTGTCCCACTCCTCTTTGCAGATCTTCTCCAAGTCATTAAGGTTTCGAGGCTGACGTTTGGCAACTCGAACCCTCAGCTCCCTCCACAGATTTTCTATGGGATTAAGGTCTGGAGACTGGCTAGGCCACTCCAGGGCCTTAATGTGCTTCTTCTTGAGCCACTCCTTTGTTGCCTTGGCCGTGTGTTTTGGGTCATTGTCATGCTGGAATACCTAGTCACTACCCATTTTATATGCCCTGGCTGAGGGAAGGAGGTTCTCACCCAAGATTTGACGGTACATGGCCACGTCCATCGTCCCTTTGATGTGGTGAAGTTGTCCTGTCCCCTTAGCAGAAAAACACCCCCAAAGCATAATGTTTCCACCTCCATGTTTGACGGTGGAGATGGTGTTCTTGGGGTCATAGGCAGCATTCCTCCTCCTCCAAACACGGCGAGTTGAGTTGATGTCAAAGAGCTCCATTTTGGTCTCATCTGACCACAACACTTTCACCAGTTGTCCTCTGAGTCATTCAGACGTTCATTGGCAAACTTCAGATGGGCATGTATATGTATTCTTGAGCAGGGGGACCTTGCGGGCGCTGCAGGATTTCAGTCCTTCACGGCGTAGTGTGTTACCAATTGTTTTCTTGGTGACTATGGTCACAGCTGCCTTGAGATCATTGACAAGATCCTCCTGTGTAGTTCTGGGCTGATTCCTCACCGTTCTCATGATCATTGCAACTCCACGAGGTGAGATCTTGCATGGAGCCCCAGGCCGAGGGATATTGACAGTTCTTTTGTGTTTCTTCCATTTGCGAATAATCACACAAAATGTTGTCACCTTCTCACCAAGCTGCTTGGCGATGGTCTTGTAGCCCATTCCAGCCTTGTGTAGGTCTACAATCCTGTCCCTGACATCTTTGGAGAGCTCTTTGGTCTTGGCCATGGTGGAGAGTTTGGAATCTGATTGATTGATTGCTTCTGTGGACAGGTGTCTTTTATACAGGTAACAAGCTGCGGTTAGGAGCACTCCCCTTTAAGAGTGTGTTCCTAATCTCAGCTCGTTTCCTGTATAAAAGACACCTGGGATCCAGAAATCTTTCTGATTGAGAGGGGGTCAAATACTTATTTCCCTCATTAAAATGCAAATCAATTTATAACATTTCTGACATGCGTTTTTCTGGATATTTTTGTTGTTATTCTGTCTCTCACTGTTCAAATAACCCTACCATTAAAATTATAGACTGATCCTTTCTTTGTCAGTGGGCAAACGTACAAAATCAGCAGGGGATCAAATACTTTCCCCCCCCACTGTACACCTCTGCTGTTTTCAACCAAGATCTCAGCAATCACTGCATCATTGCCTGCATCCGTAATGGGTCTGCGGTCAATCACTGTCAAACGCTCCCTAAAACACTTCAGCGAGCAGGCCTTTCTAATCAACCTGGCCCGGGTATCCTGGAAGGATATTGACCTCATCCCGTCCGTAGAGGATGCCTGGTTATTCTTTAAAAGTGCCTTCCTCAACATCTTAAACAAGCATGCCCCATTCAAAAAATGTTGAACCAGGAACAGATATAGCCCTTGGTTCTCTCCAGACCTGACTTCCGTTGAACAGCACAAAGACATCCTGTGGAATTCTGCATTAGCATCGAATAGCCCCCGTGGTATGCAACTTTTCAGGGAAGTTAGAAACCAATATACACAGGCAGTTAGGAAAGCTAAAGCTAGCTTTTTCAAGCAGAAATTTGCATCCTGTAGCACAAACTCAAAAAAGTTCCAGGCAATGTAAAGTCCATGGAGACTAAGAGCACCTCCTCCCAGCTGCCCACTGCACTGAGGCTAGGAAACTATCACCACCGACAAATCCACGATAATTGAGAATTTCAATAAGCATATTTCTACGGCTGGCCATGCTTTCCACCTGGCTACCCCTACCCCGATCAACAGCCCTGCACCCCCCACAGCAACACGCCCAAGCCTCCCCCATTTCTCCTTCACCCAAATCCAGATAGCTGATGTTCTGAAAGAGCTGCAAAATCTGGACCCCTACAAATAAGCCGGGCTAGACAATCTGGACCCTCTCTTTCTAAAATGATCTGCCAAAATTGTTGCAAGCTCTATTACTAGCCTGTTCAACCTCTCTTTCGTATCGTCTGAGATTCCCAAAGATTGGAAAGCTGCCGCGGTCATCCCCTTCTTCAAAGGGGGAGACACTCTAGACCCAAACTGCTACAGACCTATATCTATCCTACCCTGCCTTTCTAAGCTCTTTGAAAGCCAAGTTAACAAAACAGATTACTGACCATTTCGAATCCCACCATACCTTCTCCGCTATGCAATCTGGTTTCAGAGCTGGTCATGGGTGCACCTCAGCCACGCTCAAGGTCCTAAACTATGTCATAACTGCCAATGATAAGAGACATTACTGTGCAGCTGTATTCATCGACCTGGCCAAGGCTTTCGACTCTGTCAATCACCACATTCTTATCGGCAGACTCAACAGCCTTGGTTTCTCAAATGATTGCCTTGCCTGGTTCACCAACTACTTCTCTGATAGAGTTCAGTGTGTCAAATCGGAGGGTCGAACAGAGCAAATCGGAAAGTCAAACAGAGCAAAGTACAAAGAGATCCTTGATGAAAATCTGCTCCAGAGCGCTCAGGACATCATACTGGGGCGAAGGTTCGCTTTCCAACAGGACAACTACCCTAAGCACACAGCCAAGACAACGCAGGAGTGACTTCTGGGACAAGTGTCTGAATGTCCTTGAGTGGCCCAGCCAGAGCCCCGATTTGAACCCGATTGAACATCTTTGGTGAGACCTGAAAATAGCTGTGCAGCGACGCTCCCCATCCAACCTGACAGAGCTTGAGAGGATCTGCAGAGAAGAATGGGAGGAACTCCAAATACAGGTGTGCCAAGCTTGTAGCGTCATACCCAAGAAGACTTGAGGCTGTAATCTCTACCAACGGTGCTTCAACAAAGTACTGAGTAAAGGGTCTGAAATACTTACGTAAATGTCATATTTCAGTAATTGTTTTCTTATTATTTTTTGCTGTCATTACGGGGTATTGTGTATAGATTGATGAGGGAAATGTTTTTTTTTAATCAATTTTAGAATAAGGCTGTAACGTAACAAAATGTGGAAAAAGTATACTTTCCGAATGCACTGTATAGCAGTCTATTGCCAAATTTTGTCTGTCAAACAGATAGGCCTACCTCTTATTTCTTAAATAGGAAGAAATGGGCTCCAACACAAAGCCCACTTGTTGTTAGTGAAGTCTAATTAAAATGAAGACGGTTTAAATGAATTATGTCTACTCAAATGTGCCTACTTTCATCCCCATGAGCTGTCCATTTCCAATTGATTGTGCTATGGCTGCTACTTCAAGTTTCAGCACCAATGTAAATGACTCTAATCTGGTTTATTGTGAGGACTATAACCCTGATAAATTGACCTACATCATGGGCAACAAACATATTGTTTATAATAAATCAATTACAGTAGTAGCAAACTATCAAAGTTGACCTCCGGTCCTCCTTCTCATCTTCTTACTCTCTTTCTCAAACTGAACAGAACGTACAGTAGGCTATAGGATAGTCCACATGCAAGGTAGTGCATTTTTTGGACTAGGCTTACTCAAAAAATATTTTGGAAACTGCCCCCATAGGCCTTCATAGCACATCAATTGGTTAGGCAGCACACAAAAAAGTTTTGGATCAGCAACAGCAGAGGCCAGGGCTCAGGGTTGGAATATCCATTGCAGTATGTAATGCAGCCTAGTTTTATTTACACCATCCCAGCAGCTACCTTAGAAAAATAACTTTCATCTGTGCTTCTCTGAGTATGCACTTCATAGCCTATAGGCAAATCTTTATATACCAGAGCTGCGAGAAAAGTTATATTTATTATTGAAACAATGTTGCGATTGTTTGTAAGAATGCCAACAGGTGTGGTTCCCGTGGGGGAAAGATTAGCAAAGGCAGGCATTAAAGGTCCTGCACTTAAAAAAGGATGCTGAAGGGAAAAAGAGAGGGACGAGAAAGAGGAGAAGAAGGAACAGAAAGGACAGGCCACCTGCTCTCTTTTCTCTCGTTCTCTCTGTCCTGTTTCTGTGTTTTCAGGTAATGAGCTCCTAATTGTGTAGCAAGGAGGACGAACAGAGCACCACATGATCTATGCACACCAAAAGACCAAAGCAGAGAGGGGGGGTGCCAGAGAGAGAGAGAGAAAAACAGAATATGGAAAGAGAGACAGAAGGGGGCAGAGAGAGAGAGATAGAGGTGCATGCTTTGATGTGCTTTTCAATGTAATGTAGATGAGGATTGAGAGGCCATTCTACTTGTCTGTCAGAGAGAAAGAGGAGAGGAGCAGGTGTTTCATTTCCTCTCCCCCTCCCTCTCAAGGGGAGTTGTTCCTGTTGTTCTAGGGAGGTGAGTGAACTCCTGGTAGTGAGAGGACGAAATGAGGTGCATGGGGAGGTGTTGCTGTGTGTCATCATTGAGACTTGGAAGTCCTGAACAATATAGCTGGACTTCATAACAACAACAAAGTCCAGCTTGCTTAATCCTGGCTTTACTTCCCCACTGTGAGAGTGACTACATTAAGCAGATTGGATGCTGTGCAGAGGAGGAGGCAGGGAACGACAGAAACCCTCCTCTCCTCCCTCCCAGCAGCATCTGGTTGTCCCTGAAGGTCAGAGACAAAGTCATGGCAGAAACCACAAGATCCACTTTCAAGGACAATCCCTCAGTGGACATAAACGTAAAAGTTTCTGAGAATTAGTTATTAAAGAGGAACTAGCAATACAATAAACAAAGCAAGGCCACCTGTTCTGGCGATATGATGCACTTGTTTATTATCTCTCCACGGAATGATGCTTACGAAAGAGGAACTAACCTATCTAAGCATTTTGTCTCAATCACCATTGTGGGACTCAGAGTTAGATTTGATGTCCACAGTCAGAACCCTTAAATCTTCCCTCCCTACTGTGCCTCTAGTCATCTTGAACATTTCCTGCTCTCCTCCTCTCCGTTTAGTCTGCCCTTCACATCAGTATTCAGGAAGAAAGCAGAGACAAGTGTTTTGGAGGTCTGCTGGAAGGTAACGTATGGAGACATGAAGGAGCGTACACGTGTGGCAGCTCCACCTCATTTCTTTTCACTACCTCCCCCCGCACCATATGTGATAATGTTTGTGTGTGACGACAGTGACGACACTGTACCAAATAAAAACAAATGAACCACTCCAAAACAGCTTGCACAGGTTTTTTTCCCCCTGTCGGTCGGTCGCTGTCTGTCTGGTGAGTTTGATGTTTGATTGGGTTTGGTTGAGGACCAGGAAGTGCTGAAGCTCTGATAATCTGTTGTGCAGATCTGGGTTTTTCTGCGCTCACAGGAAAAAAAACGAAACTAAATGGAATTAAAATTGAACCCATGTCGGTCAATTAGTTGTTTAAAAACGAAAATTAAACAACATTTCAGTTAAATGCCCAGCACTACTTAATAGAGGGCAGGCAGGTCAGGCCAGAGTTTGGCCATTACTGAGGCTGTATTAATCTGCAGGAGAGGAGAGGAAGTGATGTCGGAGATGGTAATTGAGTTAGTCTCTGTGCAGCCCTTGTCTAATGAGAAGCTACAGGCTGGAATTGTGACTCATTTCTTCTGCTCCGGATAATGTGTCAGACTATCAGAGAGACTTGCCCTCCTCCAGCTCAGCTAATGACTACATAGGCCTAATGAAGGATTGGTGGGATTTCTCTGACTGACTTTGGAGCTAAGTATTATTACACTCCGAGGTTGTTCTCCACCTATTTTTGAAGTTAATTTACTAGATTGATGCTTGAATTTAATTCCGAGGCTGATGTTAAGTGTTTTAATGATGTTCAGAAATACTTGTCATGGTGCCACTTTTGATCAATACTTCAGGTATGACTAGCTAAGTAACAGGAGAGAGAGTGATATCACTCTGTTATTAGCCTGTCTGGTCTCCTATTTGACTGTGTGAAGAAATCGATTGACATGCCACAAGAGTGTCCTCACTCTTCAGTGTAAAGTCCTAACTGTGTTGTAAAGTAACATGCTTAAAATATCAAGAAAGCAGGTCCACATTACCAAAGACAGTGAACATCCAATGCTTTCTCAAATGATGTTTATCTTGCAATATGTCCGATACGGGTTAGGAGATGGTGTCTGAAAGAGCAGCCAAGCAGCCAATTATGAAGGATCATGAAGAATGATCCTTTGACTAGACACACAGTCCTTTGTAGGATGTTACCAACACAACACAAGACCTGGGTTCAAATACATGTGTATTGAAGTATTTCACATTTAAATACTTATTCTGTGTATTTGACTAATTTCAAATCAGGTGGTGCTGAATCAACTACTTTTAATTGAAGTATTTGAAAGAATTTTAAAATAATTTCCTATAAATAGCCTACTATTTGAAACTATTTTCAAATACATTATTTCAAATAACATGGACCAAACAGACCTGAGTTAAAATGCCTGAGATATTTACATTTTTGTACTTGAAAGTATTTTTTAAAATACATCAAATCAAAAGTTATTGGTCACATACACATGGTTAGCAGATGTTATTGTGAGTGTAGCGAAATGCTTATGTTTCTAGATCCGACAGTGCAGTAGTATCTAACAGGTAATATCTAACAATTCCACAACAAAACCTAATATCTAACCAATTCCACAACAAAACCTAATACACACAATCTAGTAAAGGAATGGGATGAGAATTTATAAGTATAAAATATATGGATGAGCAGTGACAAAGCGGCTAAGATGCAATAGATAGTAAAGAATAGATAGTGAAGGATACAGTGTATACATATGAGATGAGTAATGCCAACATATCTCATCAGCCACCTGGTGTAAGGGACTTTGAGGATCTGAGGCTCTTTCCACTGTTGCCTCCATAATCCTCTAAATCCCACCAACATCAACCGCCTCAGAGCGCAACTGGTCCTTGTTTGGGAACACACACACCAAAGCACGCAACAGGCTGACCATCAGGGCAAATTTGGCCATCAGGGCAAATTTGAGGCTTTTTGAGCCTGAGAACGAGCCATCCTCAATAAGGTTGGAAAGTGACAGTGAAGATGAGGCCTCAGAGTCTGATGTTCAAGAGTTGGACATTGAGGAGGTTCAGGGAGAAGACATGGAAGCCTGAGAGGAAGACAACCAAAGCTTTAGTTTCTAGACTATCATTTTACATATGTATGTTGAAAAGTTTTGGGTTTTTGATAAGATGGATCATTGGGGATCATTCAATATTCACTTTCTTTTGTTGTTCATTGAAATCATCTCTTGTGAAGAGTCAACTCATTTAATTAAAGTTCAATTCGTAACTAAATCTTTTTTTATATTTCTATTGGAAGGATTTAATAATTTGCAATTATGTCTACTTATGATAAACCTTTTACCTTATTGCCAATTGATATGGTAAATATATCCAATGCAGAAAACATCTACATTTAAATGGTATTAATATTAATTTGAATATATTTCCGTTAATTCCGATATATTCCCGTTAATTCCCCCGGAAAGTTTCCACCTCTGAATATTCCCCAATATTCAGAGGTGGTGTTGGTGTCCTGGAGGGCAGGTAGTTTACCCCCAGTGATGCATTGTGCAGACCGCACCACTCTCTGGAGAGCCCTGCGGATGTGTCCGGTGCAGTTGCCGTACCAGGTGGTAATACAGCCTGACAGGATGCTCTCAATTGTGCACCTGTAAAGGTTTGTGAGGGTTTTCGGTGACAAGCCAAATTCTTTCAGCCTCCTGAGGTTGAAGAGGAGCTGCCTTCTTCACTACGCTGTCTGTGTGCGTAAGTGAAGTTATTAATTAAACTTTGGATGGTGTATCAATACACCCAGTCACTACAAAGATACATTCCTCCTTCCGAACTCAGTTGCCAGAGAGGAAGGGAACCGCTGAAGGATTAAACCATCAGGACAATGGTGACTTTAAAACCGTTGCAGAGTTGAAAGGCTGTGATAGGAGAAAACTGATGGCTCAACAACAATGTCGTTACTCC
The DNA here is from genome assembly GCF_901001165.1 of Salmo trutta. Classification (NCBI taxonomy): domain Eukaryota; kingdom Metazoa; phylum Chordata; class Actinopteri; order Salmoniformes; family Salmonidae; genus Salmo; species Salmo trutta. The sequence continues at coordinate 34,845,189 of NC_042963.1, forward strand.
ACAATACTAACCTAAATGAGTGAAAAGGAAGCCTGTACAGAATAAAATATTCCAAAACATGCATCCTTTTTGCAATAATGCACTAAAGAAACTGCAAAAAATGTGTAAAATAAATAAAATGAATGTCCTGAGGTCAAAGCACTATGTTTGGGGCATATCCAACACATAACTGAGTACTTCTCTTCATATTTTCAAGCATGGTGGTGGCTGCATCATGTTATGGGTATGCTTGTCATTGGCAAGGACAAGATTTTGGGGGGATAAAAAGAAACGGAATAGAGCTAAGCACAAGCAAAATCTTAGAGGAAAACCTGGTTTCCAACAGACACTGAGAGACATATACCTTTCAGCGGGACAATAACCTAAAACACAAGGCCAAATATACAATGGTGTTGCGTACCAAGATGACATTGAGACATTGAATGTTCCTGAGTGGCCTAGTTACATTTTTTACTTAAATTGGCTTGAAAATCTATGCAACACTTGCTGTCTGGGGGGGGGGGGTGAAACAATGTGCTCCTCCTCTCTCTTCTGCCAGAATTCAATTCACCTCTCCTCACTATAAATGTTCAGACAGGCAAATATTATTGCTTTCCTGCCTTACTTGACATATTCCATCAGCCATTACACACCAGGGAGAACAGCCAGGCTCTGGTATGATCCTCTGAGCTGATCTGGGCTTAATGAGAGGGATTTTCAGGTAGCAATAATGAGAAATTCAATATCAATATCATGGGGTCTTAAGTCAAATCTTTTAAATGAACTGTGACAAAGTGGTAATTATTTATAGTCTGCCAAATTGAGATTGATCTTATTTGTTCATTTATGCATTTGCCTGGGAGAGTTACATCAAGTGCGTAATGGCTTTTGCGTTGCGAGATTTTCATCTGTGATTGGAGTTTCACCCCAGAGGTTGGTGAATGAGATGTGTATCCATGTGAGTGAGCACTAAATAAAAGGTGGAGATAATTCCACTGGCAGCCTCAGCTGAATGCCAATATGCTGCGAGTCCATGAGTCCATCATTCTGTCAGTCACTAGTCTCTATAATAATTTGTTACTCTTGCAATTATGTTTACATGAAGAACCACAGAGATAAAGCATATGCAATGGTTTTGGTTTAGTATTCATATGAATATTTATCCAAAGGAATGCGGTCTTCTCTGTGGAGGGATGACTGAGAAAAGGCAGAAACATAGGAGCATGTCAAATTGGGTGTCAAATTAAATGGCATTTAAAAATGAAGGCATACAGTGCCTTCAGAAAGTATTCACACTCCTTGACATTTTCCACATCTTGATGTGTAACAAAGAGGGATTCAAATGGGTTTGTCATTTTTGGTCAACGATCTACTGTACACTGTACAGGGTGTGACCATTGAGAAAGTTGTGGAGGCTAAACTCCTAGGTATAACATTGGATGGTCAATTATCCTGGGCAAGTCATATTGACAAAGTTGTTGTGAAGATGGGGAGAGGTATGTCTGTTTATAAATATATGTTCTGCGTTTTTTGACATGTCTACTGTTCTAGTCGTTCAGGCTCTGGTCTTGTCCCATCTTGATTACTGTCTGGTATGGTCAAGTGCAGCAAAGAAAGACCTAGCAAAGCTGCAGCTGGCTCAAAACAGAGCAGCATGCCTTTCTCTTAACTACACATACAGAACTAACATCACCAACATGCATGCCAGTCTTTCCTGGTTGAGGGTTAACAAGAGATGAACTGTTTCTCTTTTTGTTTTTATGAGAAATATTATTGTGATGAAAATTACAGATTGTCTGCATAATCAAATAACATTCAGCTCAGACACCCATGCCTACCCAGCCAGCAGCATACCACCCTGCATCCCACTGCTGACTTGCCTCTGAAGATTAGCGCGGTTGGTCCTGGTCAATCCCTGGATGAGAGACCAGATGCTGCATGAAGTGGTGTTGGAGGGCCAGTAGGAGGCACTCTTTCCTCTGCTCTAATGAAATATTGGGCCAGTGATTGGGGACATTGCCCTGTGTAGGGTGCTATCTTTTGGATGGGATGTTAGACAGGTGTCCTGACTATGTGGTCACTAAATATCCCCATGGCACGTATTGTAAGAGTAGGGATGTTAAACCTGGTGTCCTGGCTAAATTTCCAATCTGGCCTTCATACCATCATGGCCACCTAATCATCCCCAGCTTACAATTGGCTCATTTATCCCCCCTCTCCCCTGTAACTATTCCCAAGGTCGTTGCTGTAAATGAGAATGTGTTCTCAGTAAGCTTACCTGGTAAACATTTTTTTACATATTCATATATGCCACCAGGGGTCTCTTGACAGTCCCCAAAACAAATTCATGGCAACACAGTTTTATAAAGAGCCATGTTTGCATGGAACTCTCGTTCATCTCCTATATACTCAAGAAAAGAGCAAAATTACCTTTAAAAACACAGATTAAAAAAACAACTCATGGAACAGCGGGGACTGTGAGGGGACACACACACTAACACACAATTTTTGTTATATTTTTTGTATTATGTTTTTGTTGCATTGTTTGAATATCGTATTTTAAATTTGTCTGACTTTCCTTGTCTATCAGTGTTTTGTTACTTGTCATGTTTTGTGTTTTTTTTGTGGACCACAGGAAGAGTTGCTTCTGCAAAAGCTAATGGGGATCCAAATAAACAAACAAATTAGTGTGAGAAATTGCTAATGTTGGCACACTACCTGTTCTACATGCTACAGTAAACAGTGCAGAGTTTTAGTTCTATTTTGAGGCTAAGAGTTTCTCTTGCTCAGTGTCGGACTACATTGTACTTTACCCTTGGCAATTCCACGGTCACGGAATTGCGCTGAGACCAATGTTTTTTGCCAAACAAAAAACATTGATTTAAAAGTTTAAGAAACCACAAGGTATACTTAACAATTTACACTACAAAAAAACTTGCTGGATAAACCGCAGATGCAAAGTTTAACAGAATTTCAGTAAAATCTCCCTCAGTTTTTTGTGTGCACATTTTCTAAAAACTCTTACATTTCTTCTCCGAATTAAGATTCAACTATGTCTACAAAAAGAATGGGGTGTCAGCTACGACATGACACATTGAACTACAATAAGTGAAGTGGATTTACACCCAGTAACGGAATTTCATCATGGGTCCCTGATCTATATTAAACAGAAATGCATAATTATGGATATGAATGTAATTATTTTCATGGTGATGTATCCTAAATAGGTACACAAAATGTATACATATGCAATATCCTCCTTTGCATATTTGGGTATTATTCTACACACTGGCTATTATTTAAATAAGCTCTGCCCACAAGACCAAATTTGGTTGGTACAGACCAAATTTGAACCAATCATAGACGTCTATGTTTCACAAGTTTGGACATCAAAGTAGAGTACCGCACAACACAGAACAGTAAAAGTAAAGTATAGTTCAGTACAATAAAGTGTACTCAACTCTAATGTGCTCTGTGGACTTTACTGTGGTGTCCAAACTTGTGAACCCAACTGTGGTTTGTGAGTATTATGATTTCCCATTGCTGTCACCAATTTTTATATATATATATATATATATATATATTTTTTTTTGGGGGGGGGGTGAATTTTGAGTTGTAATCACGTAAATATATAATAAAACAAATTATCTATTTATCTCAGTAAAAACACAAACTAATTGATAGGTCTACGTCTACCTTTACTTGTTACTTCTGTGAACTTTCATTATCCTCCATCCTATTAGAAAGATATGTGGGTTTTTGGTAACGAAATTGCAAGGCACAAGGCAATGTTTCTTAAACTTACAGAAGACAGAAACATTTCTCAAACTAAATATACAGTGCCTTCGGAAAATATTCAGATCCCTTAACTTTTTCCACAACTTTTTGTTACATTACAGCCTTGTTCTAAAATGGATTACATTTTAATATTATTTTCAGCAATCTACACACAATACCCAATAATGACAACGTGAAAAAAGTTTTGACATTTTTGCAAAACAATTATTATTATTTTTTTTAAACATAACTTATTTACAGACCCTTTGCTTTGAGACTTGAAATTCAGCTCAGGGGCATCCTGTTTCCATTGATCATCCTTGAGATGTTCCTACAACTTGATTGGAGACCACCAGTGGTAAATTCAATTTACTGGACATGATTTGGAAAGGCACACACCTGTCTATATAAGGTCCCACAGTTGGCAGTGCATGTCAGAGCAAAAACCAACCCATGAAGACGAAGGAATTGTCCATAGAGGTCAGAGACAGGATTGTGTTGAGGCACAGATCTGGGGAAGGGTACCAAAATATGTCTGCAGCATTGAAGGTCCCCAAGGACGCAGTGTCCACAATCATTCTTAAATGGAAGAAGTTTGGAAGCACAAAGACTCTTTCTAAAGCTTACTGTCCAGCCAAACTGAGCAATCAGGGGAGAAGGGCCTTGGTCAGGGAGGTGAACAAGAACCCGATGGTCACTCTGACAGAGCTCCAGAGTTCCTCTGCGGAGAATGGAGAACCTTCCAGAAGGACAACCATCTCTGCAGCACTCCACCAATCAGGCCTTTATGGTAGAGTTGCCAGACGGAATACACTCCTCAGTTAAAGGCACATGACAGCCTGTTTGGAGCTTGCCAAAAGACACCTAAAGACTCTGGTCTGATGAAACCAAGATTGAACTCTTTGGCCTGAATTCCAAGCGTCATATCCGGAGGAAACCTGGCACCATCCCTACGGTATAGCATGGTGGTAGCAGCATCATGCTGTGGGGATGTCTTTCAGCGGCAGTGACTGAGAGACTAGTCAGGATCTAGGCAAAGATGAACAGAGCAAAGTAAAGAGAGATCCTTGATGAAAACCTGCTCCAGAGTGCTCAGGACCTCAGACTGGGGTGAAGGTTTACCTTCCAACAGGATATAACGACCCTAAGCACGCAGCCCAGACAACTCGGGAATGGCTTCGGGACAATTCTCTGAATGTCATTGAGTGGCCCAGCCAGAGCCCGGACTTGAACCCGATCGAACATCTCTGGAGAGACCTGGAAATAGCTGTGCAGCAACGCTCCCCGTCCAACCTGACAGAGCTTGAGAGGATCTGCAGGTATGCCAAGCTTGTAATGTCATACCCAAGAAGACTCAATGCTGTAATCACTGCCAAAAGTGCTTAAACAAAGTACTGAGTAAAGGGTCTGAATACTTTTGTAAATGTGATATTTCAGATTTATTTTATAAATTAGCAAGAATTTCTAAAAACCTGTTTTTGCCTTGTCATTATGGAGTATTGTGTGTAGATAGTTTGTTTTCCCTCAATTTCATCAATTTTAGAATAAGGCTGTAATGTAACAAAATGTGGAAAAAGCCAAGGGGTCTGAAAACGAACTATTCAGAGACTGTTTCAAAATGTAGGTAACCTCTCTCAATAAGATTTAGTACAGACCAGGTCTGACACGAAATGTGGAAATAGTAGCCTACTTTGAGAACAAGCCAGTGAATGCAACAAGTATTAGATGGAGCCAGATAAAGAGAGAAGATTCAAAACACAACAACACAATAAAAGATTTGTAGGATGAATTCATATTTCACACATTCACCTTGGTGTTTGCATTTGCTGTAGCCTACAACATGTCATGGAACTTCTGTAAGCATGGCCCCATCCTGCAAAGTGGCAGTGAACACCCAAAGGAGGTTTCTACACATCTACCACTCTTTGCCCTGTGTCACCCACTTTCAAATGAGTTACAACTTGGGCCACGCCCTGGTGCCACACTCTTGGCTCCCTTATTCCTGCCACTGTAGCCATATCACAAAGTGACTGCACAAGCTACATTTTGAATGCCTTCAGGGACCAGCACCTGCAGTTTCTGAGAAGGGCCTTTGCAGGGTCCCCCACGCATTATTGTTGCAATGCTGAGTATCCTCCAAAACACATACTTCCACCATTTTCTGCCTGTGCGTCCAGCATTGTAATAGCTCCTCAGCTGGTCAAGATGGTCAAGCTCTGGAACAGATAGAAGTTCCTACCACTTTTAAAAACAACTCCAAAACCTTTAGGCCCAGGATGTGTGGTACAAGGGTAAATGGGGGTACTTGGCAGACACACTCCATGGAAACATAGGCTCCCCTCCACTCCTCCTTCATCGCTCCATATCTCTATCCCTCCAATCATCTCTAACTCCTCTTCGTCCCTGCACTTTGCAGCTGAGCCCTGACTCTCCACATCACTTACTTTGCTTTCACTAACCTAGAGGAACAGAGTAACAGTGGGAGAGGAGCAACAAGTAGGATACAATTGTGGTCTCTCCTCTCATCTCTCTCCAACTCTTGCTTTTTTTGCCTGACAGACTCAGCTTGCAAATGTTCGCTGATTAGTTATGAAGCTGGGACAGTTTTCAAATTAATTGCATCAGTAGAAACAGGACAAAACAAGCAACTTGTTATCTGGTTATTTAAACAAAGATCCAACTTCTCATATGAGCGCCACTGAACTGGCATCTAAAATCAAATCAAATGTTTTGTCACATTCGCCGAATACAACAGGTGCTTACTTACAAGCCCTTAACCAACAATGCAGTTCAAGAAATAGTTAAAGAAAATATTTATTATATAAACTAAAGTAAAACTTTTGATAAAAATTAGCACAAAATGACAATGACGAGGCTGTATAGCTATATATTTATTTTTTACTTTAGCTTATTTGGTAAATATTTTCTTAATATTTTCTTAACTCTTGGTTAAGGGCTTGTAAGTAAGGATTTCACGGTAAGGTCTACACTTGTTGTAGTCGGCGCATGTGACAAATAAAGTTTGATTTGACAAAACAAACAACTAGTTAGCAGACTATATACAGCAAAACACTGCAACTGTTTCCATGAGACAGTAAGCAATCATTTGAGCCCCACTGCTGATGTGCTCGCCTGGACCAACCAAGTAATCAGGACATGACAGGATTTGCTATTCTGAGAGTTATTCCCCAAGTTTCACAACACCAAACATATATTTACTTATTACACTCACCTCGACATCATCACTTTTCAAAGTGCAATGACGTGTCCGTATCACCAACCAACATAGATACAACTTCTTTCACAATGAAAAGTTGTGTCCGCTGCAGCGCCATTTTGAGTAATGAAAAAAAATGTTAAGGTCAAATGACAACATACCGTATTTCCAATTTTTGGTTGGTAGCCACGCAAATACTACAGCAGGATGTTAGCAAGTTAATTTAGCGATATTGACACATTGTTAGAAAAACAAGGCCGTTCATGTTTCAATTACTAAGGTTCTCTACGGCCGCAATGGATTCTAAAGAGTTAATTACACTTTGTATTGTGTATCATACCAAGTCACTACAAAAATACAGGGGTCCTTACTAACTCAGTTGCCGGAGACGAATGAAATTGCTCAGGGAATAGTGATTTTACAGTTACAGAGTTTAATGAAGTTGCTTACCAAGACGACATTGAATGTTCCTGAGCAGCCTAGTTACAATTTTGACTTAAATTGGCTATCTAGCAATGATCAACAACCAACTTGACAGTGCTTAAATATCTTTTTTAAGAATGAGCAAATATTGTACAATCCAGATGTGCAAGCTCTTAGAGACTTACCCCAAAAAACTCACAGCTGTAAACGCTGCCAAAGGGGATTCTAACATGTATTGTCTCAGGGGGGTGAATACTTATCTAAATCAACATATGTTAGTGTTTTATCTTTCATAAATGTTAGATTTGTTTTCCATTTTGACAGAGTATTTTGTGTACAGTCGTGGCCAAAAGTTGAGACTGACACAAATATTAATTTTCAAGTCTGCTGCCTCAGTTTGTATGATGGCAATTTGCATATACTCCATAATGTTATGAAGAGTGATCAGATGAATTGCAATTAATTGCAAAGTAACTCTTTGCCATGCAAATGAACTGAATCGCAAAAAAACATTTCCATTGCATTTCAGCCCTGCCACAAAAGGACCAGCTGACATCATGTCAGTGATTGTCTCGTTAACACAGGTGTGAGTGTTGACGAGGACAAGGCTGGAGATCACTCTGTCATGCTGACTGAGTTCGAATAACAGACTGGAAGCTTCAAAAGGAGGGTGGTGCTTGGAATCATTGTTCTTCCTCTGTCAATCATGGTTACCTGCAAGGAAACACGTGCCGTCATCATTGCTTTGCACAAAAAGGGCTTCACAGGCAAGGATATTGCTGCCAGTAAGATTGCAGCTAAATCAACCAATTTTTCGGATCATGAAGAACTTCAAGGAGAGCGGTTCAATTGTTTGTGAAGAAGGATTCAGGGCGCCCAAGAAAGTCCAGCAAGCGCCAGGACATCTCCTAAAGTTGATTCAGCAGCGGGATCGGGGCACCACCAGTACAGAGCTTGCTCAGGAATGGCAGCAGGCAGGTGTGAGTGCATCTGCACGCACAGTGAGGTGAAGACTTTTGGAGGATGGCCTAGTGTCAAGAAGGGCAGCAAAGAAGCCACTTCTCTCCAGGAAAAACATCAGGGACAGACTGATATTCTGCAAAAGGTACAGGGATTGGACTGCTGAGGACTGGGGTAAAGTCATTTTCTCTGATGAATCCCCTTTCCGATTGTTTGGGGCATCCGGAAAAAAGCTTGTCCGGAGAAGACAAGGTGAGTGCTACCATCAGTCCTGTGTCATGCCAACAGTAAAATATCCTGAGACGGTTTATGTGTGGGGTTGCTTCTCAGCCAAGGGAGTGGGCTCACTCACAATTTAGCTTAAGAACACAGCCAAGAATAAAGAATGGTACACATCCTCTGAGAGCAACTTCTCCCAACCATCCAGGAACAGTTTGGTGATGAACAATGCTTTTCCAGCATGATGGAGCACCTTGCCATAAGGCAAAAGTGATAACTAAGTGGCTCGGGGAACAAAACATCGATATTTTGGGTCCATGGCCAGGAAACTCCCCAGACCTTAATCCCATTGAGAACTTGTGGTCAATCCTCAAGAGGTGGGTGGACAAACAAAAACATAAATTCTGACAAACTCCAAGCATTGATTATGCAAGAATGGGCTGCCATCAGTCAGGATGTGGCCCAGGAGTTAATTAACAGCATGCCAGGGCGGATTGCAGAGATCTTGATAAAGAAGGGTCAACACTGCAAATATTGACTCTTTGCATCAACTTCATGTAATTGTCAATAAAAGCCTTTGACACTTATGAAATGCTTGTAATTATACTTCAGTATTCCATAGTAATATCTGACAAAAATATCTAAAGACACTGAAGCAGCGAACTTTGTGAAAATTTATATTTGTGTCATTGTCAACTCCAGTTGTACATTCACTGTACAACTCGAAGGTCAAGAGCCGTGCGTCCTCTGAAACACAACCCAACCAAGCCGCACTGTTTCTTGACACAATGCTCACTTTACCCGGAAGCCAGCCACACCAATGTGTCGGAGGAAACACCGTACACCCGGCGACTGTGTCAGCGTGCACTGTGCCCGGCCCGCCACAGGAGTCGCTAGTACGCGATGGGACAAGGACATCCCTGCCGGCAAAACCCTCTCCTAACCTGGACGACGCTGGGCCAATTGTGCACTGCCACATGGGTCTCTCAGTTGTGTCCGGCTGCGACAGAGCCTGGACTCAAACCCAGAATCTCTATTGGCACAGCTAGCACTGCGATGCAGTGCCTTAGACCACTGCGCCACTCAGGAGGCCGAGACATCTCAATTCTGAGTTGGAGTTTCACATTTTAAAACATTTCGTTCCATGAGTAAATACTTTCTTCAGTGGTGAGTGGGACCTGGAGTTTATCCCTGTTCAAACAGTGAGTTTATTTCTGGATAAGCCAAGATGTGTAGAATATATACAGTATAGAGTATAGCCATTAATATATTTCTACAAACTACCCATACACTTTGCCAATACATCCATGCAGTGTAGCCCAAACACTATGATAACATTTAGTAGATGCTCTCATCCAGTGTGACCTTCACTCAGCACCTTAGTACACAATCAATGTTACTTAACAGATAGTACAAAAGAGCAAATAATAAATCCTGTAAGCCAAATGATCCAGTCTCCCTCCCTCCCTCCCTGGACGAGATCCGTGTCTCTGTTGACCTTAGAAGATCTTTGTTTGTTTGGATTGACAGAGGGATGCTGGGATTGCGGTCAAAAATATCCTGTCGGTGTCCCCAGTGCCACGCTGTGTGACACAACACAGCAAATGACTCCTGATCGCAAGGACAGCAGGGGACCCAGCTGTCTGGAAGGCAGCAGTCAATCATCCTCTCAGGCAAGTGGGGTACAACACAGGGCCATGCTAATGGCCTTTTCCTACAACACGAACAACAAGAGAGAACAGAAGAAAACATACAGAGAGATGGAGAGACAGAGGGAGAGATGAGGTAATGGTGTGTGTAGGCGTCACAAACAATCTGAAAGTTTATTTGGTTCTTCATGGGAGATACCAAGTCATATCCACTGCCGCCCCCCAGCCAGCATGAGGGGAATGGAATCTCCAACCTCATCAGGCTTCCTTGTTTCCGTGGCGATGGTGGGTTAATGGGTCGCCAGGAGACAGCACTGCAGTGACATGAAACACTGCCATGTACTCACTCAACACGGCGCTGTCATTTCATTCTAAAAGACTGCATTCAGATAAATAAAAGCAGCCCTGCTGCTACTCCTTGGCTTTGGTTCAAGTGTGTGTGTGCCAGTGAATTAGTGCAAAACAGACAAAAATACAGTCAGACCTAGCTCACAGAATAAGTTGAATTTGTGAGAGGCCGTTACAATGAAGAGTAGAAGTGACTGCAGCAATATTATAAACTCCAAGGGGAAGAGTATACAGCACATTCTAGGCCAGACCATGGTGAGCCGTAGGATTAACAAGTCATACTTTATGAATAGCCATTATTCGAATATTTCACCGGGGCTACAAACTTTCTCCCACCGAAGTTAGCGGTACAATGTCTGAACTTCAAAAAGTATGTCAGAAAAGATTCTAAGCTATCAATGAATAAAACCCACTCCAACAAGTCTTGAGTTTTATCTTGTCTTGATCTGCTGCAACGACTGAATTCTGTCTGTAGTGGTCTGGTCCAGCGCAGTTCTTTAACAGGCATACAGGTTCAAATCACAGCACTGGTATTGGGTTTAGAGTGTGGTGCTGTGCTGGGGAAACGTGACTCCTGTCATATGGCTTTGTTTAACAACTCTGGGAACTGAAACCACCTCTCTCAAAACACAAGGCAGGCCTAATCCAAGGGACACAATAGGACTATGATTGGAAGCATATCAGATGACGTAAAACACACACACACACACACACACACACACACACACACACACACACACACACACACACACACACACACACACACACACACACACACACACACTTTCACATGTATGCACAAACCGTACAGACATACATACAGTCACAGACATTTGCCTGACACGCGGACGGACACACACTAGAGATGTGCACGGTTATTAGAATATTCGAATGGACATTAGTATTTGAATACTTGTGTGAGCATTCATTTTTGCAACAACAAAAAAACAGCCTATTTTAACACTGAAAGGACTTTTTCTAAATTAAATTTAAATATCCATGTGATATACCATGACAATCCAAATTATTAATTATTCAATGTATAAAAAGACCCGTAGCCGACCGGTAGCCTTCACCTGTGTAGCTTGTTGTTTACGTTGGCCAATCAAAGTGGAAAAGAGGTTCTTCAAAGTTAGCGAAATGAGAAGGAGTAGTCTACAAGGACGAACCAACAGGTAGGCTGTTTCATCTGAATGGGGTTGTAGGCTACAAGGACGAACCAACGGGTAGGCTGTTTCATCTGAATGGGGTAGTAGGCTACAAGGACGAACCGACGGGTAGGCTGTTTCATCTGAATGGGGTTGTAGGCTACAAGGACGAACCAACAGGTAGACTGTTTCATATGAATAGGGTTGTAGGCTACAAGGACGAACCAACAGGTAGGCTGTTTCATCTGAATGGGGTTGGGGAGAATGCGCAGCATGTGGCCTATAGCTAGCTAGGTTCCCTAGGCTACTCCAGTCAAGAGAGGCACTGTTATATGGGATGATAAATAACATTAAGGCTGACACATGTTTTTCGCATTTCCGGATACCTGACAAAAATTCTTGATACTATTTGAAAAGTTAAATTATTTTGAACCCCCATACCTAACACACACACACCCACACACACACACACCACACACTAGGGGCATTTTCTTTTTGTCTTTCGTTACAAATATTGCGATTGCGATTTGACTTGTGATATTGATCAAAATACTTGGGTGAACTGTTGGAATCATTCAAATTGAATGATTTATATTAAGAAGCAAAGTGAAAAGCAGCATCATTCTTGTTTGTAACAATTTGTTGACTGCATTTGACCTAACAGAACAGCATGAAACTTATATTGAATCTAATAATAAGGAGGAGGAACTGTACTGCTTGATTGATAGACGGACGGACGGACGGACGGACCGGGGGGCAGCTGCAAGAGGCGAGTGAGAGAGACAAACGGAGTAAGCAAAACAAAAACAAAAAACGGATGTTACACGCGGCTTAGTGGCGTTTCGAAAATAGTGCATGTGATATCCATATTGTACGTCAAGATTACGATTTCGATATGAATTAGATTCATTGTGCAGCCCTAACTAACGCATGCGCGCACACAGACACAGACACACACACACACACACACACACACACAGGGCTAGCCACTAACCCCACTTCCCCTGACAACAGGAAAAGCCAGGAGCAAAATATTAACCAAAACAATACACAACATGGTTCTGCTCCTTGACTGAGTGTCACCAAGTGAGAAATTACTGTGCTTATGTATGAAAACATCGGGCCACCTGTCTCCTGCGGTGTGAGGTACTACTGGGACTGTAATGGAACACATTAATCTTGATTAAGGAGATATCGGAGCATGCTCCTGTCAGCTTGCTCACATTGCCATTGCTGATGATGCATCTTTGACTCGCTGCGTTACAGTAGTAAATACAATAAGAAGTGAGGATGGCAGATATAGCGGATAGTCATACAGTACTAAATAGTATCTACCCTCCTATAGAGAGAAGTGATAGCTGGTGTGTTTGTCAGGTTGAGAGTGCAGTATCAGACCATGAGGCATCAGCAAGCCAATAAGGTGTGACAGATGTTGTATGCCAACACTATCGCCTGATCATACATTCATATTGACAAGCGAGACATGGGGAACACCCTTATTCCATACCGCACACAGATGACTAATAAAAGCTTTATTGGCCTTTGTCACTTCACACACACACACACACACAACACACACACACACACACACACACACACACACACACACACACACACACACACACACACACACACACACACACACACACACACACACACACACACACACAGAGTAATTCCAACTATATTCCAACCAGGTCTGTTGTGATTGATAGGGTTCATTATAACAAGAATACTTTACTGTGCAAGCTGGCAGAACACATACAGGGTGCCAGAGAACAGAGTCACAGGGGAAGGGAGATTACAAACAGACAGGGGGTCCATTTTGGAAAGATATATTTACAATACATGCAGGTTTAATTTGCTCTGTGTGTGTGTGGGTGGTGTTAGGTCTGGGTGACGATGATTGGTCAGACCAAAGTGGGTTGGTCACATAGTGGAAGTCTAAAGTTTGGCAGCCTTCTCTAAATTCACTACAACCTCAGGCACTAACGTTCATAACTATAACATGTTTAACGCCTGTGTCTTACAGTGGCTTCAGAAAGTATTCATACCCATTGACTTACTCCACATTTTATTGGTTTACAGCCTGAATTCAAAATGGATTAAATTGTTAGATTTTCCTCACCAATCTACACACAATAGCCCTTAAATGAAAAAAGTGAAAACATGTTTTTATATTTTTTTGCAAATTTATAGAAAATGAAATACAGAAATATCTAATTTACTTAAGTATTCACACCCCTGAGTCAATACTTTGTAGAAGCACCTTTGGCAGTGATTGCAGCTGTGAGTCTTTATGGGTAAGTCTAAGAGCTTTCCACACCTGGATTGTGCAACATTTGCCCATTATTATTTTTTTAATTCTTCAAGCTCTGCCAAATCGATTGTTGACCATTGCTAGATAACCATTTTCAGAACTTGCCATAGAGTTTCAAGTAGATTTAAGTCAAAACTGAGCATTCACTATCTTCTTGGTAAGCAATTCCAGTGTAGATTTGGCCTTGTGTTTTAGGTTATTGTCCTGCTGAATGCTGAATTACTTCTCCCAGTGTCTGTTGGAAAAGTTTTCCTATAAGATTTTGCTTGTGCTTAGCTCCATTCTGTATTTGCTTCATTATCCTGAAAAACTCCCCAGTCCCTAACGATTACAAGCATACCCATAACATGATGCAGCCACCACTATGAGTGGTACTCAGTAATGTGTTGCATTGGATTTGCTCCAAACATAACACTTTGTATTCAGGACAAAATCTTAATTGCTCTGCCACATTTTTGCAGTATCACTTTAGTGCCTTACTGCAAACAGGATTCTTGTTTTGGAATATTTTTATTCAACACAGGTTTCCTTCTTTACACTCTGTCAATTAGGTTAGTATTGTGGAGTAAGTACAATGTTGTTGATCCACCCTCAGTTTTCTCCTATCAAAGCCATTAAACTCTGTAACTGTTTTAAATTTTGAATTCAGGCTGTAACACAACAAAATGGGGAATAGGTCAAGGGGTATGAATACTTTCTGAAGGCACTGTATGCATACATTTATGACATTGTAAATTAAAAATCAACCACTCTATTCCCAACTAAAGTAATCAACAAACTGTTCTGCAATACTGAGACACTGTAACTTGTCCCAAATTGCACAAGTGCCAAACCAATGAGAAATGAATTAGAGATACAGAGAAAGACATCAAGACAATGGCATCAGCTAAAAAAAATACTAACTTTCACCCATTCCAGAATGTATAATGATTAACAGAATATCAGCTGGTTCGGATTTAGATGTCAGAACTAAATCCGTTTTAGAGCACAAACAACCAGTGAAAATATTTGTAATTCTATTTAAACTGTGTATATCTTACAAACTGACAGGTGGTATAAGCTACACAGCTGAATTATTTGGGTCTACAATTCTGTGGACAACTCAACTCCGTACCCCGATGTCACCTTTAAATCTGAAACATGTTGTGTTTTAACAATAATGAGGCATTTTCTATTGAACTCCCATTGCCTTCAAAAAATGTGGCTGCAGATGTTTTGCACAACAAATCAATTCTCAATGGTCTGTCTTTATTCAAACTGTGTAGAGTGTTCATAGCTCTATGTATATCAACTGGCTAATAGTCATCATACTAG
The DNA here is from genome assembly GCF_901001165.1 of Salmo trutta. NCBI lineage: Eukaryota > Metazoa > Chordata > Actinopteri > Salmoniformes > Salmonidae > Salmo > Salmo trutta. The sequence goes on from NC_042963.1 coordinate 34,860,543, forward strand.
TATGCCTACACTGGACTTCATTAAAAGAAAATCAAGCAGCCCTTTTATTTAGCTACACGTTAAAACAATGTTTTTACTAGTGTTTCTGTGTAGTTACTCCTCTCAATAGGTCTCTGATGAGAATAGGCTAATTTCAAGAATTCTAAATTCCATTCATGACTAGGTCCACAACTTTCATATTGAAAGCAGATCAAAACCTGTCCTGGTACTGTAATACAATCAGACATGGGTTCAAAAACTATTTCAAATATCTCAATTACTTTCACAAAAGTTTGGACAACTACTCATTCAAGGATTTTTCTTTATTTTAAAAAATGTTCTACATTGTAGAATAATAGTGAAGACATCAGAGCTATGAAATAAGAATCATGGAATTGTGTAGTAACCAAAAAAAGTGTTAAACAAATGAAAATACACTGCTCAAAAAAATAAAGGGAACACTTAAACAATACAATGTAACTCCAAGTCAATCACACTTCTGTGAAATCAAACTGTCCACTTAGGAAGCAACACTGATTGACAATAAATTTCACATGCTGTTGTGCAAATGGAATAGACAACAGGTGGAAATTACAGGCAATTAGCAAGACACCCCCAATAAAGGAGTGGTTCTGCAGGTGGGGACCACAGACCACTTCTCAGTTCCTATGCTTCCTGGCTGATGTTTTGGTCACTTTTGAATGCTGGTGGTGCTTTCACTCTAGTGGTAGCATGAGACGGAGTCTACAACCCACACAAGTGGCTCAGGTAGTGCAGCTCATCCAGGATGGCACATCAATGCAAGCTGTGGCAAGAAGGTTTGCTGTGTCTGTCAGCGTAGTGTCCAGAGCATGGAGGCGCTACCAGGAGACAGGCCAGTACATCAGGAGACGTGGAGGAGGCCATAGGAGGGCAACAACCCAGCAGCAGGACCGCTACCTCCACCGTTGTGCAAGGAGGAGCAGGAGAACCACTGCCAGAGCCCTACAAAAATGACCTCCAGCAGGCCACAAATGTGCATGTGTCTGCTCAAACGGTCAGAAACAGACTCCATGAGGGTGGTATGAGGGCCCGACGTCCACAGGTGGGGGTTGTGCTTACAGCCCAACACCGTGCAGGACGTTTGGCATTTGCCAGAGAACACCAAGATTGGCAAATTCGCCACTGGCGCCCTGTGCTCTTCACAGATGAAAGCAGGTTCACACTGAGCACGTGACAGACGTGACAGAGTCTGGAGACGCCGTGGAGAACGTTCTGCTGCCTGCAACATCCTCCAGCATGACCGGTTTGGCGGTGGGTCAGTCATGGTGTGGGGTGGCATTTCTTTGGGGGGCCGCACAGCCCTCCATGTGCTCGCCAGATGTAGCCTGACTGCCATTAGGTACCGAGATGAGATCCTCAGACCCCTTGTGAGACCATATGCTGGTGCGGTTGGCCCTGTGTTCCTCCTAATGCAAGACAATGCTAGACCTCATGTGGCTGGAGTGTGTCAGCAGTTCCTGCAAGAGGAAGGCATTGATGCTATGGACTGGCCCGCCCGTTCCCCAGACCTGAATCCAATTGAGCACATCTGGGACATCATGTCTCGCTCCATCCACCAACGCCACGTTGCGCCACAGACTGTCCAGGAGTTGGCGGATGCTTTAGTCCAGGTCAGGGAGGAGATCCCTCAGGAGACCATCCGCCACCTCATCAGGAGCATGCCCAGGCGTTGTAGGGAGGTCATACAGGCACGTGGAGGCCACACACACTACTGAGCCTCATTTTGACTTGTTTTAAGGACATTACATCAAAGTTGGATCAGCCTGTAGTGTGGTTTTCCACTTTAATTTTGAGTGTGACTCCAAATCCAGACCTCCATGGGTTGATAAATTGGATTTCCATTGATTATTTTTGTGCGATTTTGTTGTCAGCACATTCAACTATGTAAAGAAAACAGTATTTAATAAGATTATTTCTTTCATTCAGATCTAGGATGTGTTGTTTATGTGTTCCCTTTATTTTTTTTAGCAGTATATATTTTATATTTGAGATTCTTCAAAGTAGCCACCCTTTGCTTTGATGACAGCTTTGTACACTCTTGGCATTCTCTCAACCAGCTTCATGAGGTAGTCAAATGGAATGTGTTTCAATTAACAGGTGTGCCTTGTTAAAATATCATTTGTGGAATTTCTTTCCTTCTTAATGCGTTTGAGCCAATCAGTTGTGTTGTGACAAGGTAGGGGTGGTATACAGAAGATATCCCTATTTGGTAAAAGACCAAGTCAATATTATGGCAAGAACAGCTCAAATAAGCGAAGAGAAACGACAGGCCAGCATCACTTTACGACATGAAGGTCAGTCAATCCGGAACATTTCAAGAACTTTTAAAAAGTTTCTTCAAGTGCAGTTGCAAAAACCATCAAGCGCTATTATGAAGCTGTCTCTCATGAGGACCGCCACAGGAAAGGAAGCCCCAGAGTTACCTCTGCTGCAGAGGATAAGTTCATTAGAGTTACCAGCCTCAGAAATTGCAGCCCAAATAAATGCTTCATGGAGTTCAAGTAACAGACACATCAACATGAACTTTTCAGATGATACTGTGTGAATCAGGGCTTCATGGTCGAATTGCTGCAAAGAAACCACTACTAAAGGACACCAATAAGAAGAGGAAACTTGCTTGGGCCAAGAAACATGAGCAATGGAAAATAGACCTGTGAAAATCTGTCCTTCGTCTGATGAAGTGTGTCTGCTGTGTCTTTGTGAGACGCAGAGTAGGTGAACGGATGATCATCACATGTGTAGTCCCCACCGTGAAGCATGGAGGTGGTATGATGGTGCTTTTCTGGTGACACTGTATGTGATTTATTTAGACCAGCATGGCTACCACAGCATTCTGCAGCGATACGCCATGCCATCTGGTTTGTGCTTAGTGGGCCTATCATTTTGTTTTTCAACAGGACAATGACCCAAAACACCTCCAGGCTGTGTAAGGGCTATTTGATCAAGAAGGACAGTGATGGAATGCTGCATCAGATGACCAGGCCTCCACAATCCCCTGATCGCAACCCAATTGAGATGGTTTGGGCTGAGTTTCTTTATTTTTTATATTGATTGAAGGAAAAGCAGCCAACAAGTGCTCAGCACATGTGGAAACTCCTTCTAGACTGTTGGAAAAGCATTACAGGTGAAGCTGGTTGAGAAAATGGTTAGTACATGATTCCATATGTGTTATTTCATAGGTTTGATGTCTTCACTATTATTCAACAATGTAGAAAATATAAAAAATAAAGAAACCCTTGAATGAGTAGGTGTGTCCAAACTTTTAACTGGTACTGTACATTCGAAGTAAGTATTCAGATAGGCCTATCTTTTATTTGAAAAATAAACCAAGTAGTTTAATATTTTCATGTATTTATAAATAGACTTTGAACATTTTTGAAGAACTCAAATACACCGACTCAAGATCACTCCCATACATTTAACCCAGGTATTTGAAATAAGTATTTTAACACTGTCAAATAGAACTTGGCAGACAATTTGGTTTTTACAAATAAACATTCAAATACTCAAATAAAAGTACTTGTTTAGGGCTGTGTATTTGAAAATACTCAAAATAAAGTTTCAATACCAGATAGTCAAATACATGTATATGAAACCAGGTCTGCATACAATCCCATGTCTGCTGCCCAGGCTGCTAGAAGTGTAAATTGAGGCAAAAGAGGCTAGACTTCCATACAGCTTCTCAGGACCCCAGCTGCCATGGCACAGATTGACTTGTCAACAACCCTCGTCATAACTTGCCTACATCCTCTCCCTCTGCTTCAACTCTAAACAGCCTCCACACCTCAATAAAATAACGGGAATTTTATAATTGCCCGCTGCTATTGGGTTTGCAAAAGCAAAACAACGGTACGTACAGTATCCAAGCTAAATCGACGTCGCAGCCTATGATGGTGCACATACTTTGCCCCAACTCTGTTTGAAGTTAGCGGTGGCTACATTGTAAGGTTGTGACAACAACGATATCATGGACACAAAAGTAAAGAACAGGCTACATCTTAATTGTTACTTGTTGCGAAAGCACGCTTGTTCTTTTCTGATCTCCCAGAGCAGTCACGGCGGCACTGTTTGAAGCGCTAACAGAAGTGAAAGCTTGAACACTGAAAGCTAGTGGTTTTGAAACTTACCAACCAAGCTTGAGCCCGTCCCCGAACCAAGCAAGAGGTACCAGATCCACATGATATGGTATTTTCCAGCCTGCTTTTATCCACCCCGCCGTGGCCAACAATCTGGGCAATATAAAACGTATTTGGTTCGCTTTTATCTTCACTTTTCTGGATGTTTTATCCTTTTTTTCTCTCTTCGGGCCAAAGTTCTAAAATCGCTTGCGTAAAGAGGTGGCTTATCGCTGGGACAAACGTGTGGAATAAGGGCTATGGAGGAGGATGGCGGTGGCAGGGGAGTTGGAGTGAGTGGGGATCGGGTTAGCGCTGTGAGAGAGAGGCGGAGACTTGTGGTTGCTACAGAAGACTAGAGGTCGGTTGGGAGTAGGACCATGTGCAGCACTCACAAACTCTTTATCACAGAACTTGTGACATAGCCAGGCCAATGTTTATTCAAAAGTTTGGCACATCCTATTCTATTCAGCCATTAGTTATTCCTCCTTTATACGTCCCGTGTGGCTCAGTTGGTAGAGCATGGTGTTTGCAACGCCAGGGTTGTGGGTTCGATTCCCAAAGGGGACCAGTATGAAAGAAATGCATGCATTCACTACTGTAAATCGCTCTGGATAAGAGTGTCTGCTAAATGTCTAAAATGTACTTTATTGGCTTGTGAGAGGAAATCTCTGTAGACTTTAGATACCTAGGAAAAGCCATGTCGCATGTGTGCACTCAGTGAGAAGTTAGAATAAGCTACAGCTCCTTGTTTGCTCTCTGCCCGAAAAAATCTAATTCATGAAAACATCAGTTGACATTTTTTGGGGATAAATTTGTATGTTTTTTTTCTCCCTATGTGAAATTCAATTTCACTAAGAGATAGTACACTGCATATGTTACCTTTATTTAACTGGGTGACGTCACTCGCTCTGCGACCTTAAGTAGTTGTTCCCCTTGCACTGCAAGGGCCGCGGCTTTTGTGGCGCGATGGGTAACGATGCTTCGTGGGTGTCAGTTGTTGATGCGCGCAGAGGGTCCCTGGTTCGCGCAGAGGGTCCCTGGTTTGAGCCCAGGTTGGGGTGAGGAGAGGGACAGAAGCTATACTGTTACATTGATGCTGTTGACCCCGATCATTGGTTGCTGCGGAAAAAGGAGGAGGTCAAAAGGGGGGTGAGTGTAACCGATGTGAAATGGCTAGTTAGTTAGCGGTGGTGCGCGCTAATAGCGTTTCAATCGGTGACGTCACTCGCTCTGCGACCTTAAGTAGTTGTTCCCCTTGTGCTGCAAGGGCCACGGCTTTTGTGGCGCGATGGGTAACAATGCTTCGTGGGTGTCAGTTGTTGATGTGCGCAGAGGGTCCCTGGTTCAAGCCCAGGTTGGGTCGAGGAGAGGGACAGAAGCTATACTGTTACATGGGCAAGTCAGTTAAGAACAAATTCTTATTTACAATGACAGCCTACTGGGGAACCGTGGGTTAACAGCCTTGTTCAGGGGCAGAATGACAGATTTTTACCTTGTCAGCTCTGGGATTTAATCCAGCAATCATTCGGTTACTGGCCCAACGCTCTAACCACTTGGCTACCCACCACCCCAATATGCATATACAGTACAACACTATTGTGAAAAGCATCACTCTTTATAACACACATACAAACACACACTCAAGCATGTATGCATGTACACACACTCACACATCCACACACACTCATGCATGCCCGCGTACACACACACAAACACCACATCAGTCTGGCTGTCAGTGTCAGTGTTGTGAAAAGTGTGTAAACTCTGAGAACAGAGGGAGCAGACAGAACAGAAGCGATGAGCTTTCACCTGAGTGGACCTTTTCTCTTTATCATGCAATGCAGCTGTGTGAAGTCAAAGCCCAGAGTGTGTGTGTGAATGTGTTTGTCGGCTGTGTAAAAGACAGCCCCAGTTCAAACAAAAAAACAGCTTTTGAGCCCCCACTATCGAACAACCCCCGGCCCTGAAAGAATTCATCAACACATTGCTTATCAAGGCAGTAGGGCCTGGAGCAAGCAGGCAGGGAGCCAGGCAGAGTGATGTATGAGGCCATTGTCAATAATCTCAGTTTGATCCATATGGGTCATTATGGGAAAATCTCAAAGCTCAAGATTTCTTACTCTCTCATGTGTACTACAATACATAGTTTTCCATACTACACTAAAAACAAAACAAACTGTATTCCACATTATCATGGACATTTGCTGGTACTTGACTCAACTTCATGCAATACAGTTACAAAGTTGAAGAAGTTCACTGTTATGTGGAGCAGAGATTGAGACGTAACACATATATTCCAGTCAATTAATATCTAATGGATTCATAAGTGAGGGAAGCCCTTGAGTCGCTGATGAAAATAATACACCATAACAATACAACATTGCTAAACAAAACCTCCATAATGAATGAGCCCAGCACAGAGCAGAGTAAACATTTTGAGGCCTTTGGTCCCTCCCTGGGCCCTGTTCCAGAAAGCGGGTTTAGTGAAAACTCCAAGTTAGTTGACTCAGAGTTGAAGGAAACTCTTGGTTTTCGGTTTCACAAAGTCAGTTCAGCTTAACTCTGAGTCAGTTACTATGGCAACATACTCCATGAAGCTAACCTGCTCACTGGCAGGTTTTCTTTAACTAACCCTGAGTTTCTCCTCCTCTTTAGCTGAAGCCTGCAGACTGAAGGAGGTGTCAGACATGTCATGTCCTTTTCTTGAAGAGCCAGTTGATATTGAAGCACAAATACTCCGCAGAAATCTCTGTCGGGAGAAGGTGATCCCGCTTGGACGTTTTATCATTCCCTGATGATTATCTGTTTGAGCGTTTCCGTTTTTCTGCACAATCGATCATTCATCTGAACAATATTCTCAGCCCTCATATCGTTCATATGACACTAAGACCGCACTCAGTCAGCTGTATAAGGAAATAAGTAAACAGGAAACCACTCACCCAGAGGCAGCGCCCCTAGTGGCCGGAGACTTTAATGCAGGGAAACTTAAATCAGTTCTACCTAATTTCCATCAACGTGTTAAATGTGCAACCAGAGTGAAAACAATTCTAGATCACCTGTACTCCACACACAGAGACGAGCACAAAGCTTTCCCTCGCCCTCCATTTGGTAAATCCGACCACAATTCTATCCTCCTGATTCCTGCTTACAACCTAAAATTAAAGCAGGTACCACCAGTGACTCGGTCTATAAAAAAGTGGTCAGATGAAGCAGATGCTAAACTACAGGACTGTTTTGCTATCACAGACTGGAACATGTTCCGGGATTCTTCCGATAGCATTTAGGAGCACATCACATAAGTCACTGGCTTTATCAATAAGTGCATTGAGGACGTCGTCCCCACAGTGACTGTACGTAGTTACCCCAACCAGAAACCATGGATTACAGCAACATTCGCACTGAGCTAAAGGGTAGAGCTGCCGTTTTCAAGGTGCGGGACTCCATCCCGGAAGCTTACAAGAAATCCTGCTATGCCCTCCGATGAACCATCAAACAGGCAAAGTGTCAATACAGGGCTAAGATTGAATCGTACTACACCGGCTCCGATGCTCGTGTTCTGTGGCAGGGCTTGCAAAATATTACATACTACAAAGGGAAGCACAGCCGCGAGCTGCCCACTGACACGAGCCTACCAGACGAGCTAAAACACTTCTATGCTCGCTTCGAGGCAAGCAACACTGAGGCATGCATGAGAGCATCAGCTGTTCCGGACAACTGTGTGATCACGCTCTCCGTAGCCAATGTGAGCAAGACCTTTAAACAGGTCAACATTCACAAGGCTGCGGGGCCAGACGGATTACCAGGATGTGTGCTCCGGGCATGTGCTGACCAACTGGCAGGTGTCTTCACTGACATTTTCAACATGTCCCTGATTGAGTCTGTAATACCAACATGTTTCAAGCAGACTGCCATAGTCCCTGTGCCCAAGAACACGGAGGCAATCTGCCTAAATTACTACAGACCTGTAGTACTCACATCCGTAGCCACGAAGTGCTTTGAAAGGCTGATAATGGCTCACATCAACAGCATTATCCCAGAAACCCTAGACCCACTCCAATTTGCATACCACCCAAACAGATTCACAGATGATGCAATCTCTATTGCACTCCACACTGCCCTTTCCCACCTGGACAAAAGGAACACCTATGTGAGAATGCTATTCATTGACTACAGCTCAGCGTTCAACACCGTAGTACCCTCAAAGCTCATCACTAAGCTAAGGATCCTGGGACTAAACACCTCCCTCTGCAACTGGATCCTGGACTTCTTGACGGGCCGCCCCCAGGTGGTGAGGGTAGGTAGCAATACATCTGCCACACTGATCCTCAACACCGGTGCCCCCCAGGGGTGCATGCTCAGTCCCCTCCTGTACTCCCTGTTCACCCACGACTGCATGGCCAGGCATGACTCCAACACCATCATTAAGTTTGCAGATGACACAACAGTGGTAGGCCTGATCACTGACAGCGACAAGACAGCCTATAGGGAGGAGGTCAGAGACCTGGCCGGGTGGTGCCAGAATAACAACCTCTCCCTCAACGTAACTAAGACTAAGGAGATGATTGTGGACTACAGGAAAAGGAGGACCGAGCATGCCCCCATTCTCATCGACGGGGCTGTAGTGGAGCAGGTTGAGAGCTTCAAGTTCCTTGGTGTCCACATCACCAACAAACTAGAATGGTCCAAACACACCAAGACAGTGATAATGAGGGCACAACAAAGCCTATTCCCCCCAGGAAACTAAAAAGATTTGGCATGGGTCCTCAGATCCTCTTCTACAGCTGTAACATCGAGAGCATCCTGACTGGTTGCATCACTGCCTGGTACTGCAATTTCTCGGCCTCCGACCACAAGGCACTACAGAGGGTAGTGTGTACGGCCCAGTACATCACTGGGGCTAAGCTGCCTGCCATCCCTGACCTCTACATCAGGTGGTGTCAGAGGAAGGCCCTAAAAATTGTCAATGACCCCAGCCACCCCAGTCATAGACTGTTCTCTCTACTACCGCATGGCAAGCGGTACCGGAGTGCCAAGTCTAGGACAAAAAGGCTTCTCAAGGCTTTTACCCCCAAGCCATAAGACTCCTAAACAGGTAATCACATGGCTACCTGGACTATTTGAATTGTGTGCCCCCCCACCCCTCTTTTACACTGCTGCTACTCTCTGTTGATCATATATGCATAGTCACTTTAACTATACATTCATGTACATACTACCTCAATTGGCCCGACCAACCAGTGCCCCCGCACATTGGCTAACCGTGCTATCGGCATTGTGTCCCGCCACTCTCCACCCGCCAACCCCTCTTTTACGCTACTGCTACTCTCTGTTTATCATATAGTCACTTTAACCATAAATACATGTACATACTACCTCAATCAGCCCGACTAACAGGTTACTGTTATAGCCTCGCTGCTGTTATTTTTCCACTGTCTTTTTACTGTTGATTTTATTTCTTTACTTACCTATTGTTCACCTAATACCTTTTCTGCACTGTTGGTTAGAGCCTGTAAGTAAGCATTTCACTGTAAAGTCTACACCTGTTGTATTCGGCGCACGTGACAAATAAACTTTGATTTGATTTACCATTGTGGACATGCTCTCAGTTCGCAACAAATTCTTTGTGTTGCACTTAGTTTTTTTGCCAATCGGAGTTTTCTATATGACATCGGTGACGCTGAGTATATTTCCAAGGCAACCGTCTCTTGCACTGAAACGCTTACTGTACACTTTTGTGGTGTTCCCACAGACATAGATGGCACTCATATTCCTATCATAGCTCCTTCAGTAAATGAAGGAGATATTGTGAATAGGAAGTCTTTCCACAGCATTAATGTGCAGGTAGGCCTAAATAGTAGCCTCTAGGATTCCAAATGAAAGACACTTCACATTACAGCTACTGCAGCTAATTACTGTTCTGCACTGTGAAGATCATATGTAATGTAGCCCACGTCATCAGCAACGTGGAAGCAAAGTGGCCTGGATCTGTGCTCGCGATTTTTTTTGTGTACACTGAGCACTAGATTTGCCCATGGTGAGTTTATAATAGTATATAGCTATATATGATATATATAATCAATATTTTGTTTCCTCCGATTGCAACTGAAAATTTCAACTGTATCCTCGTATTATCATAGGAGAGTTTGATGGTTACCTGCTCGGTGACAGAGGGACACGAGCCAGGGTATAGATGACCATTGGGATGTTCAAGGCCCGGTTCCAGTGGCTTCGTAGGCTCAGGGTCACCCCAGAAAGGGCAATGGACATTATTGTGGCATGTGTGATTCTGCACAACATTGCCACAATTAGAAGAGAACAATGTCCTACTCAACCAGTGAACGATCCTGACCACCCCGCTGACGCACGAGATGGAAGAGCAGTCAGATACAATATGCTACCATCATTTCTGATTGACCCATCACCTCCCCAGTGTCAAATAAATACATTATGCCTTTCTTTTTATGAAGTCTTCTTTATTTCCTGCAAGTACAAATGCAGTATAGTAGTTAGTATTGTTTTATGCTGTTCAAACAAGTAAAATCATCCACCTGTGGGCACATCACCCACCTTTAAGTGATGTTCCAGCAATTGTATTTCTATTTTTATCTTTTGCATCTGCAGCCTTGTGGTCAATTTCTAAATTACATTTTTCAATTTGTTTCTCTAAGTACACCTTGTACAGCTGTTTCACAGGGGGCTATAGGAACACAAAAAATGACATTGAATTTCACAGTGCCAGGTCTATTTACTTTCATTGTAAGTCATGGGCCAATGCTGAACAACATCTTACTGAGGTAAGTTGTGCTGTGGAGGTGGATGGCCCTCTTCCTCATTGTAATTTCCAGCATTGCTCTGTTAGAGAAAAGGAAGGTGCAAGTTATATTATGGTACAACACTATCATCAACTGTTAGATGTTATTTTTAAAGTGTAAACCTCAATCGACCTCTCTGTATCTTCCCTCTCTGTGGCAGCTAACAAGGTGTCTTCCTCATCCTCCTGTAATGAAAATTAACAATTTTGGTGTTCTACTCCAACCTATTATGAAAACTTTGTGGAGTATTAAGAGTACATACAACTGCATGGAGGTCTGTTATGGCAGAAGGCTCCACTAGACAGATTACACCATCAGTAACTGGTAGAAGATGAAGATTAGACAGTTCAATTATAACTTTACCCAGAAAAGTGACCCACCTAATTTGAATTTTACAACAGTGTGCAGGCCGCATCACAATTTTTGAAATATTTAACTCTGAGTCACCTTAAAATAGATTATGATGTCTGAAGGACAACTAAGAATCTGAAAAAGTAACAGCAGTCAATTACAAAGAATTGTACCGCTACAAGAAAACCAGTGTGCCAAGTTGTGTCTAAGATGGTACCCGTGTGGGCATCACTGAGGTAACACTGGCAAAAGGATGAATGTACATATATAATTAATTTGAATAACTAACCTCTTATTTAGGCCCTTGTGTGTGGTTGGGTCAGATGAGCTTCCTCCAGAGATGCCTTCAGCAATAAGTCGCCCACTGTTTTGAGGGCTCTCTCTTCAGCCTCTGTGAGTCGTGGTGGAGGTGGACCCTCACCTGTTTTTCAGCCCTCAACCTTTTTCTATTGGCTATAATGGAGGTCAAATTTGAACATGTCCAGTAAGCACAAATTTGGAGACTTTTATGTATAAAGGCATTTAGGTGTTACTTTCAAATAGACAATATTAAATACTGGCAGTGTTGGGATGGCTGAAAATGTTTGCTTAGAAAATTTCACTAACTACTTAAATATATCACATGTTGAATGTAACCACTGAATGCTGTTTAATTAGGTAGGGTAGGCTAAACAATATCACAATTGCTTGTTATGAAATTATATCTTACCTGTTCGATGTATATTTTTACATATCATCTTTAGTTGCTGCCAAGTACGTTTTGTGCCTGTTGGGTTGCACCTGCATAAATATTAAACACGTATTGAACACACATATACACTGCTCAAAAAATAAAGGAGTGGTTCTGCAGGTGGGGACCACAGACCACTTCTCAGTTCCTATGCTTCCTGGCTGATGTTTTGGTCACTTTTGAATGCTGGCGGTGCTTTCACTCTAGTGGTAGCATGACACAGAGTCTACAACCCACACAAGTGGCTCAGGTAGTGCAGCTCATCCAGGATGGCACATCAATGCGAGCTGTGGCAAGAAGGTTTGCTGTGTCTGTCAGCGTAGTGTCCAGAGCATGGAGGCGCTACCAGGAGACAGGCCAGTACATCAGGAGACGTGGAGGAGGCCGTAGGAGGGCAACACCCCAGCAGCAGGACCGCTACCTCCGCCTTTGTGCAAGGAGGAGCAGGAGGAGCACTGCCAGAGCCCTGCAAAATGACCTCCAGCAGACCACAAATGTGCATGTGTCTGCTCAAATGGTCAGAAACAGACTCCATGAGGGTGGTATGAGGGCCCGACGTCCACAGGTGGGGGTTGTGCTTACAGCCCAACACCGTGCAGGACATTTGGCATTTGCCAGAGAACACCAAGATTGGCAAATTTGCCACTGGCGCCCTGTGCTCTTCACACATGAAAGCAGGTTCACACTGAGCACATGTGACAGACGTGACAGAGTCTGGAGACGCCGTGGAGAACGTTCTGCTGCCTGCAACATCCTCCAGCATGACCGGTTTGGCGGTGGGTCAGTCATGGTGTGGGGTGGCATTTCTTTGGGGGGCCGCACAGCCCTCCATGTGCTCGCCAGAGGTAGCCTGACTGCCATTAGGTACCGAGATGAGATCCTCAGACCCCTTGTGAGACCATATGCTGGTGCGGTTGGCCCTGGGTTCCTCCTAATGCAAGACAATGCTAGACCTCATGTGGCTGGAGTGTGTCAGCAGTTCCTGCAAGAGGAAGGCATTGATGCAATGGACTGGCCCGCCCGTTCCCCAGACCTGAATCCAATTGAGCACATCTGGGACAACATGTCTCGCTCCATCCACCAACGCCACGTTGTACCACAGACTGTCCAGGAGTTGGCGGATGCTTTAGTCCAGGTCTGGGAGGAGATGTCTCAGGAGACTATCCTCCACCTCATCAGGAGCATGCCCAGGCATTGTAGGGAGGTCATACAGGCACATGGAGGCCACACACACTACTGAGCCTCATTTTAACTTGTTTTAACCTGTTGTGGCAAGGGGGCAGTATTTGCACGGCCGGATAAAAAACGTACCCGATTTAAACTGGTTACTACTCTTGCCCAGAAACGAGAATATGCATATAATTAGTAGATTTGGATAGAAAACACTCTAAAGTTTATAAAACTGTTTGAATGGTGTCTGTGAGTATAACAGAACTCATATGGCAGGCCAAAACCTGAGAAGATTCCATACAGGAAGTGCCCTGTCTGACAATTTGTTCTCCTTCTGTGGCATCTCTATCGAAAATACAGCATCTCTGCTGTAACGTGACATTTTCTAAGGCTTCCATTGGCTCTCAGAAGGCGCCAGAAAGTGGAATGACGTCTCTCCTGTCTCTGGTCGAAAAACAGCAGGAGATTTTGTGAGTGGTCAGGCAGTGAACAATGACACTGGAGATGCTCGTTCATGTGAATTCTCCATTTTGTTCTTTCAGCCTTTGAATGAATACAATGTCGCCCGGTTGGAATATTATCGCTATTTTACTAGAAAAATCGCATAAAAATGAATTTTAAACAGCGTTTGACATGCTTCGAAGTACGGTAATGGAATATTTTGACATTTTTTGTCACTAAATGCGCACACGCATCACCCTTCGGATACTGACCTGAACGCACGAACAAAACGGAGGTATTTGAATATAACTATGGATTATTTGGAACCAAAACAACATTTGTTGTTGAAGTAGAAGTCCTGGGAGTGCATTCTGACGAAGAACAGCAAAGGTAATCAAATTTTTCTAATAGTAATTCTGAGTTTGGTGAAGGCCAAACTTGGTGGGTGTCAAAATAGCTAGCCGTGATGGCCGAGCTATGTACTCAGAATATTGCAAAATGTGCTTTCGCCGAAAAGCTATTTTAAAATCTGACACCGCGATTGCATAAAGGAGTTCTGTATCTATAATTCTTAAAATAATTGTTATGTATTTTGTGAACGTTAATTGTGAGTAATTTAGTAAATTCACCGGAAGTTTGCGGTGGTTATGCTAGTTCTGAACATCACATGCTAATGTAAAAAGCTGTTTTTTGATATAAATATGAACTTTATTGAACAAAACATGCATGTATTGTTTAACATAATGTCCTAGGAGTGTCATCTGGTGAAGATTATCAAAGGTTAGTGCTGCATTTAGCTGTTGTTTTGGTTTTTGTGACATATACGCTTGCTTTGAAAATGGCATAATCTAATGTTTTGCTTTCGCTGTAAAGCCTTTTTGAAATCGAACAATGTGGTTAGATTAACGAGAGTCTTGTCTTTAAAATGGTGTAAAATAGTCATATGTTTGAGAAATTGAAGTTATAGCATTTTTGAGGTATTTGTATTTTGCGCCACGTTATTCCACTGGCTGTTGACAAGGTGGGACGCAAACGTCCCACCTTGCCCAGGGAGGAAGTTACATCAAAGTTGGATCATCCTGTTGTGTGGTTTTCCACTTTAATTTTGAGTGTGACTCCAAATCCAGACCTCCATGGGTTGATAAATTGGATTTCCATTGATTATTTATATTGTGGCGTACAGCAGGTCAGCCACCAGGGGGAGACTCGTTGAGGCCTGGTGACGGACGGAGTATACATCACGAGGCGATGGCTCCATCTGCTGGACGTGCCAGGTCTCTACGGGGAGGAAAGGACTCCCGTATAGTTGGGGACGGTACTAGAGCTAACAGGAGGGAGTTCAGTTTTTGATCCCCACAGGATACAGCAAGACCCGGAGCCCAGAAGACGGTATCCCGGAGAGGGTCTCTTGGGCGAGACCGATTCTTTTCTTTTGGACTTTTATTTTAATAAACACCTTTGAAACTGAACTAATCCTACTCTGTCCGTGTCTGATCTGTGTAAACGTTTTGACCCAACCCCCTGGTCTGCCACTATATGTGTGTGTGTGTGTTGAATAAGTGGAACACTCAAGATAACTTTATTTTTTATTTGTATTAATTCTCATGCAGTTTGACAGCTCAGAGTTAGTCAACCTAGAGTTCAGGTTTGAACTCAGTTTGTTAAACCTGCTTTCTGAAACAGGGCCCCGGTCTATAGACTACGGGAATGCCAACACAAGAAAACGCTCCCCTCGCCATAAACCAATTGGTATACTCCTCAACTACTCTCTCCTCACCTCCTTCTCAAAAACCCATTGGATGAGAAAACCAAAGGTCCCAATTGAGATTCTCCCAAGGTTTCCATCCAACCTTTTCATGTGAGTAAAGTACATGTTGGATAAAACATTTCACGACAGGCCTAATGGAAACAGAATATGTCTGTAAACTTTCCAAATGTCGACAAATAAACTAGACAAGGTGGGATCTTTTTGTGTCTGTAAAATTGATTGTGTGAGAAATGGCGATGGAAACGCCTTTGTGCTCAAATATTGATATAATAACTATCAAAATTGAAGTAAAATTGGAGTCACGCAATGGTATGTTTTATGGTTCTCTAACTATGACTCAGGAAAGCATTCAATTTATTAGGCTATAGATTAAATAAACTATGAAGGAATGTCATATGGTAATAAAATGCATGGTGATTCCTTTCCAATAAATATCGAGGATCTTATTATTTTTTTAGGTGGTAGATTAGCTTTAATATTGCAGATTGTGGCATCTATCAATGTAATTGTCTGCATCATTTCTGAACCCCCAAATCACATTTTTGTAAATATATATACACACATACATACACACACAGTGGGGAGAACAAGTATTTGATACACTGCCAATTTTGCAGGTTTTCCTACTTACAAAGCATGTAGAGGTCTGTAATTTTTATCATAGGTACACTTCAACTGTGAGAGACGGAATCTAAAACAAAAATCCAGAAAATCACATTGTATGATTTTTAAGTAATTAATTTGCATTTTATTGCATGACATAAGTATTTGATACATCAGAAAAACAGAACTTAATATTTGGTACAGAAACCTTTGTTTGCAATTACAGAGATCATACATTTCCTGTAGTTCTTGACCAGGTTTGCACACACTGCAGCAGGGATTTTGGCCCACTCTTCCATACAGACCTTCTCCAGATCCTTCAGGTTTCGGGGTTGTCGCTGGGCAATACGGACTTTCAGCTCCCTCCAAAGATTTTCTATTGGGTTCAGGTCTGGAGACTGGCTAGGCCACTCCAGGACCTTGAGATGCTTCTTACGGAGCCACTCCTTAGTTGCCCTGGCTGTGTGTTTCGGGTCGTTGTCATGCTGGAAGACCCAGCCACGACCCATCTTCAGTGCTCTTACTGAGGGAAGGAGGTTGTTGGCCAAGATCTCGCGATACATGGCCCCATCCATCCTCCCCTCAATACGGTGCAGTCGTCCTGTCCCCTTTGCAGAAAAGCATCCCCCAAAAAATGATGTTTCCAGCTCCATGCTTCACGGTTGGGATGGTGTTCTTGGGGTTGTACTCATCCTTCTTCTTCCTCCAAACACAGCGAGTGGAGTTTAGACCAAAAAGCTATATTTTTGTCTCATCAGACCACATGACCTTCTCCCATTCCTCCTCTGGATCATCCAGATGGTCATTGGAAAACTTCAGATAGGCCTGGACATGCGCTGGCTTGAGCAGGGGGACCTTGCGTGCGCAGCAGGATTTTAATCCATGACGGCATAGTGTGTTACTAATGGTTTTCTTTGAGACTGTGGTCCCAGCTCTCTTCAGGTCATTGACCAGGTCCTGCCGTGTAGTTCTGGGCTGATCCCTCACCTTCCTCATGATCATTGATGCCCCACGAGGTGAGATCTTGTATGGAGCTCCAGACCGAGGGTGATTGACCGTCATCTTGAACTTCTTCCATTTTCTAATAATTGCACCAGCAGTTGTTGCCTTCTCACCAAGCTGCTTGCCTATTGTCCTGTAGCCCATCCCAGCCTTGTGCAGGTCTACAATTTTATCCCTGATGTCCTTACACAGCTCTCTGGTCTTGGCCATTGTGGAGAGGTTGGAGTCTGTTTGATTGAGTGTGTGGACAGGTGTCTTTTATACAGGTAACGAGATCAAACAGGTGCAGTTAATACAGGTAATGAGTGGAGAACAGGAGGGCTTCTTAAAGAAAACTAACAGGTCTGTGAGAGCCGGAATTCTTACTGGTTGGTAGGTGATCAAATACTTATGTCATGCAATAAAATGCAAATTAATTACTGTTACGGATACAAGTGTGTATCCTGTGTACTTCTTTTCTCTCCTTCTCCTCACAGGTGACAATCATCACTCCCCAATCAGTCATCAATCAGTCCCCAATCAGAAGACACCTGTTCCTTTTCCCTCAACCTATCACAGCCCCTTTCCCTTGGTTTAAAAACACAGTCAGTTGTTTTCTCCCCAGATCAATCTTTGTGTTAATTTTCTCTCAATCTCTCGCTGTGTCCCCAGCTCTAGCGCTATCTGTGTTGATCTCTCTTTTGTTTTTGCAACTACATGTCACATTTGTCCGGTAATCCTGTGAGTATTGTTTTGTTGTTTGACTGTTTGTTTGTTTGGTGGGAAAAGGGGGTACCAAGACAAGTCGCCCATGGGCATACATTACCCGTAGGAATACTGTGTCTAAAGTACCCTAGTTAGAACTGGGCGGACCACCCTCTGTATTTTTGGTTAGTTAGCTAGCTGTTGTGGAAATAGGCTAGTCTAGCTTAGGGGTGTTTTTGATTATTGTTTCTTTGCTTGGGTCCAGCTCAGCCCCTTTTCTCACACCCCTTTACCGTGTGTTTAAAATAAACCTTTTGAGTTTGACGGTAGATTTCAGTTGTCTGTGGTTTTTGGTTCTCATTGTTCTTTATCACTATTATAATTTGCATGATTTATGTTACGGGTCTCGTATCCATCCCCCCTAGACTGCTGGGCCAAAGGGATTCGTAACAATTACTTAAAAATCATACAATGTTATTTTCTGGATTTTTGTTTTAGATTCCGTCTCTCACAGTTGAAGTGTACCTATGATAACAATTACAGACCTCTACATGCTTTGTAAGTAGGAAACACTGCCGATTTTGCAGGTTATCAAATACTTGTTCTCCCCACTGTATATATACAGCTTGAAGTCGGAAGTTTACATACACTTAGGTTGGAGTCATTAATCACAATTTTTTAACCACTTTTCAAACTATAGTTTTGGCAAGTTGGTTAGGACATTTACTTTGTGCATGACAAGTTAATTTTTCCAACAATTGTTTACAGACATATTATTTCACTTATAATTCACTGTATCACAATTCCATTGGGTCAGAAGTTTACATACACTAAGTTGACTGTGCCTCTAAACAGCTTGGACAATTCTCAAATGATGTCATTGCTTTAGAAGCTTCTGATAGGCTAATTGACATCATTTGAGTCAATTGGAGGTGTACCTGTGGCTGTATTTCAAGGCCTACCTTAAAACTTAGTGGGAAAATCAAAAGAAATCAGCCAAGACCTCAGAAAAAGAATTGTAGACCTCCACAAGTCTGGTTCATCCTTGGGAGCAATTTCCAATTGCCTGAACGTACCACGTTCATCTGTACAAGCAATAGTATGCAAGTTTAAACACCATGGAACCACGCAGATGTCATACCGCTCAGGAAGGAGACGCGTCCTGTCTCCTAGAGATGAACGTACTTTGGTGCAAATAAATTCCAGAACAACAGCAAAGGACTCTGTGAAGATGCTGCAGGAAACAGGTACAAAAGTATCTATATCCACAGTAAAACGAGTCCTATATCGACATATCCTGAAATGCCGCTCAGCAAGGACGAAGCCACTGCTCCAAAACCACCATAAAAAAGCCACACTACAGTTTGCAACTGCACATAGGGACAAAAATCTTACTTTTTGAAGAAATGTCCTCTGGTCTGATGAAACAAGAATAGAACTGTTTGGCTATAATGACCATTGTTATGTTTGGAGGAAAAAGGGGGATGCTTGCAAGCCGAAGAACACCATCCCAACCGTGAAGCACGGGAGTGGCAGCATCATGTTGTGGGGGTGCTTTGCTGCAGGAGGGACTGGTGCACTTCACAAAATGATGGCATCATGAGGAAGTAAAATTATGTGGATATATTGAAGAAACATCTCAAGACATCAGTCAGGAAGTTAAAGCTTGGTTGCAAGTGGGTCTTCCAAGCCTACCACCCCGCCCCTAATTGGAGTAAACTAATGGACAACAATAGTTTGGCTTCTACTTCCAGCTTATACATACTATATACATTTTACAGACATATATTACATTAGTTTATCTTTTGTTTGTTTTTAGTCCCAGCCTTCAGATACATTCAACCCCTCCTATCTATCATTGAAGACCATCCAGTTTTGATTTTGAGCAGCCATATTTTTCCACTGTGCTGTTACGTTTCACAACAGTTCTGAACCTTTCTATTCACAGTTTTTACAGATTAAATAAAAAAAATTGCTAAGAGTATTATATTATTGATCAATTGACTATTAGTTTTCAAATCACCCAGCAGTACTATTTGCAGTTAGCTCCTACTAAATGTTGTAATTTTCATTCATTCCCGAACCTGCGACCAAAAACAAGCTACATATGAGCAATACCAAAACAAGTGATCTAATGATTCTGTCTCTTGAAAAAGTGTTGAATCCAGCTTCGTTTTGTGGATCAAATCAAACTTTATTTGTCACATGCGCCGAATACAACAAGTGTAGACATTAACGTGGAATGCTTACTTACAAGCCCTTAACCAACAGTGCAGTTCAAGAAGAGTTACGAAAATATTTACCAAGTAAAAAAGAATAAAAAGTAACTAACGCTCGTCGTAAGAAGAAGTGGACCAAGGCGCAGCGTGGTAAGTGTTCATGATACTTTATTTCAAGAAGCACTCAAACAAAATAACAAACGGCGGAAAAACTAAAGCACACAGTTCTGTCAGGTTCACAATGCTGAACAGAAAATAACCTCCCACAAACACAGGTGGAAAACAGGCTGCCTACGTATGATTCCCAATCAGAGACAACGATAGACAGCTGCCTCTGATTGGGAACCACACTTGGCCCAAAAATAAAGAAACAGAAAACATAGACTTCCCCACCCGAGTCACACCCTGACCTAACCAAACAGAGAATAATAAGGATCTCTTGCCGTGTGGTAGCAGACAAAACAGTCTATGACTTGGGTGACTGTAGTCTCTGACAATTTTTGGGGCTTTCCTCTGACACCGCCTGATATAGAGGTCCTGGATGGCAGGAAGCTTGGCCCCAGTGATGTACTGGGCCGTACGCCCTACCCTCTGTAGAGCCTTACGGTCTGATGCCGAGCAATTGCCATATCAGGTAGTGATGCAAGCTATCAGGTTGCTCTCGATGGTGCAGCTGTAGAACCTTTTGAGGATCTGAGGACCCATGACAAATCTTTTCAGTCTCCTGAGGGGGAAAAGGTGTTGTCGTGCCCTCTTCACGACTGTCTTGGAGTGTTTGGACCATGATAGTTCGTTGGTGATGTGGACACCAAGGAACATGAAACTCTCAGCCTGCTCCACTACAGCACCTTCGATGTTAATAGGGGCCTGTTCGGCCTGCCTTATCCTGTAGTCCACGATCAGCTCCTTTGTCTTGCTCACATTGAGGAAGCGGTTGTTGTCCTGGCACCACACTGTCAGTTCTCTGACCTCCTCCCTGTAGGCTGTCTCATCATTGTCGTTGATCAGGCCTACCATTGTTGTGTCACCAGCAAACTTAATGATGGTGTTGGAGTCGTGTTTGGCCATGCAGTCGTGGGTGAACAGGGAGTACAGGAGGGGACTAAGTACACACCCCTGAGGGGCCCCACTGTTGAGGATCAGTGTGGTAGAAGTGTTGTTGCCTACCCTTACCACCTGGGGGTGGCCCGTCAGGAAGTCCAGGATCTAGTTGCAGAGGTAGGTGTTTAGTCCCAGGGTCCTTAGCTTAGTGATGAGCTTTGTGGGTACTGTGGTGTTGAACGCTGAGCTGTAGTCAATGAACAGCATTCTCACATAGGTGTTCTTTTTGTCCAGGTGGGACAGGGCAGTGTGGAGTGTGATTGAGATTGTGTCATCTGTTGGGGCGGTATGTGAATTGGAGTGGGTCTAGGGCATCCGGGAGGATGCTGTTGATGTGAGCCATGACCAGCCTTTCAAAGCACTTCATGGCTACCGACGTGAGTAATCATTTAGACAGGTTATCTTTTAGACAGGCAGTAATCATTTAGACAGGTTACCTTTGCTTCCTTGGGCACAGGGAATATGGTGGTCTGCTTGAAACATGTTGGTATTACAGGTATTACAGACTCGGTCAGGGAGAGGTTGAAAATGTCAGTGAAGACACTCTCCAGTTTGTCCGTGCATGCTTTGAGTACACGTCCTGGTAATCCGTCTGTCCCCGTGGCTCTGTGAATGTTGACCTGTTTAAAGGTCTTGCTCACGTCGGCCATACTGTGTTCGATCTTGCCTAGCCATCTTGTCTAAAGAGGACCACAATGGAAATAAGTCCCAGACTTTATTGTGCGTTATCCTCGATGGTTTTATTCATGTGCATGTATGGCTTTTTCGAATTTTATGTGTGCTTGTTTTTCAAAATGGTCGAATGAATAAACTAAACAAAAAAAAAAAGCATGTGCCATGGAATCGGAAACAAGCCATTCTTGAACTCGGGTTGAGCCATTCTTACTAATATGCTAGAGAACCAGTTTGGATTGAAGTATAATTTTTGTATGACTGAAGCCTTTAGTGAGAAGTACAATGCTTTAATATTTAATAATTTCTGAACTCCGAATTCACATTCTTTATATAAATAGGCCTGTAAAAAATGTCCTGGAATGCAGTTCCAAATAAAGTGGAATATGTTTTGCTCATATAATAAAAAAAAACAAGTCATTAGGTGAAAGCAGAGCCATAAGTAAATAGGTAAACTGGGTTTTGACTAAAGACTGAATCAGGGTGATTTTTACACAAATAGACAGGTGTTGTCCATTCTATGCTACTGTAGCAAAAATGTATCTAATTTAGACAACTTTATATTAACATATTGTAGTGAGATCATTTCTTTCTTTCAGGATATGAATCCAGACTATGTCCACTTCACCGTCGGACCATTTTATTGGTAAACTGCACGGTAATGTAAAAGTTGTATTTTTTTGAGATCCAATATGTATTATAGTGCATTTATCATAATAAATTTTTTAATCCAGAGATACTTTCTGAGAAGTAGACATTATTTACAATTTTACACCTGGGGTAATTATACATAACTTTAACCCATTTGTATAAGAGATTCGGCTAAAGTACGGCTGAAATGTACATTCCAGTCGTACTTTATCAAAGGCCTATTCAAAGTCAGCTGTGAATACCTGGCCTGTATTCCCAGATGTTTTATAATGTTCTATTGTTTCCAGTACTTGTTTTATATTATCGCCAATGTATCGTCCATGTAAAACACTGATTAGGATGAATAATATTCGACAATACCTTTTTAATACTATGCATTTTGCTAGGATTTTGGCATCACAACACTGAAGTGTAAGAGGTCTCCAGTTTTTAGGTCTACCGGATCTTTAAATTTACCACCTGTTTCAGTAATAGTGAATTCAGACATTCTTGCTGCCTATCTGATAGTCTACAATTTTTATAAGAGTGGTTGAAACATGCTAATAACGGACCTTTGACTACATCAAAAAATATTTGATATACATCTTTCTTTCAACTGGTATGTCATGCAGCCCTGGAGTTTTCCAGGACTTGAAGGCTTTAATTGCGTCTAGAAGTTCCTCCTCTGTAATTAGTCCTTCACATGAGTCTTTCTGTATAGCTGTTCATTTTACACTATTAATAGAATTTTAAAAACGTACAATTAACTTCAGTTAGTGGAGATGGAGGATACTGAAATGAAAACATATGCTTAAAGTACTTTGCTTCTTCTTTCAAATTATCAGAAAATGATATTTGCACTGTTAAGCATACTGTAGCTGTGACTAAGTAAACCCCTAATTGTCCATCAATATTCCACCCGCTAAAACCTCCTCCCCATTGTGACAGAAAAATTACATATTTACCTCATTTGTTGGATATTTAACATTTAACAACTGTCTACTTAACAAACAGTAAGACATTTATGTTCTATTAAATGTCTGTGTGAACTGAGAGGAGCCTAAAAACATACAGCTGGCATTCCATAGACAAGAATGAAGAATGCCAAATAAGTTATGTTATACTCACAGATATTATTCTAACAGTTTTAGAAACTTGAGTGTTTTCTATTTAATTCTACCAATTATATAAATATCCTAGCTGGGCCTGAGTAGCAGGCAGTTTACTTTGGGCATGCTTTTCATCCGGACGTGAAAATACTGCCTCTATCCCAAACAAGTTTTAAACTCTTCAAAGTAGCTACCCTTTGCCTTGATGACAGCTTTGCACAATCTTGGCATTTTCTCAACCAGCTTAACCTGGAATGCTTTTCCAACAGTCTTGAAGGAGTTCCCACATGTGCTGAGCACTTGTTGGCTGCTTTTCCTTCAATCTGCGGTCCAACTCATCCCAAACCACCTCATTTGGGTTGAAGTCAGGTGATTGTGGAGACCAGGTCTTCTGATGCAGCATTCCACCACTCTCCTTCTTGGTCAAATAGCCCTTACAGTCTGGAGGTGAGTTTGGGTCATTGTCCTGTTGAAAAACAAAATGATAGTCCCACTAAGTGCAAACCAGATGGGATGGCGTATCGCTGCAGAATTCTGTGGTAACCATCCTGGTTATGTATGCCTTGAATTCTAAATAAATCACAGAAAGTGTCACCAGCAAAGCCCCATCACACCTCCTCCTCCATGCTTCATGGTGGGAACTACACATGCAGAGATCATCCATTCACCTACTTTTTGTCTCACAAAGACCCAGCGGTTGGAACCAAAAATCTCAAATTTGGACTCATCAGACCAAAGAACAGATTTCCGCTGGTCTAATGCCCATTGCTCATGTTTCTTGGCCCAAGCAAGTCTCTTCTTCTTATTGGTGTCCTTTAGTAGTGGTTTCTTTGCAGCAGTTAGACCACGCAGTCTCCACTGAACAGTTGATGTTGAGATGTATCTGTTGCTTGAACTCTGTGAAGCATTTATTTGGGCTGCAATTTTTGAAGCTGGTAACACTAATGAACTTATCTTTTGCAGCAGAGTTAACTCTGGGTCTTCCTTTGCTGTGGCGGTCCTCATGAGAGCCAGTTTCATCATAGCGCTTGATGGTTTTTGCGACTGCACTAGAAGACTGATTGGCCTTCATGTCTTAAAGTAATGACGGACTGTCATTTCCCTTTGCTTATTTGAGTTGTTCTTGCCATAATATGGACTTGGTCTTTGTAACGGCCGTCGTCAAAATGAGACCAAGGTGCAGCGGAGGATGTGTTCATCTTGAAAGACTTTAATGGACTAAATGAACACTTACAAAATAAACCAAAAAACGACCAGCAACAGTTCTGTCAGGTTGTAAAACTAAACAGAGAACATTCACCCACAAACCCCAAAGGAAAAACAGGCTGCCTATGTATGACTCTCAATCAGCAACAATGATCTACAGCTGTTCCTGATTGAGAGCCATACACAGCCGAAACAAAGTAATACACCAACATAGAAAACGGAATAGAACGCCCACCCATGTCACACCCTGGCCTAAGCAAAAATAGAGAACAAAAAACCCTCTCTATGGCCAGGGCGTTACAGTCTTTTACCAAATAGGGTGTCGTGACTTGACTTTAAGATTCATCTGAAGACGACAGCGGTTATTTAATGAGTTACCATCTCCCGGAATAAACTCTAAAAGGTATTTTACTTTTCACATCTTTAAACAGTCAATTTATTAACCATAACCTCGTATCATGTCCTCATTCTCAACAGTCGTAACCTACTTGCATCTGAAAAAAACAGTGCCTTACTTATGATTCAGTACTACACAAATTGATTATTGATTACTTGATTACAGATAAATTATTTATTTACTAGCTAATACCTTAACAGGTCCCTAGCGGAATGACACAACGTGGCTGATTGTTACAACAGAGATGGTGAGGGGGGACAGAGACACTTAACATTGGTACTTTCAGAAACTACTCTCACTTACAGTAGTCGTATACGTTGCACACAAACCGCCACCCTCTTTGAGTAAGAAATGATAAATGTATTTACATGAAATGCCTGGGTTCATCTTTCTCGGAACCGGGCCGCCTTGTCAAGAGGGTTTGGCCTTTTCATGGCACACTTGTAAAGGCTCTGATTGTTCAAAAGGGTTCCAACAAGTCTTTTACTGTTGTTCTCCTATGTAGTTGTCTGGTATCCGGTGACTTGTCGTGTAGTCCTAAACATAACTAAAATGTAAATGTAAAATAACTACACAGTTTATTTTCCTTCCATTCGCTTCTGAAGATGCTTCTTTGAAGATAGGCTAGCCAGCCGGGTCGATGGTTGCCAGTGGGGTGATGAGAGTAGCGTAATAAGATGGTTTGCGCAGAGTAGTAGGATGGTCCTACTTAAATTATCTTTTGAAGATACTTTACTTAGGACAGCTAATCAGCTGTACCAGTGATTGTCTGGGAGGTGAGTTTACCGTCTATACCTCGTGTTGAGATTCAAAGTTCAGACCACTTTAAAATTGCAGCTGCATCTTCACACTTTTCTGGTGCTATGATTATTTCTTACCCATCATTTATACAGTTTGCAGGGAAGGGGCAGTTCCGGCAGGCTGACACACTCTCTGAACTCACTCAGGGGCGGTGGCTACTTACTGTGCACAGTTATAAAAAAAACATATCTGTTATAGTTTCTCAAATCACATCCCTCTCTTAAAAAAAACACTTTCATAATGTTTCATATTATATGCACATGGCATAGGATGGGCACTTCATACATGTAGTTGGTATACTTTCCAAGTTACACTATTTCCTTTATAACATTTTTTATGACATCACAAAATAACAAACAAAATGACATTAGTGTTCTATATATCGCCTCTATCCATTCCCCATGTTCTATGTTAGAAATATTGTTCCAGTATTTGCTTTTGAACGTGTTAGAGTTTCGTCAGGAAAAGTCTCTTGAAACAAAGGCACATTCCTTTAGTGAATTTGAAGAGAGACCTGAATCTTCTCTCCTTTATTTGCAACAGGGTGTGAGTTGTTAACCCCCCCAGTTCTTTACATCCCTGTCTCTGCGGGTGAGAGGGGGTCTGATTGAAGTTATTCATTGCAAACCTGATCTGACCGATTTGGATTCTCGTGGACAGTCATGACAAGGACTATCTTCTGTATGCCACCCCTACCTTGTCATAACACAACTAATTAGCTCAAACGCATTAAGAAGGAAAGAAATTCCACAAATAAAATTTTAACAAGGCATACCCGTTAATTGATTTGTTTAACAATTTTGGTTACTACATGATTCCATGTGTTACTTCATATGTAGAAAATAGTAAAAATAAAGAAAAACCCTTGAATGAGTACGTGTCTCCAAACTTTTGACTGGTACTATATATATATAAAGAAATCTTGCATATCTTAATTTATTCCCACAAGTGATGAATAAAATGCTTAATTTTATACAGTGCTTTTGGAAAGTATTCAGATCCATTTACTTTTTCCTCATTTTATGTTACAGCCTTAATCAAAAATGGATTAAATCATTTTTTTCTCTCATCAATCTGTACACAATACCCCAAAATGACAAAGAAAAAAAACATTTTTAAATTTTAGCAAATGTATTTAAAAAAAACTGAAATATCACATTTACATAAGTATTCAGACCCTTTACAGCCTCGAGTCTTCTTGGGTATGACGCTACAAGCTTGGCACACCTGTATTTGTGGAGTTTCTCCCATTCTTCTCTGCAGATCCTCTCAAGCTCTGTCAGCTTGGATGTGGAGAATCGCTGCACAGCTATTTTCAGGACTCTCCAGAGATATTCGGGTTGAAGTCTGGGCTCTGGCTGGGCCACTCAAGGACATTAGGAGACTTGTCCAGAAGCCACTCCTGTGTTGTCTTAGCTGTGTGCTTAGGGTCGTTGTCCTGTTGAAGGTGAACCTTCAACCCAGTCTGAGGTCCTGAGTGCTCTGAAGCAGATTTTCATCAAGGATCTCTCTGTACAGTGCTCTGTTCATCTTTCCCTCGATTCTGACTAGTCTCCCAGTCCCGCCGCTAAAAATATCCCCACAGTATGATGCTACCAGCACAATGCTTCACCGTAGGGATGGTGCCAGGTTTCCTCCTGATGTGACGCTTGGCATTCGGGCCAAAGAGTTCAATCTTGGTTTTATCAGACTAGAGAATCTTGTTTATCATGGTCTGAGAGACCTATAGGTGCCTTCTGGCAAACTCTAAGCGGGCTGTCATGTGCCTTTAACTGAGGAGTGGCTTCCGTCTGTCCACTCCACCTTAAAGGCCTGATTGGTGGAGTGCTGCAGAGATGGTTGTCCTTCTAGAAGGTTCTCCCGTCTGCACAGAGGCACTCTGGATCTCTCAGCGTAACCATCGTGTTCTTGGTCACCTCCCTGACCAAAGCCCTTCTTCCCCGATTGCTCAGTGTGGCCGGGCAGCCAGCACTAGGAAGAGTCTTTCTTGGTGGTTCCAAACTTCTTCCATTTAAAAATGATGGAGGCCACTGTGTTCTTGGGGATGTTCAATGCTTCAGAAATTGTTTTTTTGGTACCCTTCCCCAGATCTGTGCCTCAACACAATCCCATCTTGGAGGTCTACGGACAATTCCTTCGACCTCATGGCTTAGTTTTTTCTCTGACATACACTGTCAACTGTCCAACCAATTTAATTTACCACAGGTGGAAACATCTCAAGGATGATCAATGGAAACAGAAAGCACCTGAGCTAAATTTCGAGTCTCATTGCAAAGGGTCTGAATGCTGATGTAAATAATGTATTTCTGTTTTTATTTTTAATGCATTGGCAAAAATTCTGGATTTGTCATTATGGGGTATTGTGTCTGGATTGAAGAGGGAAAAAAAACTTGTAATCAATTTTAGAATAAGGATGTAACGTAACAAAATGTGGAAAAAAGAAAAGGGTGTGAATACTTTCCGAATGCACTCCAAGCACTTCTACGAAGGATGGTTATCTATAACAAGGGTTGGCAGTAGGAATTCTATTTTTGCCAACAGATGTGGGACACCTCACTCACTCACTCAATCACTCTACCCCTCCCAAATAAACACCTCTGCCCCTCTCTCCCCTTCCACCAATATATCTACCTACCCCCCCCCCCACCCCCCCCCACACACACACACACACACACAGAGACAAACGCGCACACACAGACAACCACAAGCTCAAATGTTCAACAGTTGTTCCATCCCCAAGCCCAACTCAAGAGAAGACTTGATGTGTGAATGCATATCATATACAGTTTGGCTTTTTAAGAAGGCATGCCAAATTGTCAAAATTAGCAGGAATGGGAAGATTTGATTAACCAATACCTAGCTGATGGAGCTTGGATACCCCCCCCCCTTCCCCCCAACACACACACGCTGGTACCCCGTTGTGACCCATTTTCATGAGACAGAGGGGGAGATGGGGTCTGAGAAAAGAAACATTTGAGTCCAAATCAAGACCATAATTGTAATTTTGTCAAATCACCACCATAATAAGAGTTGAAAATGTCCAGTATTTCTGTGTTCATATTTCAGAACAACATATGCATTCTTTAGACATTCAGAATAGTGAAAACATGCATGCTGAGGGAAAATAGAGCCACTCTACAAATTATTACTAACCCACACACAGTGGTGAACAATGGGCCTTCTACGACTTCAGAGAAGGGCTAAGGATTTAAAAAATAATAATAATGATGTTCTAATTTAATCTCTTCAGTTTTTGTTGGAAAGGGTTAACACTGAAGAGAAAATAATTGAAAAAGCTAGCTCGCTTAGTCAGCCATTGGCTAGGCCATCAAAAGCTAGATAATTTAACTGTATTAGGGCAAAACTTTGGAGTGACAGAGGAATCATCAAATCACATTTTGACTTATTGAGTGGGACCGTTTTTACAAAAACGTATGGAAACTTCTGCCTTCTTGAAGGCCAACAGGTCACTGCGCAATAGCGAGCAATAGTTTTCCCACGGTCTAGCTAGCTAGCTTTTGTTGTCGGATAGTTTGCAGCGCCTGCAGAGGATTTTGTTGCTAATTTGTTAGCTTCTCCCTTTTCAAGAATAACTTTCAACAAGAAGTTAAGTTTCAAATGATCATCATCTGGTGTGTGGAACTGTGTTTTTTTAATGCAGCGCGCTTGCTGTTGTCAGCCTTCTCTTTGAAAATAACTTATGTGTGTGAAACATTGTTGAATTTAAAGTGGAACTTACAGCATTTTAGCAGCATGAAATCTTATTCAAATCTGTTCATATACACCCCCAGGAAGAATATGACACTTAAAAAATAAATCTGACAAGTGACCATTTAGATATGTTCATAAATTCTAAGAATGTTTGGGAATTATGTACACAAGGCATTTGTGAAAATTCTATAGCAATATAGAGTGGGAAAGCAGCTGTGCGTTTGGACAATTAATAGACACTACAGTAAATAAAACCAAAGAAAAGCATCTGTCTTGTCCAGGACCGGAAACTAAAGATACCAGTGTGCTTTAGCCAATCAGAACTACAGTAGATCTTTATACAAACAAGCCATTTGCCAAACGAGTCTGCCATCATTCACTTTGAACTGGATTGTGTGTTTACAGGCAGTTGCAACAGTGCGATTTTAGATCATTAGATCTAGCCACACAATACACCTAAATAGATTTCTACAAATGTTTAAACACCACGGGAGTCTTCTTACATTTGGAAACTTTACAGTCCTGTTGATCAAACAACCATCAAAAGGTAGGCTCTCTCTCCCTCAGTTATGCACATCAACAAGATCAACAACTAATGCTAGCCAGAGCAAGATGAGCTAAAATCTAACAAAGGAACATCAGATAAACCCTCTCAAACTTTTTCAGCTAGTTGGCTATCAAAATTGCACTGATAAACAATGGGAAATTGTAGCCTCCTTGTCCTTCTGCAGCTTGCCTGCCAATGCATGCTTGTCCCAGCCAAGCACCCAAACTAACTGGCTTGCTAGCTAGCTACTTCCAGACCAAAATGAGAGAACACCTCACTCTGACCATTTTACTTGCCGTAGCAGAGCTGGTTGGGCTGTTTACATGTTATCTAGAGTATTCGTGACTAACGATTACTTTTTTTTGTCTGTGTTTACTGACACCGGTCATATTCAGCAGGTGTTGTGCGTTCGTAAATGTATCAGTTGTTTTGTGCTCTGGCACACTCTGTCAATTCTCCCTAGGGGAGGGGGAGGGGGGGGGGGGGTGGGTGGGTGAAGTCAGGCGCAGGAGACCAAATATGCAAGAGACAGGAGAGACAGGCACAGGACCAGAATAAGTAGTCCACCAAAATAGATCCGGAATGCAGTGCAGAAAGTACGCCTGTCCACTAAAGACAAAGAAAATATGACGCAACCCAAAACCATGACAGGTAAAACAAAACAATCCCGCACGAACCCAAACTGGTAGGGCGAGAATAAATAACCCACTAATGAACCTAAACTCAAAACCGGTGAAACACAAGACAGACAAAACCAAACGAAAAGGAAAAGGGATCGATGGCAGCTAGGAGACCGGCGACGACGACCGCCGAGCGCCGCACGAACAGGGAGAGGAGCCACCTACGGTAGAAGTCGTGACACACTCAGACGAGAGTCCTCTGAAATCGGAGTAAATAGCCAGAGTGAATTTGCAAACACAGGAGATATATTAACTGTATAAAAGTTGCTAAAGTTCTTTCTAGCTAACC
Source organism: Salmo trutta (assembly GCF_901001165.1). Lineage (NCBI taxonomy): Eukaryota > Metazoa > Chordata > Actinopteri > Salmoniformes > Salmonidae > Salmo > Salmo trutta. Next base: position 34,891,605 of record NC_042963.1, read on the forward strand.
AAATGACACCTGCATCTCTAGCTGTGTATAGCGACCGAAAAACGATATGAGGGGAAAAAGTCAGTCACTCACCCACTCCTCCAATGGATTGACATGACATTGTCCTAGCAGCTAGCTATCTAGCTTACTTTAGGCTCCATGTTCTTAGCTTGCTACATAAATAGATATGCTAGCCTATTAGCCACGTTATGTCTGACTTGTGATCATTGCCCTTTCTAGTTTGATTGTATTGACATTCCCAGCCTTAGTTACATTTGTCTGTTTTGTGCAGAATATTGAGTCATTGAAACTGAAACAGTGCATCCAGAATGAAGGCAGCAAACAATGTACCAGGCCAGGTATTATTTACAACCTGATGGTAATATATTTTTGGACTAACAAGAAATGTATTGGTGAATTATATTAATCATGGATTGAATAGCATCCATCTATTCTGCCACAATACAGAATGACGTACACAATTAGTGTACGTCCTGGAACGTTGAGTCAAATTGAACCTATTTTTAAAACCTCTTATAAAGTTGGTTTTGTAGCATAAACTGGGAATTTGATATTTTTGACTGATATTATGAATGTCTGTTTGTTTCATATCCGCAAAGTAGTTAAAACGATGTCAGTTCCACTTTAAACTTTAGGTGACCAGTTACTTTGTGTGCTAAATGTGAAACGTTTTTTGCAATGGGAAGTAATAGTTGTACATTTAGATTGGGAAATGCTCAATAGTTATGTTTTTGTATTCTATGATTGGACCTACTAGCTTATTATGCCAGAGTTTATAGACAGCTTATCCTTTAACTTCATGTTGTCTGTGACTGCTGTCTTACCATTGGCCCTATGCAATGGTGTAGTGGCACTTGGAGAAGTGGGTATACTCTAACTTTGCCCAAAAGTTCACAAAAGGCCCGCCCAGCGAAATAATGGCACCCTGTGTGAAAAATCCTGTTTTCCTATGGTTTTGTAAGATTTTCACTCTCAAAATCACACTTTTTTAAACAGACCATCAAATTACTGTATTTTTTTCTGTCAGGGCCTGGCTCCCCAATGGGTGGGCCTCTGCCCACCCAAGTCCATCCATGTCTATGCCCCTGATGCAAACAGCCCATGATAGCCCATCTATAATTTAGCCCAATCAACTACTCTTCCCCTACTGTATTTATTTATTTGATTTATTTGATTTTGCTCCTTTGCACCCCATTATCTCTATTTCTATTTTGCACTTTCTTCTACTACAAATCTACTATTCCAGTGTTTTACTTGCTATATTGTATTTACTTTGCCACCATGGACCTTTTTTGCCTTTACCTCCCTTATCTCACCTCATTTGCTCACATTGTACATAGGCTTATTTTCTACTGTATTATTGACTGTATATTTGTTATACTCCATGTGTAACTCTGTGTTGTCGAACTGCTTTGCTTTATCTTGGCCAGGTTGCAATTGTAAATGAGAACTTGTTCTCAACTTGCCTACCTGGTTAAATAAAGGTGAAATAAAAATAAAAATAAATGATGACAATTGTGCATCACAAATAGCCTACTAACCAACACTTCAGACTAAACTTTTTCAATACCTGGTTAACAAACTATATATAAACAAACTATACCTCTTAATTTTAAAATGTATATCCCATATCTGCACAAAAGTGACGACTTTCACTCTGTCACAACTCCTCGAGGGTCTTATTCTGGTGACACGATGATGAAGCTTTGACAAATAAAAATAATCTGCTCTTTTGTCCATAATTGTCACGCTTATCGTCATCGTCAGACGATATAGCGACATCATCGTCGGAAAAGGAGGACCAATATGCAGCAGGATTGAGATTGTTCATCTTGAACATTTAATAAACTCACAATGAACATACAAAAAATAACAAAACGAACTCACGATTTACAGACAGTCTTCTCAGGCTCACATACGCTAGACAAGAAACAATCTCCCACAAATGACAAACACACCCTAATATATGGGACTCTCAATCAAAGGCAAATAGACCACACCTGCCTTCAATTGAGAGTCCCCACTCCAATTAACTAAACACAGAACCAGACTACCTAGACTAAACATAGACTTACATGAATCTCAAACAGTGCCCAAAAACCCCGGAATACTTAAATCAAATGCCCTTACTACAAAAACACCACCCCGAACCACATAAACCAAATACCCTCTGCCACGTCCTGACCAAACTACAATGACAATTAACCCTTATACTGGCCAGGACGTGACAATAATAATCTCATAATGTAGGTTATAGTTTACCCACACTGTATCTGTGAGCTATTGGCTAGAGCGCACTTGCCAAGACCAGAGTGTGCACATTTGCTATATAACTGTCACAAGACTTTTCAATCCCAATGATAATAACTAACACTTATTTAAGCTTTGACTAATTCCTGGGGTTTGTAAGAGCCTGAGTATAATAATAATTAGGCAAAGACTCAGCTTCTGCAAAAGGTTCGTACAGTTTATTCACGAGAACGTTCTAAAGTCCACAATACAAAGACATGCCATTTTATAACTCACTCCTTACTTACACACATACCTCCACACAAATAGTAGATAGACTACGCACATACATACACACGAACAGTAGGTAGAATGTATCCTTCCCCATAGTTCTCACCACTGTTCATCATTACCAAACTGGCAGTTCCATCCCCCCGAGATTAGAGGAACCTTGACAGGACTCCCTTTCCTATCGTAAGTTTCTCAGAGTTCTAGCCAGGTTCAGGTCATACACAGTTTAATTGTTCTCGGTATCTTCTCAGTCACACACACACATTTCTCTCCCTCACATTTCTCTCCCTCACATGTCTCTACCGAACCTTATTGGACTTACATTTAGTACTTTACGTTCATTATACATGCTACATAAACTAATAATCACTAATAGTTACGTTTTAGGGTGGAATTCTTTAATCATTACCTTTAAGCATATAAATTGCCTTATCAATAACGCAACATTCTTTGTGACAAATCCATCAGTAGAGTTGAAAATGCGATGGAAACCCAATTTATTTTTTATCGGTACATGGGAATTTAACCACAAAAGTAATTGTCATCACGCACAGCCTTTTATCAGCAACAAGTCAATTTGATGGAAACACATCTCTGTTTTATGCGGGTTTTAGAATGTTCTAGAAAATCTGTCACCAATTGGATGGAAACCTAGCTATTGATTGACACGCAGAGCTCTCAGTAATGTCCCATCAATTAGCTGAGGCTATTTATAAACAGCAGGCCTGCAGGACCTAATTAGCTTGTTGGCGACTGACAAATGCCTTTAATGTAACGGACGGCAACCACCGGCCTCATTAGGGAACATTAAAATCTAATAGGAAGGTTGTTATTGACGTAATCGCAGGAGAAACCCAATTAGACGGCAAGTTGGGAAAATGACTCTGGGTTAGTGGAACGATGTGACTGGTGAGGTTGCATTGATAAAGGGAAGGAGGCAAAGTGGTGGAGAGAGGGAAAGAAAGAGGTCAAGTAGGGAAAGGGGGGATACTGAAATGAGCCTTCCGCGTTTAACTCAATCCCTCTGAACCAGAGAAGCTAGTTAGAGGGAGAGAGTGGATATTGAGAGAGAGAGAAAGAGAAAGAAATGTAGAGAGTGTAGGTATAGAGGTTCAAATCAATTCACATTTTTTCAAACGCATTGTGTAGATTAACAGTGAAATGCTTAGGGTACTAGGGGGTAAATAGCCCCCTGGGGTAACTAGCTCATCCCCCCCTGTCACGAGCGGAATGAACCGTTTAAGGAGTAGGTCAAGCGCAGGAGACTGAGGTCCGTTGGAACAAACTTAATTTAATAATCCAATGGCAAGATCCATATATGGCTGAGAGCATAATAGTCAAAAATGACTTAAACGAAGCTCCGCTCAAAAGGCAGACGGGGCGCAGCCCGGCAACCCTAATGCCTATACAATAAAAGTAACACCACACGTAACAAAGAACAATCCCGCACGAATCCTAGCTAAACACAGACAGACTAAATACCCCCCCACTAATGACAAACACAAAACAGGTGCAATCACAAAACAGACATAACTAACAGACACTGAAACACAGATCGGTGGCAGCTAGTAGGCCGGCGACGACGACCACCGAGCGCCGCTCGACCGAGGAGAGGCGCCACCTTCTGTGGATGTTGTGACACCCCCGTAAATCACATTAAGATCAGAAGATGTCACCACTTTCCTTGGCTGCCACTGCTCTTCCTCTGTGTCATCACAACTTTTGGAGATATTTCAACAAAACAATTTTGTGGTAAGTTGAAAAAGTTGTATATATATTCCAATGAAGTTAGATCTATAATTGTTTAAGAAGGAAAGCCTTAAGATAAATAATCCACTTCTTTGGAGAGAAAATATTTGATACTTTTTTTTTTAAGTAGTAATTTACTCAGCAAAAGAAGAAACGTCCTGTCACTGTCAACTTCATTTATTTTCAGCAAACTTAACATGTGTAAATATTTGTATGAATATAACAAGATTCAACAACTGAGACATAAACTGAACAAGTTCCACAGACATATGACTAACAGAAAAGGAATAATGTGTCCCTGAACAAAGGGGGGGTCAAAATCAAAAGTAACAGTCAGTATCTGGTGTGGCCACCAGCTGCAATAAGTACTGCAGTGCATCTTCTCCTCATAGACTGCACCAGATTTGCCAGTTCTTGCTGTGAGATGCTACCCCACTCTTCCACCAAGGCACCTACAAATTCCCAGACATGTCTGGGGGGAATGGCCCTAGCCATCACCCTCCGACCCAACAAGTCCCAGACGTGCTCAATGGGATTGAGATCCGGGCTCTTCGCTGGCCATGGCAGAACACTGACATTCCTGTCTTGCAGGAAATCATGCACAGAATGAGCAGTATGGCTGGTGGCATTGTTATGCTGGAGGGTCATGTCAGGATGAGCCTGCAGGAAGGGTACCACATGAGGGAGGAGGATGTCTTCCCTGTAACGCACAGCGTTGAGATTGCCTGCAATGACAACAAGCTCAGTCCAATGATGCTGTGACACACCGCCCCAGACCGTGACGGACCCTCCACCTCCAAATCAATCCCGCTCCAGAGTACAGGCCTCGGTGTAACGCTCATTCCTTCGACGATAAACGCGAATCCGACCATCACCCCTGGTGAGACAAAACTGGGACTCGACAGTGAAGAGCACTTTTTGCCAGTCCTGTCTGGTCCAGTGACGGTGGGTTTGTGCCCATAGACGGTGTTGTTGCTGGTGATGTCTGGTGAGGACCTGCCTTACAACAGGGCTACAAGCCCTCAGTCCAGCCTCTCTCAGCCTATTGCGGACAGACTGAGCACTGATGGAGGGATTGTGCGTTCCTGGTGTAACTCGGGCAGTTGTTGTTGCCATCCTGTACCTGTCCCGCAGGTGTGATGTTCGGATGTACCGATCCTGTGCAGGTGTTGTTACACGTGGTCTTCCACTGCGAGGACAATCAGCTGTCCGTCCTTTCTCCCTATAGCGCTGTCTTAGACGTCTCACAATACGGACATTGCAATTTATTACCCTGGCCACATCTGCAGTCCTCATGCCTCCGTGGAGCATGCCTAAGGCACATTCCCGCATGTGAGCGGGGACACTGGGCATCTTTCTTTTGGTGTTTTTCAGAGTCAGTAGAAAGGCCTCTTTAGTATCCTAAGTTTTAATAACTATGACCTTAATTGCCTACTGTTAGTGTCTTAATAACAACCGTTCCACAGGTGCAAGTTCATTAATGGGAAACTGAGTTTAAACCCTTTACAATGAAGATCTGTGAAGTTATTTGTATTTTTACGAATTATCTTTGAAAGACAGGGTCCTGAAAAATCAATGTTTATTTTTTTGCTGAGTTTGTGTTGAATGAGTGTGTTGGGGGCAATTTTCCCCCCAGTATTAGGGGGTAAATGGCCTCTTGGGGGCTAGTTACCCCTTTATGGTTATGAATGTGTTTCTAGCAGTCATTTAGACAATAGCTGTGTTTGAATTATCATACTAACTGCACTAACCGTAGTATTTGTGACGTAAATTGAGCATGTACTATGCTTATTGGTCATACTATGGTTATAGTTTGTATGCCAAAAGTTCCCCGATGTCGTACTATATAATTATTCGCCAAAATACGAAGGACGTAAGCATTGGACACTCTTTCTGTGCTTTTGAAATGCATTCCAGGTGACTACCTCATGAAGCTGGATGAGAGAATGCCAAGAGTGTGCAAAGCTGTCATCAAGGCAAAGGGTGGCTACATTGAAGAATTTCAAATATAAAGTATATTTTGACATGTTCAACACTTTTTTGGTTACTACATGATTCCATATGTGTTATTTCATAGTTTTGATGTGGAAAATATGTAGAAAAATATCAAAAAATAAATAAGAAAATTACTTGAATGATTAGGTCTTTCCAAACTGTTGACTGGTACTGTACGTTTTCTCAACAACAGGTTATGGTCAATGATATCAAAGGCTGCACTGAAATCTAACATTACATCTCCCACAATCTTCTTATTATCATTTGTCATTTGTGTCAGTGCAGTACATGTTGAGTGCCCTTTTTTATAAGCATGCTGAAAGTCTGTTGTTAATTTCTGTACAGAGAAATAGCATTGCATTTAGTCCCCAAAAATATTTCCCACAGTTTGCTAAGAGCTGGCATCAGGCTGATAGGTCTGCTGTTAGAATGAGTAAATCCTCAATAGCTTTCCTTCTAAGTTATCAATTCCATGAGTTTTGTCATTATTGATAGATAACAATACATTTTCCACCTCCCCCACATTCATTTTACAAAATCCAAACCTGCAATGCTTTTCTTTCATAATTTTTTTTTTTATGCATAAGTACGATGGCTCACTGTTCGTTGTTGTCATTTCCTGCCTAAGTTTGCCCACTTTGCCAATTAAATAATCATTAGAATAATTGGCAACTTCAAATGTTTTTCATCATCTAATTTGAAATATGGAGTTGAATTTTGATAAGTAGAGAGAGATGTAGAAGCAAAGACAGAGGGGAGATGAGTAAGATGGTAATGTGAGAGAGAGGGAGGAAGAGGAGGGTAGGTGTGAAAGAGCAAGGGAAGCAGAATGAAGAACAGAGGAAGCCACAAGGCATTCTGGGATGTTAATTTAACCTTGCCAGTTATCTTGTGCTCCACTGTGAGGTCATCCTTAACGCATGACTTTAAATCCATCATTTTTTACTACTGCATCTGAGGGAGAGTAATAAAAGTCACATAGGCTTCAGGATGACATGCCCTTGTCATGTTGGACTGCTGTCACAGCAGCTGGGAAATGCCAAGCTCCCTAAAGGACTGGCTAATAGGAGGATGTGTGTGTGTGTGTGTGTGTGTATCTCCTTCAATACCCATCCCAAACTTAATAACCACGATAGTGTACACTATGTCAGGAGTGGTGTGATGTGAAGGACAACTCTGTGTGTGTTTGTGTGTCTGACAGAGCAGAGCAGAGGACACTTCAGCGGACATACCACTGATGATTTCAGCAAGAATCTGCCTGCTAGCCCATTAGCACATCCACTTTGGTGGCAAATGGACCACACACACCCATGCATGTGTCGTGTAACACGCTCAAGGATAAACACACAGAGAGACACAGACACACAGTCCTCCCTCTCTCTCTCTCTCTCTCTCTCACACACACACACACACACACACACACACACACACACACACACACACACACACACACTTATGCAAATATGCACACCCATGTGTTGTGTCACATCACCCCGAAGTCTCCATCAAGCTCCTCTAAAGGCATTAATTTATTCTTCAATTAAGTAATACTTTTATCTCTCTCCTTTGACATGGGTAGTTCGTATAGCAGACGTCTTGCCAGCTGCCGATGCAGAGAAACAGCAAATAGGCAATGCCAATAAAAATGTATTTTAATCACTTTGATACTATTTTCACAAGTATGTGGTACATTTTCACAACTTTTAGTACAAATCTCCAAACTGGTCACACTTGTAACGCTGCCGGTCTTTCATCGAAACCTGTCATTGTGAATTCATTTTGATTGTAAACATCTCTCACCACACAACAATTGGTCATTTAGAAATGTCCTTGTTTATGAAAGAAAAGCTAATATTTTTTGCCCATTAAAATAACATCAAATTGATCAGAAATACAGCATAGACATTGTTAATGTTGTAAATGACAATTGTAGCTGGAAACAGATGATTTTTTATGGAATATCTAAACTCAAAAAAAAAAAAAACGTCCTGTCACTGTCAACTGCGTTTATTTTCAGCAAACTTAAAATGTGTAAACATTTCTATGAACATAACAAGATTCAACAACTGAGACATAAACTGAACAAGTTCCACAGACATGTGACTAACAGAAATGGAATAATGTGTCCCTGAACAAAGGGAAAGGGTACCAAAACATTTCTGCAGTATTGAAGGTCCACAAGAACACAGTGGCCTCCGTCATTCTTAAATGGAAGAAGTTTGGAACCACCAAGACTCTTCCTAGAGCTGGCTGCCCAGCCAAACTGAGCAATCGGGAGAGAAGGGCCTTGGTCAGAAAGGTGACCAAAAACCCGATGGTCATTCTGACAGAGCTCCAGAGTTCAGAGAATCTTCGAGAAGGACAACCACCTCTGCGGCACTCCACCAATCAGGCCTTTATGCTAGAGTGGCCAAATGGAAGCCTTCCAACAGGACAATGACCCTAAGCACACAGTCAACACAACGCAGGAGTGGCTTCAGTACAAGTCTCTGAATGTCCTTGAGTGACCCAGCCAGAGCCTGGACTTGAACCCGATCCAGCATCTCTGGAGAGACCTAAAAATAGCTATGCAGCGACGCTCCCCATCCAACTTGACAGAGCTTGAGAGGATCTGGAGAGAAGAATGGGAGAAACTCCCCAAATACAGGTGTGCCAAGCTTGTAGCGTCATACCCAAGAAGACTCGATGCTGGAATCGCTGCCAAAGGTGCTTCAACAAAGTACTGAGGAAAGGGTCTGAATACTTATGTAAATATGATATTTCATTTTCGATATTTAATAAACTTGCCAACATTTCTGAAAACCTGTTTTGGCTTTGTCATTATGTGTTTGTTTTTTGTTGATTTTAGAATAAGACTAACGTAACAAAATGTGGAAAAATTAAAGGGGTCTGATTACTTTCCGAATGCTCCGTATGTGTACTGTCTAATCAAATGTAAGATATTAAATGCATTTGGCCATACATTCTCATCCACATCACAGTGAAGGTCCTCATTGTACAAGCACTTCAGGAAAAACCTTTTGGCATGGTGTCACAAAATATGTTGTACTCGTTGCTGAAAATGTCATACTGGATAGAGAAGGACCAAGGCGCAGCGGGATTGTGGATACTCATTTTCTTTTAATGGTAAAAGGCAAAGCATTCACCGGAAAACAAAACAATAAATGATACTCACAACATGGACAGGCTATGCAAACGCAGTGCAAGAACAATTCCCCACAACCCCAAAGACAAACACACACACCTATATAGGACTTCCAATCAAAGGCAACTATACACACCTGCCTTCAATTGAAGTCCCAATCACCAACATTAAACAAGCACAAACCACCTGCCACATCCTGACCTAGACTAAGCAATACGCCCTCTGCTGGTCAGGACGTGACACATGGCGAATCCAAGCTTGACATTGGTCTGCATTGATGTTGTCCCATGCCTCATCCACGGCCAGAAGGAGGGTGTCACGCTCATAGGGATGGCCATTGTACACCTCCACCTCTATGCTGAAAAAAAATCCTCATTAGGGTTGAGGAAAGGAGTGTATGGGGCAGGTATAGGGTCATGAATCGGGGTTGGGCCCGAAACCATGCCTGAACCATCTCTGCATGATGGAACCTGACATTGTCCCACACAATGACATAAGTGACCCCTTCACCTTGACAGGCCTGCTCAATTTCATGAGGTGTGCAGCATTGTATGATGATCCAAGTAATGACCTACTTCCTACCACATCATCTTCAGAGATAGCAGCGCACATGGAGATGTTTCCCCCACCTTTTCCAAGGAATTTGGACGGTCACCCTGTGGCCGATGAGGTTCCTCCCACGGAGCCGAGTTTTGGTCAGGTTAAAGCCTGCTTCATCAACAAAGATATATTTGTGATGGTTCACAGCAGCAAAAAGCACCATCACCCTCTAAAAATATGTTTTGGTAAGTTATTTTTACAGTATAGTTCCAATTTGATATTGTGAAGTAGCATGTACATCAAATAGTAACAGTAATACAGTATATACTGCTGTACCTGAACTTACTCGACCCGCAGTTATTTCACCCGGTCGTAGTTTTTCTCAAAAGGCACCAGGTAAATTTGTTTCATAGATACCTGGTGCCTCTTCAAAAGGTGAGTGATTGTTGGTAGACTGATGGATGCCACATTGGCAAAGGTGTCATCGTTCTCCTCAATGGCCTGCTTTATTTCGGACAGCTGTATGTCATTCCTGGCCCTTACCATTTCCACCACTGCCAACTCCTGCTGGTGGACCAGTACTCTGCCTCTACCATGGGGTCTTCTGTCAATTCTGAGGGTAGAACAGAGTATACTGTCAATAGATCGTACCGTAAGAATACTGTAACATGTTTTGTGAATTTACATGCATTACAATATGTCATTTACACAATGAGGTGTAATGGTAAAGCATAGTGCATATCCTGTAGACTTACCGGTTTTCTTGGCAAAATGTTCTCACAATCACATTGACAGTTGATCTTTTCAGAACGGGGTGAACTAATCTGGCAGGCTCTGCAATTGTAAGGCCTCTGTTTACCACATGGTCAACGAGGATGGCCCGGTCTTCATCAGACACAACAGTTCCCTGCCGTCTGCCTCCCTCTCTTTGATGTCCACCACTTTGAAGGGGGCAATGCCCACCTCATTGACCTCTTTGATGGGGCCCCTGCCCACCTCTCTGACAGGCCCCTTATCCAACGAGCACTTCGATTTCTTCTTCTCCCTTGTTGTCTATCCTGCTCCATGTTGAAAGAAATTGCAAGTTCCCCTTTTGCATAGTGGTGTAAAGTACTTATGTAAAAATACTTTCAAGTACTACTTAAGTAATTTTTTGGGGTATCTGTACTTTACTATTTATATTTTTGACAACTTTTACTTCTCTACATTCCTAAAGAAAATAATGTAAGTTTTACTCCATACATTTCCCCTCACACCCAAAAGTAGTCGTTACATTTTGAATGCGTAGCAGGACAGGAAAATGGTCCAATTCACACCCTTATCAAGAGATCATCCCTACCGCCTCTTTTCTGGCAGACTCACTAAACCCGAATGTATTGTTTGTAAATTATATCTGAGTGTTGGAGTGTGCCCCTGGCTATCCATACATTTTAAAAAACAAGCAAATTGTGCCATCTGGTTTGCTTAGTATAAGGAAATTATGTATACTTTTACTTTTGATACTTAAGTATATTTTAGCAATTACATTTACTTTTGATACTTAAGTATATTTAAAACCAAATACTTTTAGACTTTTACTCAAGTAGTATTTTACTGGCTGACTTTCACTTTTACTTGAGTCAATGTCTATTAACGTTTCTTTACTTTTACTCAAGTATGACAATTGGGTACTTTTTCCACCACTGCTTTTACATGGTGACCAATTGTGGTTACCACTATGTGAGATCAATTAGCAATAACAAGTAGTCATTATGTATGGTTATCATGTATCAAATAGGTCATTTAGATGTTTATACTTTACAAACACACATTTTATTTATGTTATTCTCAAAATCCATATATAGTAGACAAACCAGTTTAAAATCTATAGGTTTACCAAACGGTTAAGTGATTAACCATTAAGTGCAGTTGGATTAAGTGATGGTCAAAAATATTTGTTTTAAATGAGAAGGGAATGATATGAAAAGTATTGTGAGCTTTGCATGGTAAAAGGCAATTACTTCATATGAAAGGTATTTCTAGATAAAACACTAATTGGGTTTGGTGAAAAAGTTAATTTTGTGTGTTGTACTTAGTCAATTGAATTTTTTTTTTAAGTTTTGAAAAAACAGCCTGGTTGATGATCTGTTTTGAGTTGTGCAATTTTACCACATGCTTGTGAAAATAGTACCAAAGCGATAAAAAAACCCCACTGTAAATGAGGAGGAAAGGGTAGTGTGTGTGCGTCATTCTTCAAAGTTATGCCACTCCTCACCCCCTAAGACACACCTGTCCTTGACACATCCTTCAGTTTATAGGTATTTCCAGTGTGGGCTGTCCAGCCTCCCTCCCTCCTTTTGTCCCCATGCTCCCTCTCTCTGTCGCTTCTTCCAGCATCCACTTTCCAGGTAATTCATCTAATCTTTTTATAGTTATTTCATCTTTGTGCCATGTGTCCAGCCTTCACCCTTCACCCTCCCCCCTTCATCCATTCCTCTATTCCTCTCTCCATCCATCCCTCCCTCCCCTCCACCAGTAGCCACCTTCCAGGGAATTGACTACCACTTTCTCTCATCAAGGATGTGTCTTACCCTCTCTCATCAAGGATGTGTGTCAAGGACAGGTGTGTCTTAGGGGGTCAGAGGGAGAAATATAGAGGGAGAAAGAGAGATAAAGAGAATTTCTGCTAGAGAGAGAGAGAGAGGGTAAGAGAGATAGCACATGTGCGAAAAATGACAGGCGGGGAGGGGGGGGGGGGGCTAGTGGAGAAAGGCCAGGCCCCATCACCAGTTTTCCCAGCAGGCAAGGCCTGTTTTACTGCCGGCAGCTTGGCTTGGCTGGCCCTGTCTCAGCCCTCAGCCCCACGGCCTGCCTTAGTGGCCCACCAACTGCCTACTGCAGGTGTTTTTTTATGGACCAAAGTGGGACATTCCCTGCCTTCTCTCACTGCCCCCACTCTTGCATATTTCAGAAGCCTGCTCTGGGCTTATATTTGTATATCCATTAGATAAAAAACTTCAGCCCTGTGAAAGAGTAACATTGAGTATAACCTTGGGCCGATTAAAACATCTGATATTAAAAAGGTTGAAAATGAATGGAAACTGCAAGATAACAGTGAGAGAGTGACTGAACTGGAGAGGAGTAAGGTGTTTGAGTTGCACAATTATTATGATTAAGAGAACTGGGTTTGTGACATCTAGGAAAGGGACATTTTTATATATTTATTTAACCTTTATTTAACTAGGCAAGTCAGTTATGAACAAATTCTTATTTACAATGGCGGCCTACCAAAAGGCAAAAGACCTGCAGGAACAGAGGCTGGTATAAAGAAAATGTATTTTTTAAATAACATAGAAATATAGGACAAAACACACCTCACAACAAGAGAGACAACACAACACTACATAAAGAGAGACCTAAGACAACAACATAGCAAGGCAGCAACACATGACAACACAGCATGGTAGCAACACAACATAACAACAACAATGTAGCAACACAACATGGTAGCAGGACAAACATGGTACTAGCATTATTGGGCACAGACAACAGCACAAAGGGCAAGAAGGTAGAGACAACAATACATCATGCAAAGCAGCCACAACTGTCAGTTAGAGTGTCCATGAGAGTAGAGGTTTGGATAGGGAGGACAAAGTGAGTAGGAAGTAAGAAGTCAAAGGTTAAAGCGGTGGAGGGTGAAAGCTGGCTGGAGATAACAGTGAAAGTTGGGAGGGGATCGCAGTTAAGCGGACAGGGGGTAAGAGCTGAAGTGGACATGGGGTAACAGTCAAGCAGACAGGGGGTAAGAGCTGAAGTGGACATGGGGTAACAGTCAAGCAGACAGGGGATAAGAGCTGAAGTGGACGTGGGGTAACGGTCAAGCAGACAGGGGGTAAGAGCTGAAGTGGACATGGGGTAACGGTCAAGCAGACAGGGGGTAAGAGCTGAAGTGGACATGGGGTAACAGTCAAGCAGACAGGGGTAAGAGCTAAAGTGGACATGGTTTAACGGTCAAGCGGACAGGGGCTAAGGTTTGAAGCGGGCAGGGGATAACGGTCAGGTGGTGGCACCAGAGGTGTCCTGGGCTCTGGGATAATGAGGGCTGTCGCTAAAGGCTTAGTGTTCACGCCTGACTTACCTCAACCCTGACTAGAACAGGGGGAGGAGATAGGTGGAGAGGACAGGGAGGGAGAGAGGAAAGTGATTAGAAGAAGGGGCTGCATTAAGGGCCTTTTTGTGAGGAAGGGTAGGGAGGACAGGAGAGTAGAGGGAGAGACGGGGGGAGAGGAAAGGAGAGGGAGGGGGAAGAAGGCCTTTGATCACCCAGAGAGGAATTACCAGCTCGTATCCACGGCTCCTGGGCCCCAACTCCACAAATCATTCTGGGAAATGGTTCTGTTGGATTAGAGTACAATACACAGACTCCAACCAAACCCTTACTCTCTATGTCCCTGGTACACACACACATGCACGCACCTTACTTAATGTCTTTGTTCCCTCACCTTGCCTTTTTTCATTAGAGTCAACAGTGAGGAATGTGGGCCGTGACACACAGAGCCATACATACACACAGAGACACACACATAAAGAAGAGGTGATGCCAAACTCCATTCACTCACACAGAGAGAAGCAGAGACACCGTGAGAGAGAGACATAGAAACACAGTGAGAAAGAGACAGAGAGACACAGGGACAGTGAGACACAATGACAGAGAGACACAGAGACACAGTGACAGAGAGACACAGTGACAGAGGGAGAGAGAGAGAGGGAGAGAGCAACAGAGCCATGTTGTTAGCAGGATCTAGACAATGATGTGTGAATAGTTAAAATGCATGTTCATAACCTTTCTTTGTGAAAAATCCAATGTTTTTCAGGCAGCCAAACTATTCTCAGTCTGTAGGCCTGAAGAGTGACTCACTCAACTACAAGAACAAGCATTAACGGACATAATCAACTCAGCTAGCACATAAAGTTCTGAGAACTGTATGTTTCTTAGTTTGGTGTTAGCGTGTTTGTCCTATGGTTCCGGAAATGGTGCAGGATACCCAGTAAGTGCATAACGTTCAGAGAACCATATGTTTCTTAGGTGGTAATTTCAGTACTTCAGCATAACGTTTTCTACAGGTTTCCTTGTGGTTCTATTTAAAGTCAAGTTCTCTGAATATTTAGAAAACGTTAAGAAACAATGTTCTTCTGTGGGAATTTAATTATTCAGCATAACGTTTTCTGCAGGTTTCCTCATTGTTCTATTTAAAGTCATGTTCTCAGAACATTCAGAAAAATGAGAAACACAAAACATTAATGTTCAAAGAACGTTCTAAGAATGTTATTTAAAAACATCTACATTCCATTCTCAGCGTCAACAAAACTCTCTATCTTGTATCTTGTTAAGTGTGTTCAGGTGTGTTGGCCATGCCCTAATTGGCCAAACCCGATCTTAATGAGTGCTTGTTTCCTTCAAAATGGGGTCTGATTGAATAGATTTAAATGAACAACTTTGTATGAATTAAAAACACATGGCATGCTAGCTCCATCCTTGTGGCGCAGTGGACTGATTAATGCCTAAGGAACTAAGCTAGCAGTGTTATTAAAAGTCTTATTGAAACATGTTCTCTGAACAATATTTATTTACCTTCAAATAACCTAGAATTTCTGTTCTCAGAATGTTAATAAAAACGTCCCAGGAAAACGTTCAGGGAAAAATAATAAATCGTTCTTATAACCTCCCAGCAACCTAAAATGTAAGGTTTCCAGAACAGGTGAAATTTTCATTTCCGTTCTCAGAACATTCAGGTAACTTGTGGCTTCATTCCCAGAAGCAATGGGAAACCAACTTCCAAGGAACCAAATGTGCTAGCTGGGAATAGATCTGAATAGTGGGAAATGGTGGAATTCAAAATATGTTTAATCTTTCTTTGTTGAGAGTCAATAGTTTAGGTGCTGTAGCTGGCTGCAGAACTCCCCATGCATGCCTGCGTTTACAGTGACTGACGACCAAGGAAAAATGTCTGGAAGAATTTAAACGGGTCAGAATATTTTAATTTCTGATGCTGCGGTTGTCTGCAACATTCCCCTAGAGTCCACACTGACTGAAGAGCAAGGACAGGCCCTAAAGCATTTAAACGATAGGTACAACTGTAGGAATGCTCATTTATAATCTCTCTCAGAGACTAAACAACTAGAACATTGGATATGCATGGTACATTTATAATATTCATTTAGGAAGGAAAACATCTATGTTGTAGATCCCTAATGCAGGGGAGTTAGTGTGAGTGTTGACCGGTGGTGTTTGTCTCCCTCCCTCCCTCCCAGCCGCCTGTCGCAGAGGAAGGAAATGTGAGCGTGAAATAAGGCCGGCTTTGATCTTCCCTAATCCTCAGAGGAGAGGCCTACCTCAGCACCCTTGGAGAAACGGGTGGACCAAACATTAGACTTTTGGAAAGATGGTGTGTGTCTGTGT
The DNA here is from genome assembly GCF_901001165.1 of Salmo trutta. Classification (NCBI taxonomy): domain Eukaryota; kingdom Metazoa; phylum Chordata; class Actinopteri; order Salmoniformes; family Salmonidae; genus Salmo; species Salmo trutta. The sequence continues at coordinate 34,907,993 of NC_042963.1, forward strand.
GTATGGTGGGGTGGGCTGTAGGAATATGCTCCAATCTACTCCAACATTTTCATGGGGCTACAAACTGCCACTGCAGTATAATAATAATCAGGCTGGATTTAGGATTGTGGAGAGGATAGATGGTATAAAGAGGTGCATCAAACCCATCCACCAGAAGGTTTCATTGGGCCATAAACTGCCTGCCAGGGCATTTTAAAGACCACCACCAGTCAGCATATCACATAAATGTCAGCCGATGGCAGAGGAAGCTGGCCTCTCTCTTTGTTTCCATGCTGATCATTTAATTGAGAAAGTCTCATTAAATAGTGCTGCCAGTGGCAGCTAGTGCACAGATACATGCTGAGGCTGAACTTTCACCAGAAGAACAATTAACATGACTGGGCGCTCGTTTAATCAGAAGGGTGTTTTATCATATCTTTATGAGAACCCATACATCATGGTTACAATCAGAGCCTGTTTGCTTCAATGTGGTTGCTTGGGTACTGAGGCGGGCACAGAGGAAATGCAGCGCTCTAATTGGCTGTGATCTAAGAACCAAAACACATATAATCAAATAACTAGGGCCCTGAGTGTCTTCTGACCATGTGACATCACCAGTCAGGCCCTGCATGGAGGGGTCCTGTGGTCCGAAAAATATTCTGTCCCTACAGATAACCATTACAACAGAGACAGGAGACAGGAAGGAGGAGAGAATGGTTTGTTACTTCTACTCAGAGATGCACTCCCTTTTCGATGCTCTTAACTTCTTTGCAACAGTGCTCTGAATACAACGAGGCCTTAATTGAAGCGTAATGTGAATAAATAGAAATATGTCTCCAGTATTTCTCAGAGCTGAACTGTTCATCTTTTCCTCTCCTCCTCAGTGGGCCAGATGAGATGAGCGGAGTGCGTCTGCATGCATATCTCCACCATCTGTTTGCCTGCTACGCTATCAGCCAAGCAGGACCCTGTTTAGGTAGAGAGCAGCCCAGCACCAGGCTCATTAGAAACATTGTTAGAGAGTGGACTTCGCAAGAGGTTCCTGCTGTTGAAAGGGTGTGGGTGTGACTATGCCACCCACAGGCAAGGCTCGAAGAAGGACTGAAGAAATTGCAGAGCCCTGGGACACACACATTCACTCAGTCAGTCAAACTCTTTCCCCAGGCATCCAGCACTCTGAGGGGTGTCACAAAAACCCTCATGGGCCTCTCTCTAGCAGAGACATATCAAACAGAAAGCAGAAATTATTCTGTGGTATGTCACCTTATAGTAAAGAGTGGAAAAACATTTGGCCCTTCCAACATCACATGTATGATCTATGTGTTTGTATTGAGGATTCACCCTTGAAGAGCAAAATCTCCTATTTCCCAACTACTTGTTTATTTCTGTTCCCTCTCTCTCTTTCTAACACTTTCTCAGTTTCAGTGCAAGTCTCTGATACAGGCCTGAGCATGTACAGTGCCCTCTGTAATTATTGGGACAGTGAAAGATAATTTTTTATTTTGGCTCTATACTCCAAAAAATTGAATTGAAATCAAATAATGACTATGAGGTGAAAGTGCAGACTGCCGGCCTTAATTTGAGGGTATTTTCGTCCATGTCGGGTGAACCGAAATTACAGCACTTTTTGTACATGGTCCCCCATTTTAGGGAACAAAATGTATTGGGGCAAATTCACTTATATGTGTATTAAAGTAGGAAAAAGTTAAGTGTTTGGTCCCATATTCCTAGCACGCAATGATTACATCAAGCTTGTGACTCTACAAATTTGTTGGATGCATTTGCTGTTTGTTTTGTTTGTGTTTCAGATTATTTTGTGCCCAATAGGAATGAAAGGTAAATAATGAATTGTGTTATTTTGGAGACACTTTTATTGTAAATTAGAATAGAACAGAGTAACTTCTACATTCATGTGAATGCTACCATGATTATGAATAATCCTGAATGAATCACGAATAATGATGAGTGAGAAAGTTACAGACGCACAATATCATACCCCACAAAAAAACAAACCTGTTTGAGCATCTAAGTTTCTCTCTCATCATTATTTACAATTATTTCTGGATTATCAGTAATCATGGTAGCATCCACATTAATGTAGAAGTGTTTAGAAACATATTTTCTTCTTATTTACAATAAAAGGGACTCAAAAATTACACCATACATTATTTACCAATAATTTCTATTGGGCACAAAATAATCTGAAACACAACCAAAACAAACAGCAAATGCATCCAACAAATTTGTAGAGTCACAAGCACGATGTAGTCATACACTCACATTAAATTCGACAGTGTGCATTCAAAGTCATTGTTTGATTTCACCAAAAAATGCTTCACTTTCCCAAATAACTACAGAGGGCAATGTATGTCCATGTAGTAGAATAGACTAGTGGTTCACATTTGAGAAAGGTCATTTGTGGGATAATTTACAATCTTTTTCACAAAGATAAGCTGAAGCCTGACAGTATGTCTAATACAGGTACAATGGTAGACAGTCAAAGGCCTGGGCAGTTTTTAAGATGTAAGAACTAGACCAGATAAATAGCTGTCTTCTGGACTATGTGGGGCTCCGGTCAAAACTAGTGCACTATATGAGACTGGTCAAAAGTATTGCTCTATATCAGGAATAATGTGTAGGGAGCACACACAACCATGGCCAGACTCTGTATACAGTATATTTCCTGCCTGCATGCAGCTGTGCTTACCAGGGTGGATGGATTCATCAAGCCAGATGCAGATTGCTCAGCTCAGTGGGTGAATGCTTATCCATCAGTGGTTTGTTTACGAGTCTCTTCCTCAGTCATCCCAGCATCACTGTTGCTGCTCCTAGCTTTTAGAAAATACTGCAGAGAATCAGCAGTGATTATCATAAGGACATCTACAGACATCTGCATGTAAACGTTTTATCATCATCACCCAAATCCAATTAGGATCCACTTTTTTATCCGCCCGTCATCTTGATTAACCGGTTGCCATGGGAAGAGTCTGAGAGAAAGAGAGAGCACCAGGATGATGTACAGTAGGAGTGAGTGGGTGGAGAGACTCAAGGACAGAATACAATAATATATGACAGATAACAACAACAGGACAAGATCAACCCAAGGTGAGACAAGGGCGAGACAATGTTGGACACACGCTATTTCATTGCTCAGCATTTAGTTGACACTCATGATATGCAAAATGACTGTGACAATTGACATTTTCAAGAAAGCTTGATATTATACTGCTTGAAGTTTTATATTCCTGTATTTCAATCTGAAAGCCAATTGGAGCCACTCATTATGGAAAGAAAATGACTGCATAATTTCAACTGTGAGACGGCATTTAAGTCTTAACAGGGTCATTATAGCTTAGAAGTCACTTTAAAACCACTCCATTTCTACTCATTTAGCAGATGCTCTTTACCAGTGTGACTGAGTATAATTCCATCCCCGTCATCCTGAATCTCAAGTAAGAGCAGAATGGTTGGAGTGACTGAAGAACCCTCCTCCCAAAAATTGTTTTATTCACTGCTTTAGCACACTCTGCCAACCCAGATGTCCTAGCTGTGTCTGAATCCTGGCTTAGGAGGACCACCAAAAACTCACAAATGTCCATCCCTAACTATACAATGTTTCGACAAGATAGAACTGCCAAAAGGGGCGGAGTGGCAATCTACTGCAGAGATAGCCTGCAGAATTCTGTCATACTATCCAGGTCTGTGCCCAAACAATTCAAGCTTCTACTTCTATAAATACACCTTTCCAGAAACAAGTCTCTCACCGTTGCCGCTTGCTATAGACCACCCTCTGCCCCCAGCTGTGCCCTGAACACCATATGTGAATTGATTGCCCCCCTATCTATCTTCAGAGCTCGTGCTGCTAGGTGACCTAAACTGGGACATGCTTAACACCCTGGCCAATCTACAATCTAAGCATGATGCACTCAATCTCACACAAATTACAAATTAACCTACTAGGTACAACCCCAAATCCGTAAACACGGACACCCTCATAGATATCATCCTAACCAGCTTGCCCTCCAAATACAACTCTGCTGTCTTCAACCAAGATCTCAGCGATCACTGCCTCATTGCCTGTATCCGTAATGGGTCTGCAGTCAAACGACCATCCCTCATCACTGTCAAACGCTCCCTAAAACACTTCAGCGAGCAGGCCTTTCTAATCGACCTGTCCCGGGTATCCTGGAAGGATATTGACCTCAACCCGTCAGTAGAGGATGCCTGGTTATTCTTTAAAAGTGCCTTCCTCACCATTTGAAATAAGCATGCCCCATTCAAAAAATGTAGACCTAGGAACATATATAGCCCTTGGTTCACTCCAGACCTGACTGCCCTTGACCAGCACAAAAACATCCTGTGCCGTACTGCATTAGCATCGAATACCCCCCGTGATATGCAACTTTTCAGGGAAGTTAGGAACCAATATACACAAGCAGTTAGGAAAGCTAAGGCTAGCTTTTTCAAACAGAAATTTGCATCCTATAGCACAAACTCAAAAAAGTTCTGGGACACTGGAAAGTCCATGGAGGACACTGTGCTAAGTAACCTCCAGACAAGCTTCAATGCCATACTACTCTCCTTCTGTGGCCTCCAACTGCTCTTAAATGCAAGTAAAACTAAATGCATGCTCTTCAACCTATCGCCGCACGCACCTGCCCACCCGTCCAGCATCACAACCCTGGACGGTTCTGACCTAGAATATGTGGACAACTACAAATACCTAGGTGTGTGGTTAGACTGTAAACTCTCCTTCCAGACTCACATTAAGCATCTCCAATCCAATATTAAATCGAGAATCAGGTTCCTATTTCGCAACAAAACATCCTTCACTCATGTTGCCAAACATACTCTCGTAAAACTGACTATCCTACCGATTCTCGACTTCGGCGATGTCATTTACAAAATAGCCTCCAACATTCTACTCAACAAATTGGATGCAGTCTATCACAGTGTCATCTGTTTTGTCACCAAAGCCCCATATACCACCCACCGCTGTGACCTGTACGCTCTCGTTTGCTGGCCCTCGCTTCATACTCGTCGCCAAACCCACTGGCTCTAAGTCATCTACAAGTCTTTGCTAGGTAAAACCCCGCCTTATCTCAGTTCACTGGTCACCATAGCAGCACCCACCCAGATCATTGCACCTGTACATAGCCCATCTGTAAATAGCCCATCCAACTACCTCATCCCCATAGTGTATTTATTTATTTATTTTGCTCCTTTGCCCCACCGGATCTCTACTTGCACATTCATCTTCTGCAAATCTATCACTCCAGTGTTTAATTGCTATATCGTAATTACCTCGTCTCTATGGCCTATTTTATTGCCTTACCTCCCTTATCTTACCTCATTTGCACACACTGTATATATACTTTTTCTACTGTATTATTGACTATGTTTTTTTATTCCATGTGTAACTCTGTGTTGTTGTATGTGTCTGTCATGGTTGTCTGAAGAATGGGACCGAAGCGCAGCGTGTGTATCGTTCCACATTTTATTATAATTGTGAATCTATGCAAGACATACAAATAAACTAATGAACAAAACAACAAACCGTGACAAAGAGTTGCAACATACACTTACTCAAAATACAATCTCCCACAAACCAAGGTGGGAAAAACAACTACTAAAGTATGATCTCCAATTAGAGACAACGATGACCAGCTGCCTCTAATTGGAGATCACCCCCCCCAAAAAAACAAAGAAATACAGAAACAAGAACATGACAACATAGAAAATCTAAACTAGACACAACCCCGTCATGCCCTGACCTACTCTACCATAGAAAATAAAAGCTTCTATGGTCAGGACCTGACAGTGTCGAACTGCTTTGCTTTATCTTGGCCACGTCGCAGTTGTAAATGAGAACTTGTTCTCAACTAGCCTACCTGGTTAAATAAAGGTGAAATTAAATTAAATAAATGAATAAAAAATTTAAGAATTAATAAAATTTTATTTTCGTTTCAATTTGCCAATTGGCAACCCATCCCAGAAGGGATTAATTGACACATAAACTAACATTACAATAATTCACTATGGTAATGAAATTATAATTCTTCTTCCGGCGTTCTCTGCATTGTGCATCATAAAGAGTGAAAAAAATGATCATGAACAAATAAAAAATGTCAATACATAATAGTAAATAAGGTTATCCAAACAATAATTACATCCCTAGAGTGTCACGCCCTGACCTGAGAGAGAAGGTTTGTTTCTCTATGTGGTTAGGTCAGGGTGTGGGGTGGGGATTCTATGTTTTTGTATTTCTTTGTGTTGGGCCGAGTATGGCTCCTAACCATAGGCAGCTGTCTATCGTTGTCTCTGATTAGGAACCATACTTAGGCAGCCTGTTTTTCCTTTGCGTTTGGTGGGTAGTTGCTTTCTGTTTTGTTGTAAATACCTGACGGAACTGTCAGCTGTCATTTTTGTTATATTTGTAAAGTGTTCTATTTTGGCATTAAAATTCAAGATGAACATATTCCACGCTGCACCTTGGTCTACTCATTCTGACGCCTGTGACATAGAGCAGTAAAATAATATACAGATACATAATAGTAAATACGGTTATCTAAACAATAATTACATTCCTAGAGCAGTAAAATAATATACATACAGTTGAAGTCGGAAGTTTACATACACTTAGGTTGGAGTCATTAACACTTGTTTTTCAACCACTCCACAAATTTCTTGTTTCAAACTATAGTTTTGGCAAGTCGGTTAGGACATCTACTTTGTGCATGACATATTACATTTGTCCAACAATTGTTTACAGACAGATTATTTCACTTATAATTCACTGTATCTCAATTCCAGTGGGTCAGAAGTTTACACTAAGTTGACTGTGCCTTTAAAGAGCTTGGAAAATTCCATAAAATTATGTCATGGCTTTAGAATCTTCTGATAGGCTAATTGACATCATTTGAGTTAATTTGAGGTGTACCTGTGGATATATTTCGAGGCCTACCTTCAAAATCATCCAAGACCTCAGAAAAAAAATTGTAGAGCTCCACAAATCTGGTTCCTCCTTGGGAGCAATTTCCAAACGCCTGAAGGTACCACGTTCATCTGTACAAACAATAGTACGCAAGTATAAACACCATGGGGCTACGCAGCCATCATACCGCTCAGGAAGGAGACACATTCTGTCTCCTAGAGATGAACGTACTTTGGTGCGAAAAGTGCAAATCAATCACAGCAAAGGACCTTGTGAAGACGCTGGAGGAAACAAGTACAAAAGTATCTATATCCACAGTAAAACGAGTCCTATATCGACATAACCTGAAAGGCCGCTCAGCAAAGAAGAAGCCACTGCTCCAACACTGCCATAAAAAAGCCAGACTACGGTTTGCAACTGCACATGGGGACAAAGATCGTACTTTTTGGAGAAATGTCCTCTGGTCTGATGAAACAAAAATAGAACTGTTTGGCCATAATGACCATCGTTATGTTTGGAGGAAAAAGGGGGAGGCTTGCAAGCCAAATAACACCATTCCAACCGTGAAGCATGGGGGAGCAGGATCATGTTGTGGGGGTGCTTTGCTGCAGGAGGGACTGGTGCACTCCACAAAATAGATGACATCATGAGGAAGTAAAATTACGTGGATATATTGAAGCAACATCTCAAGACATCGGTCAGGAAGTTAAAGCTTGGTCGCAAATGGGTTTTCCAAATGGACAATGACCCCAAGCATACTTCCAAAGTTGTGGCAAAATGGCTTAAGGACAACAAAGTCAAGGTGTTGGAGTGCCCATCACAAAGCCCTGACCTCAATCCTATAGAAAATGTGTGGGCAGAACTGAAAAAGAATGTGCGAGCAAGGAGGCCTACAAACCTGACTCCGTTACACCAGCTTTGTCAGGAGGAATGGGCTAAAATTCACCCAACTTATTGTGGGAAGCTTGTGGAAGGCTACCCGAAATGTTTGACCAAAGTTAAACAATTTAAAGGCAATGCTACCAAATACTAATTGAGTGCATTTAAACTTCTGACCCACTGGGAATGTGATGAAATAAATAAATCATTATCTCTACTATTATTCTGACACTTCACATTCTTAAAATAAAGTGGTGATCCTAACTGACCTAAGACAGGGAATTTGTACTAGGATTAAATGTCAGGAATTGTGAAAAACTGAGTTTAAATGTATTTGGCTAAGGTGTATGTAAAATTCCGACTTCAACTGTACATGCATATATACACATACATACATACATACATACATACATACATACATACATACATACATACATACATACATACATACATACATACATACATACATACATACATACATACATACATACATACATACCATATACAGACAAACAAATACAGACAAACAAATACAGAAAATAGAAAAAAGAAGTAACTTCAACCCAGTCTGACACAAAGAGAAGATTCATATGGTAGACAAGCCTATACACAATATATATACACACATCATTATCCACATAGAAGCTAAATATTTTTACTATTTAATTATAGGTAGCCCTTTTTCTTTTATGCAAGGCTTTATCTCAATATTCCGCAAACGGAAATACACAATAAACTAAAAAACATTTCAATTTCTCCTCATCACTCAGCCACATAATGCCAGGGTATATCTGGTGTGCTTTCTGGAATAAGAGCAAGTGTATATCACGGTAGAAAGGCCAATAGAGGATACAATTTGTTTAATTCTCTATTTCTTCGAGGTCACAATAGTTACATAGTCTTTCCTCTTCCATTTCACCACAATACCGAACTGTTTCAATACGCAGAGGCAATATACCTAATCTTACCTGTTTCAATACGCTGAGACAATATTCCTGATCTTACCTGTGCACATAGCGATCTCTTGCTTTTAGGTAGGTTATACATAATATGTCTCTCACACACAAACTCATCCTTAATCAAACAAAAGGTTCTCAATTTGGGTTTATGATTAATCTCCTCCACCCATTTTTTTCATATTGCATCAAGTTGTTTTTTAATCATATCTCTGTCTCCCTTAATTTGGTTTTCATACAGATGTTCACAGTCAGACTGTTGAAAAAGTCAGACATTTCAGTTGCCCAGGCTCACCCTATGGATAGATCCCATTGAAAAACTTTTCTAGCTATTCTGGCAGTTGGCATATCCAACAATCTATTCCAGTCTCACCATACACACCTTCCATCTCACCTCACAGGATTCCCAGCCCATGTCCCCAGTTATTGCAAGTATAGGTGCTAACTTGTGGACACCAAAAAAGTTATGTACTGCTCTGTTATGGACATGTTCATTTTTGAGATACCTCGTAGCACCCCACACTCCTGCTGAATAGTCCAGAACAGGACACACGCATGTCTGATACAGTTTGGAATACGTAGCAAAACCCAATATCGTTGAGTGTTTTTGTTTTTCCTATAACTCCCCCAAGAGCTCTACTTGCTGAGTCTGCCAGGTCAGATGTTACGTATAGAAAGGTAATATGTTCATCAATAAAAAGACCCAAATATTTATAAATGCTAGTAAACTCAAGAATGTCTTCACCAAAACAAAACTGAAAAACAGTTTCTGTGTTTTTGTCTGGTTAATCATGAGTCTCCATCTTTTACAGCAATTGACTGCACATAATAACATGTTCTGCAGGTCTTGTTCAGTTTCTGCCATCAAAATAATATCATCAGCATATAAAAGGATACTTAGCGTTTTATCATATCTTACTCCAATATTTAACTGTTTCATTTATTTTGGCAAATAATTTATAAACAAAGCAAACAAAGTCAGTGATAAGGTGTCTCCTTGTTTTACACCCGAGGGTGTGGGAAACCAATCTGTACGATATTCATTAAAACGCACACAAGCAATTGGTGCTTTGTAAAGAGACTGGATTGCGTGATAACATTTTCCATCAACCCGTCTTTAACAAATTATAGGCTAGAAGATCCCTACTTACAAAATCAAAAGCTTTCTGGAATTCAATGAAACATGCAAAAGTAGGCTTCTCTTCGTGTAATCTATTTCTAATTATTGTGCAGACCAAGAAGATATGATCTATACAGGCTCTGGATTTACGAAAACCATTTTGTTCTTCCACCAGAATGTTTTGGTCCTCCAAAAATGTAATTAGCCTATTGTTAAGGATGGAATATGAATATAATGTATAAAACATATGCCTCTATAGTTCAGTGGCACTGTTGGGTCATTTTTTTGAAGATTCGGGAATGGGATTCAATATAGACTTATACCAAGTGGATGGCAGTACACTGTACTCAAAACAAATTTGGAGCAAATCATATAGAACATCAATTAATTTAGGGTATTTTAAAACCTCATTAGGCAGTTAATCAATCCCATGTTTTGCAGCATCAATCATCTTCTTAACTTCTGCCACAGACAGCTCCTCATTTAAATACGGGTTACATATATAAGAGGGTTCTAACATTGTATTTTCCATTTTATTTCTCAGGGAAAATTTCTTTAAAAAATGATTCCTCAAAATATGCCACATTTTCATTACCTGAGAGCAAACTAGCAAACCCCTTCTCCCACTCCTTAAGTACCTGTGTAATATCAGTGTTCAGCCCCCCCTGCTCTTCCCTGACTTCCATTGGAATTTTCTTATGTTGTTTTGGTCCTAACTTGTTTATCTGGCTCCAAAACTGTTGAGGACTTCTTGTCTGTATCTCCTCAAGGTGTATTAACTGCCCTCTCTTATATCTCCGTTTAAATAGGCACAGTCTTTTGTGAAACACATGCCGATTCTTCTTAAATTAATTCCAAAACACTGTTCTCTTGGATTCTTATCTTCACACTGTAAAAATAAGTACTCAGCCTTCCGCATTACTGACCATAGATCCCTTAACTCATCATTCCAATAAGGCTCGTTCGGCTTGTAAACTTTCCTGGACTTGGTGGTGTATTCATTATTCACATTTCTTCCCACTTCAGAATATATAATATCAAAAAATGTCATATCACAAATGTTGTTTCTTGGCATCTTTGCAGAGTTTCAATGAGTTCCACCAGAGCTCTACATGCCATTTCAGAACATAAAAGTCGTTTGGCACATTTCTTTTCTTACATTTATGCCTATGCGGGATATGTATATTTTGCCCTGTGTGATGCACAGTAATACCTGGTTGAGAAAGTTTGTGGCCAACAGAAAAGATCATAAATAAAAGAGAATGATCAGGAAGTCAACTTTTTTCTCCAATTAAGTCAAAACATCCATGTTCTTCAACCATCTGTGTAGGAGATAACACCTTAAATTCCAAACAAGTTTCTAGAGAGTCGTGCAGGGTAAATATATGGTCCACCACAGCTTTTCCTTTGTCAGATATGGATGCAAAGTTATTGCTTAAGGGGCATATCCTTCCATTAATGATACACATTTCAGAGTCCCAAAGGAATTCTAATAGGGTTTCCCCATGATGATTAACAAAGTCATCCAAAGCAACACGTGATGAAATATCATCAAAATAATTTATATAGTCATCTAATCTCCCAATTTGACTGTTAAGATCCCGCATATGTAAATAGCATCTGCTTCTGTATATAGGTATACTTGACTTAACAAATGACAATAGAAGGAGGATGCATCTCTACCCTATGTGGACTGTTCAGGTGGCAAATAGTATGGAAACCCAACAAAACAATATTCTGACTCCCTATGTTCAAAGCGCAAACCAATAATTCCTTATATGGATTTATCGATAATTTCAATTTTATATGCTTTCATCATATCAGACTTTACACATATTCCCACTCCCGCAGAGCCTCTGGGGGCTATCACATGAGTTTTTCTGTTGTGTCCAAAACTGAAAGCATGAACCAATGCTTTTAATCAGGGCAAGGTGACCGGAAAGATGACCGAATACAAACAGTGTAGCTATTCCCTCCGCACAGCAATCAAACAAGCTAAGCGTCAGTATAGAGACAAAGTTGAGTCGCAATTCAACGGCTCAGACGCGAGAGGTATGTGGCAGGGTCTACAGTCAATCACGGACTACAAACAAAAAACCAGCCCCATCGCGGACCACGATGTCTTGCTCCCAGACAGACTAATCAACTTCTCTGCTCGCTTTGAGGACAATACAATGCCACTGACACGGCCCGCTACCAAAACCTGCGGGCTCTCCTTCACTGCAGCCAACATGAGTAAAACATTTAAACGTGTTAACCCTCGCTAGGCTGCAGGCCCAGACGGCATCCCCGACCGCGTCCTCAGAGCATGCGCAGACCAGCTGGCTGGTGTGTTTACGGACATATTCAATCAATCCTTATCCCAGTCTGCTGTTCCCACATGCTTCAAGAGGGCCACCATTGTTCCTGTTCCCAAGAAAGCTAAGGTAACTGAGCTAAATGACTACCGCCCTGTAGCACTCACTTCCGTCATCATGAAGTGCTTTGAGAGACTAGTCATGGACCATATCACCTCCACCCTACCTGACACCCTAGTAGACCCACTCCAATTTGCTTACCGCCCCAATAGGTCCACTGACGACGCAATCGCCATCACACTGCCCTAACCCATCTGGACAAGAGGAATACCTATCTAAAAATGCTGTTCATGTCACGTCCTGACCAGTAAAGGGGTTATTTGTTATTATAGTTTGGTCAGGATGTGGCAGGGGGTGTTTGTTTAGAGTATTTCAGGGTTTGTTGGGCTATGTACTTATGTAAGAGGGGTGTTTGTTTTATGTGTTCCGGGGATTTTTGGTCTATGTTCTATGTTAGTGTATTTCAATGTTCAGTCTAGTCTATCTATTTCTATGTTTAGTTCATTGGATTGACCTTCAATTGGAGGCATCTGTTCCTCATTGCCTCTGATTGAAGGTCCTATGTATAGGGGTATTTTTGTAATGGGATTTGTGGGTAGTTGTCTCCTGTTTTGTGTCTGTGCACCTGACAGGACTGTTTAGTGTTGTTTGTTGTTTTGTATACGTGTTTCTTTTGTTTTTCCTTCTTTTAATAAAAAATAAAGAAGATGAGTATACACGTTCCCGCTGCACCTTGGTCTAATCCTTACGACGCCCGTGACAGTTCATTGATTACAGCTCAGCATTTAACACCATTGTACCCTCCAAACTCGTCATTAAGCTCGAGACCCTGGGTCTCGACCCCGCCCTGTGCAACTGGGTCCTGGACTTCCTGACGGGCCGCCCCCAGGTGGTGAGGGTAGGTAACAACATCTCCACCCTGCTGATCCTCAACACTGGGGCTCCACAAGGGTGCGTTCTCAGCCCTCTCCTGTATTCCCTGTTCACCCACGACTACGTGGCCATGCACGCCTCCAACTCAATGATCAAGTTTGCAGACGACACTACAGTGGTAGGCTTGATTACCAACAACGACGAGACGGCCTACAAGGAGGAGGTGAGGGCCCTCGGAGTGTGGTGTCAGGAAAATAACCTCACACTCAATGTCAACAAAACAAAGGAGATGATTGTGGACTTCAGGAAACAGCAGAGGGAGCAGCCCCCTATCTACATTGACGGGACAGTAGTGGAGAGGGTGGAAAGTTCCTCGGCGTACACATCACGGACAAACTGAAATGGTCCACCCACACAGACAGCGTGGTGAAGAAGGCACAGCAGCGCCTCTTCAACCTCAGGAGGCTGAAGAAATTCGGCTTGTCACCAAAAACACTCACAAACCTTTACAGATGCACAATCGAGAGCATCCTGTCGGGCTGTTTCACCGCCTGGTTCGGCAGCTGCTCCGCCCATAACCGTAAGGCTCTCCAGAGGGTGGTGAGGTCTGCACAACGCATCACCGGGTGCAAACTACCTGCCCTCCAGGACATCTACACCACCTGATGTTACAGGAAGGCCAAACAGATCATCAAGGACAACAACCACCCGAGCCACTGCCTGTTCACCCCGCTATCATCCAGAAGGCGAGGTCGGTACAGGTGCATCAAAGCGGGGACCGAGAGACTGAAAAACAGCTTCTATCTCAAGGCCATCAGACTGTTAAACAGCCATCACTAACATTGAGTGGCTGCTGCCAACATGCTGACTCAACTCTAGCCACTTTAATAATGGAAAAATGTATGTAATATATTTATCACTAGCCACTTTAAACAATGACACTTTATATAATGTTTACAAACCCTACATCACTCATATCATATGTATATACTGTACGCTATACCATCTACTGCATCTTGCCATCTTGATGTAATTAAATGTATCACTAGCCACTTTAAACAATGCCACTTTATATAATGTTTTTATACCCTACATTACTCATCTCATATGTATATACTGTACTCTATACCATCTACTGCATCTTGTCTATGCCATTCGGCCATCACTCATTCATATATTTTTATGTACATATTCATATTCATTCCTTTACACTTGTGTGTATAAGGTAGTTGTTGTGAAATTGTTAGGTTAGATTACTTGTTAGATATTACTGCATGGTCGGAACTAGAAGCACAAGCGTTTCGCTACACTCGCATTAACATCTGCTAACCATGTGTATGTGACAAATAAAATTTAATTTCATTTATTGAGATAATGTCTGGGTTTAAGGATTTTAGTATTATTATTTGTAATTTATTGTTCAATGTAGTCTATCCATTAACATTCCAACTGAAATCGAATGTCGTAGGGGATGGGAAGCCCCTCAGTATCTAGTAGGTCTGTCCACCCCATGCCCTTGTCCGCGTTGTCCTTCTGGTTGATCTTGTTTCATGATCCGTCCATTTCCCATAACAAAATAGTAATTTCCTCCTGGTATTTCCCTCAGCAGCGTCTTGAAATTCAGTTCTATAAGGCGATCGGTGTGGGACTTGGCTGATCGAAGGAAGACTCGCAGCTTTTTTTTCCGTAACAGAGCCCCTTTCTCCTCCACGGACCGACACTTCACCTTCACAACCCTGGGACCTTCACCTCTCTCCCTCTCCCTCATCCTCTCAACTGCAATCACCTCTGTTTCGCAGCCTAGGCCTACCGATATCAACTGGTTCACTTTGGAGATTAGGTCCTCGTTTTCATCAGCTATGATAGACACGTCTGGGTTGAACTTTATTGTTTTGGCAGCACCTATTCTCCCAGATTCTAGGAACTCCAGACGTCCAACTTCAAGAGCTATGTGGTCTTGTAGCTGCTTGTTATTATTCTCCCGTTGAGTCAGCAAAGCTGTATGATCATTCCGAATGGCTTTCTCCAAAGATGCACGTAAGCTGTCAACTTTACTATTCATTCCTTTTTCAATACTCAGCTTCATTTCATCCATCTTTTTTTCAATTTTTGTACCTAGACTCCTTATCTCCGTCATGAGATTAGCCATGCTATTGGCACTTTCTTACTTTGATAAATTTGGCTCCATACTTTTTTCACCACTGCGTAGATTTCTATCAGAATCCATATGTTTCAGCGGTTAAGTGTTTCTGTTATTGCTGTTCAAGGTAACGTTAGATAGCCAGCTAAATGTAACGTTATAGCTAGGCTAGCCAGATTACGCGCCAAACAATCCCCAAAAAGTCTGTCTATTGCCTGTCGTTCACCCTCAGGAGATTCAGACTTCAGCTGCCTTCATTTACGATCCGATCGCTATGTTTTAAACTTTGAAAAAGTTAAAATGAAAAAAGTTGGAAATAGTTTGGTCCCATAAAGAAGCAGCAGCATCCCCCTCACCCTGAATCTCATGTAAGAACAGAATGGTTTGAGTGACAGTTATAAGCAGAGGTAGCAAACTGGCATACCTTGAGCTCCTAACACACTCCTAACAAGGTCTCTCAGTCCTTTAACTGTCCCTAAAAATGAAGAAAGAACAACCTTTCCATGTCATCAAACAGAAAGCAGATGTGATGTGACAGAGGAGGGCAGGGCCTGGGGGCAGGACAGAGGCCATGTGGCATACCCTGAGCTGCCACGCTGCCCCCATACTACTAGACAGAGCAATTAGACATGCTGACTCAAACACTGTCCTGTGTCGCCAACGCAATTAACAAGCTCTGGAGGAGCCTGGACAGCAACAGAGTGACAGACCGCATACACAGAATGAGGGATGAGAGGAAGGAGGAAGGAGGGAGAATGGAGAGAACACGCGCAGGAGGGTGGACATGCTGGGTTGCCAGGTTGTAGTGAACAGCTGGTGTAGGCGGGTGGCAGAATCATCACAACAACCAGTGCTGTTCTCTTTCTGAGAAAAAGAAAAAAAAGGAACATGTTTTAAATTCTGAGTCGGATGCTCAACTTTCTTCTTTGACACAAACATGATGAAACTGTTTTTGGGGTGAGCCTTTTCATGTACCACTTTGATGATGCAATCCAGAGTTCTATTGTTTTGCTGTTACCTGTACCTGTGGGATAGCAGAGAGAGAGAGTTTGAAGAGAGACAGTTTGGAGGGAGAGAGAGAGAGAGAGAAAGAGAGAGTTTGGAGAGAGAGAGAGAGAGGGAGAGAATGTGCTACAGCTCCCAGATGGAACACCAGCAGGATGGGTATCTGCCGCAGGATCACATTTTATTCACACAAACGTACCGTTTTCACCGACTGAGAAGGAACCAACCTTCTCTACACACACATACACACTCCCAGTGACAGACAGACAGATTGAATGGGCTAACAGACCTGGCAGCAGACAGGCAGAGACAGACAAGTTCTAGAGACACAAACTGATCCAGAGCCAGGGAGACCCAGACAGACCTACAGACAGATGAGTGGACCAGAGGTCATGTTGGCAGACCTGGGGACAAAGGAGTGATGAAGACAGTGGGAGATGGATTTCTGGGCCCTCTCATTTCCACACAGTCATTGTTCATCAGTGTGTGTTGCCTGACACCTGTCTGTCTGTGCCACACCTGACACTCAGTCTGGGATGGGCCAAAATCTCAGACACAGCTGTCCATCTTATTGTCTCACACACACACACACACACACACCAGAGCCTTGGACACTTGTTTCTGATGATTTAGGTATGAGCCTCCTTCTGCAATGGAGGACAGGCAGTTTCACTATTCATCCCGTCGACTTCAGACGACTAGATGATGATGAGCCCAACCCAGTACCAAAAACCACCCTCTGATTCAGAGCTCAGACCACAAATAGGCATTTTAGTCCTCTGTGTTTTTAACTAGCCCAGGGAGGCACAGAACTAATCAATCTATTAAAGCAGTCCACTTCCAGGTTTTCACTTAGAAAACCACAGCATTAAGGAACATTGCCTTTTAAAGCTGCTCAGTTAATACTAGGGCTGTCAAAGTGAAGGTGTTAATAACGTTTTAATGAGTTCAATTTTTTATTCCACACATGTTTTGGACACCATTAATCACATCTCAATTTATTTACTGCAGGGACCCTTTTTAAGCACATACAGTGCCTTCAAAAAGTATTCAGACCCCTTGACTTTTTCCACATTTTGTTACATCACAGCCTGAAATTGATACATCAAACCCTAAAATTGATTAAATCGTTTTTTCCCCATCATCAATCTACACACAATGCCCAATAATGATAAAGTAAAAACAGTTTTTGTAAAAAAATTTAAATATCACATTTACATAAGTATTTAGACCCTCTACTCATTACTTTGTTGAAGCGCCTTTGGATCTCTCTGTGCTTTGCTCCGTCCATCTTTGCCTCGATCCTGACTAGTTTCCCAGTCCCTGCCGCTGAAAAACATCCTCACAGTATGATGCCACCACCACCATGCTTCACCATAGGGATGGTGCCAGGTTTCCTCTGGATGTGACGCTTGGCATTCAGGCCAAAGAGTTCAGTCTTGGTTTCATCAGACCAGAAAATCTTTAGGTGCCTTTTGGCAAACTCCGAGCGGGCGTCATGTGCCTTTTACTGAAGAGTGGCTTCCATCTGGCCATGTTACCATAAAGGCCTGATTGGTGAAGTCCTGCAGGGATGGCTGTCCTTCTGGAAGGTTCTCCAATCTCCACAGAGGAACTTTAGAACTCTGTCAGAGTGACAATCGGCTTTTTGATCACCTCCCTGACCAAGCGCAACACACAACACAGTGTGCTGTCACGCCCTGCACCATAGAGAGCCTTTTTATTTCTCTATTTGGTTAGGACAGGGTGTGATTTGGGTGGGCATTCTAGTTTATGTATTTCTATGTTGGCCTGATATGATTCCCAATCAGAGGCAGCTGTCTTTCGTTGTCTCTGATTCGGGATCATATTTAGGCAGCCTTTTCCCACTGGGTTTTTGTGGGATCTTGTTTTTGTTAGCTGCTGTTAAGCCTGCAGAACTTTATGTTCGTTTTTGTATTTTCTTTGTTTTGTCGGTGTTCATCTAAATAAAATAAGATGTACGCTTCGTACGACGGACGTGACATGTGCACTCGATGGCAGTAGCTGTTATGTAGCTATGAAGTGAAATGTTGGCCATTCAGGTCTCATATGTTGCGTCACTACAATATTTTATCATAATACGTTAATACTGTGTTCAGTTTATGTTTAACTGCTGAAAATGTTGACGTGGTGTGTATGCTTTTGATTAGGAGCAGGTTTACAGAAATCTATGCTAAGTCAATGGGACAAACAGGCTAATTTGGTAGCTAGCTAGCCAGCCATGTAGATTTTACATTCCGCATTTCATTTTAGATCGTTTTTTTGTATGTTTAACTAGTTGGCTAGCTAGATGAATTCCATTTACACTCCTTCGTTTAGAATTGTGAAGTAAAAAGTTTGCTAAATCTAGTTATCCTTATGTCTGCATTGCTATTGACTTCACTGGCAGTAGGTTGAGTGGACTTAACAAGGCAGGGCCAACACCTCTTTGTTTCAGCTCGTTTGTTAGCTGATCAATTCCAGTACAGATGTGTCAGTCAACAGGCAACAACAAGCTATAGGAGATAAGTAAATATATGGTGAAATGTAGTTTA
Organism: Salmo trutta; assembly: GCF_901001165.1. NCBI lineage: Eukaryota > Metazoa > Chordata > Actinopteri > Salmoniformes > Salmonidae > Salmo > Salmo trutta. The sequence goes on from NC_042963.1 coordinate 34,926,791, forward strand.
AAGTTGATGTCCATGTTCCTCATTGCTCCTCATTGCTGCAGTGTCTCATACCCCACTCCGTTGCCAGCAACATTGCTCTGCAATATTGCCCAAAAAATTGCAAGTGTATCATCAGTTTAATGATTTTAATTACAACAGGACATCCATTCCATTTAGCTACTTTTTTTGTAGTAGCTTGTGACTAGTTTGTCATGTTGAAGAACACGGATAAGTAGCCAAGACTAGATCTAATCAGAAATTGGGAGAACACAAATTTAGAATGCCTGAAGCTTTAAAACTTCTTCAGAATAGGGTCTATTTTTCTCCATTTCCGCCTGACCGACGTGTCCAAAGTAAACTGCCTGTTGCTCAGGCCCTGAAGCCAGGATATGCATATAATTGGTACCATTGGAAAGAAAGCACTCTGAAGTTGGTAGAAATGTTAAAATAATGTAGGAGACTATAACACAATAGATATGGTAGGAGAAAATCCAAAGAAAAACCAACCAGAAATGTTTTCTTTTTTTGAGAGCCCATGCTCTTCCAATGGAACGTATAGGTAAAAAATGTAATCTTGCTCCCAGTATGCAATTCCTATGGCTTCCACTGGATGTCAGTAGACGTTGTTCAAGGTTTCAGGCTTGTTTCTTCCCAAACAAGGAAGAATAATGAGTTTTGATACAGGGACACAGACTTAGAAATTAGTGTATGCGCGTGCGATGAAGAGGACACGCACCTGCTAATATCATTTTCCTATTGAACATAATTCTTTCCATATGAAATATTATAATTTAATTACATTTTAGGGCATCTGAGGATTATATAGAAAGTTATTTTGACTTGTTTTAACAAAGTTTAGCGGTAGCTTTTTGGATTCCTTTCTCTGCATGTTGAACGAGTGGATTACTCAAATCGATGGCGCCAACTAAACAGACTTTTAAGGATATAAAAAAAGTATTTTGATGTGGGGTGCTGTCCTCAAACAATCGCATGGCATGCTTTCGCTGTAAAGCCTACTGTAAATCAGACAGTGCAGTTAGATTAACAAGAATTTAAGCTTTAACCGATATATTACACTTGTATGTACATAAATGTTTAATATCCATCATTTTTATGATTACTTATTTGAATTGCGCGCCCTCCAATTTCACCGGAAGTTGTCCCGCTAGCGGGACGCCTTTTCAAGAAGATTGTAAAGAGAGAGTAGACCAATTTAGAGTAGGCCAATTTATAGTGACTTTTGTGTTGGTTATGATGAAAATGTTATTATAAACATTCTGATAGAGAATGTTTTGTGTTTCTGTCCCTTACAATAAAAGCATAGTATGCCTGTAACTCAATGCACTGCTTTTTAAATGAATTAATTGCGATTAACTACAGAAAATACTACGTTTAATCGCAATTAATTATTGTAATAGTTTGACAACCTTAATTCAAACTAATAACTATTGTATCCAAGCTTCTCAGTGTTCAACAACATGTGAATAATGTTACTGTTTTGATATTCAGCCTCTCCTTTTATTAAAAATGGTTGTTGCATTCTGAACAATTGGTGAATTGATGCTGTAGGAAAAAGGACTTCATTGTCTGTAGTAGCAGGGTTCAAGAGCCAAAGGAATGCAGGGTGGAATCCTGCTGTTGATCCTTATCTCCCGAGAATGTGTGTGTGTGTGTGTGTGTGTGTGTGTCTGCTCGAGGGGGCTGGGGAAAGGTGAATCGGAAAGTGCTTTTACCCTGAGACAGGCAATACATTCTCTTCACCTGTGAGGCACTATGCAATCTAGGCAGGGGTGGGTCTCCTCAAATAAACGGCTCCTATCTTAGACAGGCCATCACGCACGCGCAAATACAAATGTGCAGCCGCATATTGAAAAGTGCAGCCATACAACCAGGTTTGAGCCTCTTGCAGTGTGTGGTCTGAACATTGAACATAATTACCATTTCCCCCTGCTACTCAAGGCTTGATGCCAATAAGCAGAATCATTAAAGCATGTCATAGTAGGAAGGTGGGCGTCTGAGCTGCTCTGCTACTCTGAAACCACAGCCTACATTTTTAAATGACATAGAGAGACAAAGGCTCTATTAAACACAGTAATGAAAGCCACCCGCCACTAGCATCCCCGTCACGTAGCTAATTTCATCTTAAAACCCACAAAATAATAAATTATTGTCAATACAAACACACATATTCTCTATTTTGCCTGTCGGGAAGACGGTGGTCTAACGGATGTGTGTGTGTTTGTGTGTGTATCTGTGCCGGTGTGTGTATCCGTGTGTGTGTTTGTGTGCAGGCGTGTATGTTTAGCCCAGCCTGGGAGAACAGGTGTAATTGGGTGTGGAAAAAAGGGAACCTTGTGGTCTCTCTCGCTAAATTAGATCAGACTATCTTCTCCTCTCCATTTCCCCCTCAGGCCTGTTATTATTTCTTTGATCAAGTCGGAATCTACGATCGAGGCAACACGTATGACAGGCTAATGATTACGTGTTGAAAACAGCCCTCCTTTGATAGCATGAAAACCCCTCTCCCTCTGGATTTTCTCTGGCCAAAATCTATTTAGCAGAGGAAAAAAGTCCCCACTAGAAGGCTTTGAGTGCTTTGGTCCACTGACACTCAGCAGTGGCTTAGCCAGGCCTGGGGATCAATGCCTCCTACAGTAAGTCATTAAGGCCCATTATTTCTATAAAGGGAAACAGGTGAGGAGAGAGAATGCAGAACCGCATACACTCCAGCTCCAGCTAACCATAACCAATTGTTAAATGAGTTTCTAGCCGTCGATATCTCAACGCAAAGACATTGGGAGGTCTGCTGAGACAGCAGCACCACACTTAATGGAGCGTTCCATCTCCGCTTGAAAGCAGGTGTGAATCCGCAGTACGTGCTGTGCCCCGATTATGTGAAGGCATAAAAAGGAAAGTTGGGGGAGCGGAAGATGAGACACTGTTTTCGATTACGGCTGTGAGGGGATGAGAGTGGTTCCTTCTTGGCGAGGTCTAAGGGAATCTCTCCCTGGCTGTTGACTGCATTTAAAAGGTGCTAGCAGTTAGAAGATAGAATTTAAGAGGACTTCTTCTCCCCTTTCCTCCATTCATTCCTCTATTCACCCAACCCCATCTGAATCAAACGGTGCCATGAATCTTGAAAAAGGAAAGACTGAAAAATACTCCCTTCCTCACCCAGCTCATCTACTCCTCCCTCCATCCCAAAGTTTGCCTGTGAGTTGGCGAGAAGGAATGTCCCTCACATATGCTGCAATAGTTTATGTGTCGGGGGGTTAGGGTCAGTCTGTTATATCTGGAGTATTTCTCCTGTCTTATCCGGTGTCCTGTGTAAATTTAAGTATGCTCCCTCTAATTTTCTCTCTCTCCCTCTCCTTCCCGGAGGACCTGAGCCCTGGGACCATGCCTCAGGACTACCTGGCCTGATGACTCCTTGCTGTCCCCAGTCCACCTGGTCATGCTGTTGCTACAATTTCAACTGTTCTGCCTGCGGCTATGGACCTGACCTGTTCACTGGACGTGCTACCTTGTCCTGGACCTGCTGCTTTTGACTCTCTCTACCGCACTTGCGGTCTCTAACTCTGAATGCTCGCCTATGAAAAGCCAACTGACATTTACTCCTGAGGTGCTGACCTGTTGCAGCCTCTACAACCACTGTGATTATTATTATTTGACCCTGCTAATCATCTATGAACGTCTTGGCCATGTACTGTTATAATCTCCACCCAGCACAGCCAGAAGAGTACTGGCCACCCCTCAGAGCCAGGTTCCTCGCTAGGTTTCTTCCTAGGTTCTTGCCTTTCTAGGGAGGTTTTCCTAGCCACCGTGCTTCTACATCTGCATTGCTTGCTGTTTGTGGTTTTAGGCTGGGTTTCTGTACAGCACTTTTCGGCTGATGTAAAAAGGGCTTTATAAATACATTTGATTGATATGGGACTGGAAAACACCTCTTCACAGGACTCAGCTTGTGTAACACATTACTAAGGGAGACAATAGGCTTCTGAAACCATTATCTGTAATTTCATTTATTAATTAACCTGTTGGGGCTAGGGGGCAGTATTTGCATAGCCGGATAAAAAAACGTACCCGATTTAAACTGGTTACTGCCCAGAAGCGAGCATATGCATATAATTAGTACATTTCGATAGAAAACACTCTAAAGTTTCTAAAACTGTTTGAATGGTGTCTGTGAGTATAACAGAACTCATATGGCAGGCCAAAACCTGAGAAGATTCCATAGAGGAAGTGCCCTGTCTGACAATTTATTGTCCTTCTGTAGCCTCTCTCTCGAAAATACAGCATCTGTGCTGTAACGTGAAATTTTCTAAGGCTTCCATTGGCTCTCAGAAGGTGCTAGAATGTGTAAGGAGATGTCTGCAGTCTCTGGGCAAAGAACAGCAGCAGAGTTTGTTACTGGCCTGCCTGGGGACAGTGACACTGGAGATGCGCATTCATGTGAATTCTCCATTTTGTTCTTTCAGTCTTTGAATGAATACAACATCGCCTGGTTGGAATATTATCGCTATTTTACGAGAAAAATCGCATAAAAATGTATTTTAAACAGCGTTTGACATGCTTCGAAGTACGGTAATGGAATATTTGGAAATTGTTTGTCACGAAATGCGCTCGCGCGTCACCCTTCGGATTGTGACCTGAACGCATGAACAAAACGGAGCTATTTCAATATAACTATGGATTATTTGGAACCAAAACAACATTTGTTGTTGAAGTAGAAGTCCTGGAAGTGTATTCTGACAAAGAACTGCAAAGGTAATCCAATTTTTCTTATAGTAAATCTGAGTTTGGTGAGGGCCAAACTTGGTGGGTGTCAAATTAGCTAGACTTGATGGCCGGGCTATCTACTCAGAATATTTAAAAAAATGTGCTTTCGCCGAAAAGCTATTTTAAAATCTGAATTATAGATAAAGGAGTTCTGTATCTATAATTGTTATGTATTTTGTGAACGTTTTATGCTAGTAATTAACTAAATTCACCGGAAGTTTGCGGTGTGTATGCTAGTTATGAACATCACATGCTAATGTAAAAAGATGGTTTTTGATATAAATATGAACTTGATTGAACAGAACATGCATTATTGTATAACATAATGTCCTAGGAGTGTCATCTGATGAAGATCATCAAAGGTTAGTGCTGCATTTAGCTGTGTTTTTGGTTTTTGTGACATATATGCTTGCTTTGAAAAATGGCTGTGTGGTTATTTCTGGCTATGTACTCTCGTAACATAATCTAATGTTTTGCTTTCGCTGTAAAGCCTAATGTGGTTAGATTAACGAGAGTCTTATCTTTCAAATGGTGTAAAATAGTCCTATGTTTGAGAACTTTGAATTATGACATTTTGTGGTTTTAAATTTGGCGCTCTGATGTGTTGAATAGTGCGGGACGATTTCGTCCCACCTACCCTAGAGAGGTTAATTTAACCTGTCTGGGCTAGGGGGCAGTATTGAGAATTTTGGAAAAATATGTTCCCATTTTTAACTGCCTCCTACACCAACTCAGAAGCTAGAATATGCATATTATTGTTCAGGTTTGGATAGAAAACACTCTGAATTTTCTAAAACTGTTTGAATGGTGTCTGTGAGTATAACAGAACTCCTATGGCAGGCAAAAACCTGACAAGGTTTCAAGCAGGAAGTACCCTGTCTGACAAGGAGTCGTGCGTCTTGCATCTTTTTATTGAAAAGTAAGGATCTTAGCTGTAACGTGACAATTCCCAGGGCTCCAATAGGCTCTCAGAGCCCGCGAAATAACTGAAGGTTTACGAGGGAGCCTCAGGTTGAAACATATTATCGCCTTTTGTAAGTGGATGCTCCGAGGACCTTTCAATGATGCGCGTGCATGAGTCGCTTCTGAGGAGAAATTTTATTCGGCTGTTTAGGCTCAATGCATACTCCCGGTCGGAATATTATCACTTCTCTACGACATAAATGGCATAAAAATTGGTTTTAAACAGCGGTTGACATGCTTCGAAGTACGGTAATGGAATATTTAGACATTTTTGACACGCCAATGCGCCATGCGCGAAACCGGGAAGAAGCATTCTAGAACTCACGAACAAAACGTCGCTGTTTGGATATAACGATGGATTATTTGGGACCAAACCAACATTTGTTATTGAAGTAGAAGTCCTGGCAGTGTATTCTGATGAAGAACAAGCAAGGTAAGAACATTTTTCTTATAGGAAATGTGATTTTGGTGGATGCTGACCTGGGTGGGTATCTAAATAGCTAGCCCTGTAATGCCGGGCTATGTACTTAGATTATTGCAAAATGTGCTTCATCCGAAAAGCTATTTTAAAATCGGACATATCGAGTGCATAGAGGAGTAATGTATCTATAATTCTTAAAATAATTGTTATGCTTTTTGTGAACGTTTATCGTGAGTAATTTAGCAAACTGTTAGTAAATTCAACGGAAGTTTGCCGGGGGTTATGCGTTTTCTGAACGTCACATGCTAATGCAAAAAGCTGTTTTTTGATATAAATATGAACTTGATTGAACAGACATGCATGTATTGTATAACACAATGTCCTAGGTGTGTCATCTGATGAAGATCATCAAAGGTTAGTGCTGCATTTAGCTGTGGTTTGGGTTTATGTGACATGATATGCTAGCTTGAAAAATGGCTGTCTGATTTTTTCTGGCTGGGCACTCTGCTGACATAATCTAATGTTTTGCTTTCGTTGTAAAGCCTTTTTGAAATCGGACAGTGGGGTTAGATTAACGAGATTCTTGTCTTTAAATAGCTGTAAAATAGTCATATGTTTGAGAAATTGAAGTAATAGTATTTCTAACGATTCAAAAATCGCGCCACTGGAATATCAGTAGCTGTTACGTAGGTGGGACGAAATCGTCCCACATACCCCAGACAGGTTAAGGCAACAAAAATTAAAACAATTTAATGTCTTGACTATTTTCCTTTCACCCTCTTTACTCTTACTATTATTGCTGAATAGAAACAATCAATGCATCTCTTTCTAGAAATCATTATATGACTGCTACAAAGTAACCTGATCCATTGGGTAGGGCTGAGTCCTGCTCACAACTCAAATCATATTGATTAGGTCAAAGGTCACCTTCTCCTTTCACATTAAGACTTGTCTCTAGATCACATCACAAACAAAACACACACACACACACACACCCTCTGTATGTGAATATTGAAAGACATGATGGAGTAAGACATAGTTCTGCGTGAAGTCAGTCATCAGGAGTCAGGACTGTACTATCTTGTCACACCCTGACCATAGAGAGCCTTTTATTCTCTATGTTGGTTAGGTCAGGGTGTGACTAGGGTGAGTAATCTAGGTTGTTTTATTTCAATGTTGGCCTGGTATGGTTCCCAATCAGAGGCAGCTGTTTATCGTTGTCTCTGATTGGGGATCATATTAAGGCAGCACTTTCCCCACTGTGTTTGGTGGGATCTTGTTTTGTTTTTGTGTAGTTGCCTGTGATCACTTCACTTGCTTCACGTTTCGTTTGTTCGTTTATTGTTTTGTACTTGCTGAAGTTTCACTTTATAATAAAGATGTGGAACGCTACGTACGCTGCGCCTTGGTCCAGTTCTTACGACGATCGTGACAGAAGATCCCACCACAACAGGACCAAGCAGCGTGCCCAGGAGGAGAGAGTATCCTGGACTTGGGAGGAGATTTTGGATGGGAAGGGATCCTGGACTTGGAAGGAAATCCTGGCAGGACAGGATCGCCTTCCTTGGCGGCAGACGCAAGGAGAGAAGGGAGGACAGCGACGACACCGGGGTTCGCGGCCACAAGGAAAGCCCAAAGGACAGCCCCAAAACATTTTTTTGGGGGGGCACACGGGGTGGTCGGCGGAGGCGAGGAGTGAACCAGAGCCAATCTGGGAGAAGAGGGAGAAATTGGAGGAGAGTGAATGGAGAGAGTCAGAGACTGTCAGTGAGTTGATGGAGAAATTGGAGGAGAGAGAAATGAGAGAGTTGTTGTGTTGGTGTACGATGCATGACACACGCCCTAAGGAGCGTGTTATCCGTTTGATGCCACCTGAGTCAGCTCTCTGTACTCGTCCTGAGGAGCGTGCTAGCAGTCTGGTAAAAACTGTTCCAGCTCCATGCACCAGGTCTTTTATTTGAGACGACAGTACAACCATCCAGATTAATTGTCAGATTCAACAGAATATCTCTTTGTTTCTTGGGACCTAGAACAAGCATCTGTTTTGTCCGAGTTTAAAAGTAGAACGTTTGCAGCCATCCACTTCCTTATGTCTGAAACACAGGCTTCTAGCGAGGGCAATTTTGGGGCTTCACCATGTTTCATTGAAATGTACAGCTGTGTGTCGTCTGCATAGCAGTGAAATTTAACATTATGTTTTCGAATGACATCCCCAAGAGGTAAAATATCTAGTGAAAACAATAGTGGTCCTAAAACGGAACCTTGAGGAACACCGAAATTTACAATTGATTTGTCAGAGGACAAACCATTCACAGAGACAAACTGATATCTTTCCGACAGATAAGATCTAAACCAGGCCAGAACTTGTCCATGTAGACCAATTTGGGTTTCCAATCTCTCCAAAAGAATGTGGTGATCGATGGTATCAAAAGTGGCACTAAGATCTAGGAGCACGAGGACAGATGCAGAGCCTCGGTCTGACGTCATTAAAAGGTCATTTACCACCTTCACAAGTGCAGTCTCAATGCTATGATGGGGTCTAAAACCAGACTGAAGCGTTTCGTATACATTGTTTGTCTTCAGGAAGGCAGTGAGTTGCTGTGCAACAGCTTTTTCTAAAATTTTTGAGAGGAATGGAAGATTCGATATAGGCCGATAGTTTTTTATAATTTCTGGGTCAAGATTCGGCTTTTTCAAGAGAGGCTTTATTACTGCCACTTTTAGTGAGCTTGGTACACATCCGGTGGATAGAGAGCCGTTTATTATGTTCAACATAGGAGGGCCAAGCACAGGAAGCAGCTCTTTCAGTAGTTTAGTTGGAATAGGGTCCAGTATGCAGCTTGAGGGTTTGGAGGCCATGATTATTTTCATCATTGTGTCAAGAGATATAGTACTAAAACACTTTAGTATCTCCCTTGATCCTAGGTCCTGGCAGAGTTGTGCAGACTCAGGACAATGGAGCTTTGGAGGAATACCCAGATTTAAAGAGGAGTCCGTAATTTGCTTTCTAATGATCATGATCTTTTCCTCAAAGAAGTTCATAAATTTATTACTGCTGAAGTGAAAGCCATCCTCCATTTGCGAATGCTGCTTTTTAGTTAGCTTTGCGACAGTATCAAAAATAAATTTCGGATTGTTCTTATTTTCCTCAATTAAGTAGGAAAAATAGGATGATCGAGCAGCAGTGAGGGCACTTCGATACTGCACGGTACTGTCTTTCCAAGCTAGTCGGAAGACTTCCAGTTTGGTGTGGCGCCATTTCCGTTCCAATTTTCTGGAAGCTTGCTTCAGAGCTCGTGTATTTTCTGTATACCAGGGAGCTAGTTTCTTATGACAGATGTTTTAAATTTTTATGGGTGCAACTGCATCTAGGGTATTGTGCAAGGTTAAATTGAGTTCCTCGGTTAGGTGGTTAACTGATTTTTGTCCTCTGACGTCCTTGGGTAGGCAGAGGGAGTCTGGAAGGGCATCAAGGAATCTTTGGGTTGTCTGAGAATTTATAGCACGACTTTTAATGCTCCTTGGTTGGGGTCTGAGCAGATTATTTGTTGCAATTGTAAACGCAATAAAATGGTGGTCCGATAATCCAGGATTATGAGGAAAAACGTTAAGATCCACAACATTTATTCCATGGGACAAAACTAGGTCCAGAGTATGACTGTGGCAGTGAGTAGTTCCAGAGACATGTTGGACAAAACCCAGAGTCGATGATGGCTCCGAAAGCCTTTTGGAGTGGGTCTGTTGACTTTTCCATGTGAATGTTAAAGTCACCAAAAATTTGAATATTATCTGCTATGACTACAAGATCCGGTAGGAATTCAGGGAACTCAGTGAGGAACACTGCATATGGCCCAGGAGGCCTGTAAACAGTAGCTATAAAAAGTGAGTGAGTAGGCTGCATAGATTTCATGACTAGAAGCTCAAAAGACGAAAACGTCATTGTTTTTTTTTTGTAAATTGAAATTTGCTATCGTAGATGTTAGCAACACCTCCGCCTTTGCCGGATGCACGGGGGGTATGGTCACTAGTGTAACCAGGGGGTGAGGCCTCATTTAACGCAGTAAATTCATCAGGCTTAAGCCATGTTTCAGTCAGGCCAATCACATCAAGATTATGATCAGTGATTAGTTCATTGACTATAACTGCCTTGGAAGTGAGGGATCTAACATTAAGTAACCCAATTTTGAGATGTGAAGTATCACCATCTCTTTCAATAATGGCAGGAATGGAGGAGGTCTTTATACTGTTGAATCTGACAATTAATCTGGATGGTTGTACAGTCGTCTCAAATAAAACTGTGAAGGACCTCGGCGTTACTCTGGACCCTGATCTCTCTTTTGAAGAACATATCAAGACTGTTTCAAGGACAGCTTTTTTGCATCTACGTAACATTGCAAAAATCAGAAACTTTCTGTCCAAAAATGACGCAGAAAAATTAATCCATGCTTTTGTTACTTCTAGGCTGGACTACTGCAATGCTCTACTTTCCGGCTACCCGGATAAAGCACTAAACAAACTTCAGTTCGTGCTAAATACGTTTGCTAGAATCCTGACTAGAACCAAAAAATTTGATCATATTACTCCAGTGCTAGCCTCCCTACACTGGCTTCCTGTTAAGGCAAGGGCTGATATCAAGGTTTTACTGCTAACCTACAAAGCATTACATGGGCTTGCTCCTACCTATCTTTCCGATTTGGTCCTGCCGTACATACCTACACGTACGCTACGGTCACAAGACGCAGGCCTCCTAATTGTCCCTAGAATTTCTAAGCAAACGGCTGGAGGTAGGGCTTTCTCCTATAGAGCTCCATTTTTATGGAATGGTCTGCCTACCCATGTGAGAGATGCAGACTCAGTCTCAACCTTTAAGTCTTTACTGAAGACTTATCTCTTCAGTAGGTCCTATGATTAGGTATAGTCTGGCCCAGGAGTGTGAAGGTGAACGGAAAGGCTGGAGCAACGAACCGCCCTTGCTGTCTCTGCCTTGCCGGTTCCCCTCTTTCCACTGGGATTCTCTGCCTCTAACCCTATTACAGGGGCTGAGTCACTGACTTACTGGTGTTCTTCCATGCCGTCCATGGGAGGGGTGCGTCACTTGAGTGGGTTGAGTAACTGACGTGGTCTTCCTGTCTGGGTTGGCGCCCCCCCTTGGGTTTTGCCATGGGGGAGATCTTTGTGGGCTATACTCGGCCTTGTTTTCGGACGGTAAGTTGGTGGTTGTAGACATCCCTCTAGTGGTGTGGGGGCTGTGCTTTGGCAAAGTGGGTGGGGTTATATCCTGCCTGTTTGGCCCTGTCCGGGGGTATCATCGGATGGGGCCACAGTGTCTTCTGATCCCTCTTGTCTCAGCCTCCAGTATTTATGCTGCAGTAGTGTATGTGTCGGGGGGCTAGGGTCAGTCTGTTACATCTGGAGTATTCTCTTGTCTTATCCGGTGTCCTGTGTGAATTTAAATATGCTCTCTCTAATTCTCTCTTTCTCTCTTTCTCTCGGAGGACCTGAGCCCTAGGACCATGCCTCGGGACTACCTGGCATGATGACTCCTTGCTGTCCCCAGTCCACCTATCCATGCTGCTGCTCCAGTTTCAGCTGTTCTGCCTGCGGCTACGGAACCCTGACCTGTTCACCGGACGTGCTCCCTCGACAACTACTATGATTATTATTATTTGACCATGCTGGTCATTTATGAACATTTTAACATCTTGACCATGTTCTGTTATAATATCCACCCGGCACAGCCAGAAGAGGACTGGCCACCCCTCATAGCCTGGTTCCTCTCTAGGTTTCTTCCTAGGTTTTTGGCCTTTCTAGGGAGTTTTTCCTAGGGAGTTTTTCCTAGCCACCGTGCTTCTTTCACATGCATTGCTTGCTGTTTGGGGTTTTAGGCTGGGTTTCTGTACAGCACTTTGAGATTTCAGCTGATATACGAAGGGCTATATAAATAAATTAGATTTTTTGATTTGGTCTCCAGTACGCCTCCACAGCCCTGTATGTCCTGTGCCAGCTCTCCGCACTCGCCTTGAGAAGTGTATCATTTGTCTGGTACGATGTGTGCCGGCTCTACGCACTAGGTCTCCAGTGCGCCTTCACAGCCCAGTACGTCCTGTGCCAGCTCCCCGCACTCGCCGTGCGAAGTGTGTCATCGTTCCGGTACGATTTGTGCCAGCCTTACGCCTACGACGGTCCACAGGCCACAGTCCACGGTCCTCCTACGACGGTCCACAGTCCGGAACCTCCTACGACGGTCCACAGTCCGGAACCTCCTACGACGGTCCACAGTCCGGAATCTCCTATGATGGTCCACAGGCCGGAGCCCTCCTTTGCGCCGGTGCCCAGTCCAGGCACGGCGTCCAGTCCCGCTCCAAGGCCGGAGCCTTCCTTTACGCCGATGCCCAGTCTAGGCACGGCAGCCAACTCAGCTCCATGGCCGGAGCCTTCCTCGGCGCCGGTGCCCAGTCCGGGTATGGCGTTCAACCCAGCTCCATGGCCGGGGTCCTCCTCTGCGCCGAGGGCCAGTCCGGGCACGGCGTTCTACCCGGCTCCTTGGCCGGACCCGTGGTCTGGGCGGGGGCAAAGTCCCGCACCAGAGCCGCCACCGATGCTGGCGGATCCATGATCGGAGTGGGTACTTCACCCCACACCGAAGCCGCCACTGATGCTAGATGCCCACCCGGACCCTCCCCTATAGAGTCAGGTTTTGCGGCCGGAGTCCGCACCTTCGGGGGGGGGGGGGGGGGTACTGTCACGCCCTGACCATAGAAAGCCTTTTATTCTCTATGTTGGTTAGGTTGGGTGTGACTAGGGTGGGTAATCTAGGTTGTTTTATTACTATGTTGGCCTGGTATGATTCCCAATCAGAGGCAGCCGTTTATCATTGTCTCTGATTGGGGCAGCCATTTCCCCACTGTGGGGCAGCCATTTCCCCACAGCATATTTAGGCAGCCATTTCCCCTGTGTTTGGTGGAATCTTGTTTTGTTTTTTTGTAGTTGCCTGTGATCACTTCACTTGCTTCACGTTTCGTTTGTTCGTTTATTGTTTTGTACTTGCTGAAGTTTCACTTTATAATAAAGATGTGGAACGCTACGTACACTGCGCCTTGGTCCAGTTCTTACGACGATCGTGACATGTCTGTGCAGATTGTCTCGGGGTAATGAAGCGTGGTATTAGAGAATGCTGACACTGCACAGAGGACTATTACATACAGGCAAAATACACTTTGATTTTCACCTAGCATGTACTCTGCAGCTCTCACAAATTAATAATGTGTCAATGCTTCATCTGATGATGGATCTGACAAACACACACACAAGAGGAGGGAGTGGGGAGAATTTGAAGGTGAGGTAGAAGAAGAAGAGGAGAGGACATGAGAGGTGAGTGCTAGGTTGTATTTGTACGTCAAGGAAGATTTTCGAGACACCTGTAATACATTTCCCTTTAGAGTATAAAACAGGAACACCCACCTTGTCCTGTACATTCTATGTTCCTCCTCTGATCTAAGTCTTGTCACCAGTCAACTTTTCTATTTTCAAGGCTGCTTGTCAAAATAAAATATACAGAAGAAATTAAAGTAAAGCACAGCGTGTCACATTCAGGATTTCATGTTCTATTCCTGACCTCAGCTGGGTTTTAGCAGGCACTCAGCCGCTACGCTTTCCTACCCATAGTCCTCTCTAAGCCAAGCTCACCAGCCAAGGATCTGATTGGGTGTGAAAATTGAGCCTGACGAAAATTGATTGCATGGATGTCATGCTCCTCAATTAAAATAGTTATTGTAGTTTTAAAAGTTCTGAAAGCAATAAGATCCATTTTGTTACACCACCAGCAGCCTTCTTCAAGGTCACTCCAACGTGAGCAGACATGAAGAGAAAAGGAGACTCTCTCTAGTGTTGGTCTCCTGGACAGAGGTAGGAGGAGAGAGAGGAGATTTGTCAGGGGGCGTATCCCATTGAGGATCCGGACCTGCTCTCTCCATAGTCCCTGGGGTCTCGTCTCGGCTCAGGGAGTCTGATGGAACGAGACACACAAGAACATCTTCGTGAGAAGAAAATCTCTTTCTCACACACACACAAACACACACAGACGCACAAACTACATGTCACCAATCAAGTCTTAATTTTGAAATTTTGTATAGAAATCTTTCTACTTAGTGGCTGTCGAGTGACGCAGATAAAGTGATTGCCAAATTGGTGGAGCCTGTAGCAATCAGAGAGAGTGTAATAGATTTCATTCCACTGGGGACAGGCTGCAATAATCATATCCCTTAATTGGACAACGTTCTGAGGGTGATAGAACGACAGAGAAGGGAGAGGAAAAATACATCGTTCTCCCCTCATGCTCTCATCCTCCTCCTCTCATCCCTCCTCTTACCTCTCCCCATTCCTCCCTGAGAGAGAGAAGACAACAGACATACTCCTCCTCACTTCTCATGTCTGCACACTTATCCTCCTCTTTTTCTCTCTCTTTCCTCCCTTCCTTCTACCCACTTCCTACTCTTCCCCCTCAAACGTTCTATCTCCCCACTCTGCTAACTGATCTTTCTCTGTACTTCTAACCATTCTATCTTCTTACCCCCTTTCCCCTCCCAAAGACCACATATCTGCTGGCGCTTACTCTGTCTGAATCCAAACATCCCTCTCTCCCCTCTCTCTCCTATCCTCTCTTGTTGGGATCTGGTCAAAGAGCCTATCCTCTGTTCTCTCCTCTTTTAACAACCCGTACCACCCATTCCTCTGTCCTTCCTCCCTCTCCTGCTCCCCAGCTTTAGACTGAGGTGCTGTCTCAGGCAGCAGAGCACCACGTCCATTAACCAGGACCAGGCATGCAGCTATCCCTGAGCCCTACTAAGCCCACCTCTGTGTGTGTGTGTTTGTTTGTTTTGCTCTGCTCTGCAGTGTGTGTATGTATGTGTGAGTGCGCATGTGTGTATGCTCTGCAGTGTTTGTGTATGTTCTGTTATGTGTATGTGCATACTTCTCTCCTGGCTGCAGATATAAAGAGCTGCTTCCTCTGGTTCTGCACCTCAACACACCTCTCAGCCAACAAGGGCACTTCATCAAAGAGTAGACACTCAAACAAACACACATATGCACACGCACACACACACACACCATTCCCCCATGCCTGACATGAGGGGGAGAAGTTGAGTTAAGGGAGAAACTCAGAAAGGCTTTTTTGTGTTAGGCAATTTCATCTTTTATCTCCAGTCAACCAAAAAGTCTCCCTGCTGTTTGACATAATTACAAATATATTTACATGGCTCCCCTACGTTGATAAATGAACTATTTCTATTGCAATTGTCCTGGCTCAGCCCTAGGAGCCATGTATGTAATAACTTATACAGTATATTCTACCCTACCCGCAGGAGAGAGGCCATTTTGTCTAGAAAGAGAGAAAGCAGGGATAGAGTTAACATGGAAGAAATGTCAGAATAAAGAGATAAATATTCCCTACAAGGTTAGAATACCTCTTTCTTTTTACCTGTCTCTCTCTGTTTCTCTGGAAATGCACACACGCACATGCATGCACACTTCCCCATCACCTCTCTCTCTCTCTCTCTCTCTCTTTCTCTCCAGCTCTCTCCACCACCTCTCCATCTCTCCCTCCGCTCTGCCCTGGTTAGAACAGTCGAGTTGTGGGAAAGTGCTATCTTAAAGAGGACTTTCCGGGTTCTTACCAGCCATTTCTTATTTATGGGCTTTAATGTAGTCGATGCATTATTGATCACAACCAATCATTTCCTCCTCCCCTTGCTTGTGACCGTGGCCCATGGATAGGGGGCAGGCTGAGCTGAAAAGCCCAATGCGGAGCTCACTGCAGAGTCTGGGGTTGGGACAGTCCTGGGGCTCCTGGGTGATGGACGGAGAGATGGGGTTGGATGTGTATCTTGTGTGTGTGTGAGAGACAAAGCTGAGAAAGAGAGAGTGCTGTGGGGGGAAAAATTAGCTGAAAGTGTCAAACGTCTCCAAATCGTACTAATATCCACTGACTGGTTAATTTGGAAATGCTTAGCCAGTCACCCCTAAAATGAACCCATCACTCATTTTGGAAAACTTTAGGTGCCCCGCAAGGAACCAGAGAGTAGGATCAAGCACCATGTTGCCGACACACTTTTCTCTCTCTGTTCTTTTTCTGGCGTCGTTGCTGAGGTCTATAGAGACAGACAGAGAGGGAATGAGGGAGGGAGAGATGCAGAGAGGGAGGAGGGGAGCGAGCTGTGCCCTGATTGAGTTTGAATTCCCTGCTCTTGGCCTAGAAACCGCAGGGCTTCTAAGTCATCATCCGGAAATGCGCCCATCACGCTCCAGCCTTGCCTCCTCAATCTTGTCACAAGTGTAGAGAAGAGTAGGCAGGAGGCAGTCGCAGGTTTAGAACTACTGAGATTTATTAAAGCACCATATAGAAAAGCGGGACGAAACCCAAAGTGCAAAATAATAAAGTACTCAGGAAATACTAGGAGAGATTCCTCTCAGGAAAACAAGCAACTTAATACAATGACTGAGTATATATACAGTGATAGAGTGGGGATTGGAACCAGGTGTGTGTAATGATGACGAGACAAGTCCGGGGTTGATGAGTGAAGGGCGTTTGCCAGAAACAGGTTCGGCAGCAGCTAGAAGGCCGGCGACGCCGAATTCCTGAGCTGGACAGGAGGGGCAGCCAAAGCGAAGGTTGGTTTGACAAATCTAGCCTTATTGCACCATGCATAATCAATCAGAATGCGGTACTTCGGATGGTCTTAATGGGACGGGTGAAACAGCGATGGGGGGGGGGGGGTTGAGACTGTGGCTGTGCCAGTTAGTGTGCCAGAGCTGCCTCCAGAACAAGATTCATGATGAATAATGCTAACCTGTGTGAGGGAACAGAGATGCAGAGGAGAGGCACTCATGGCAGTCATCCGTGGGTTAAATAAATATCGCCATTTGCATTTCCAAAAAGCAGGGCCGCCAACTGACCCTACTCGATAACATTAGGCAGGGAGAGAGAGGCCCATTTCTCAGGGGCCCCAAGGGCCTGCAAGGAAAGGGGCCGTAATGAGAGAGGATCCTTAACGGATATTGATAGGGCCCCCAGGACAGCCTCTTATCCTAGCTCTCCAGTAAGCAGTGCCGCTACTTAATGAAGTAAAATTTGTAGCTTCCCCGGGAGGATATAACATCACAAACAGCTCTGAGACATGGACTGATCGAGAGGGAGAGTGGTAGAGGGAAGGAAGGAGAAAGGGAGAGAGAGAATGAGAGAAAGTATGAGTGAGAACAAGAAAAGAAAGAGTTAGTCCACCCACATAAAAAAACTAAAGTTTACTATAGAATATTACAGTACTTACTATAAAATGTTGTAGTAAACTGTAGAATACTATACTACACACTGTAGTATCCCCCAATCATGTGTAGTACTTAGTATATCATTTTGTAGTATACTGTAGTAAATACTACAGAAATGTCCACAATAACACTACAGTCCGGAAAAACACTAAATTTTTTAAACTATAGTAAATACTACAGTATTCAATTTTCATATACCCTGCCCATTCCCCTCCCCCATATCCCAATTTGTACAACCCATAACTGAGAAACTTACATGCCAAGTATATGTCATATTCTGTTCCCTACAGAAGCCCTGAACTCTCCATTCAGAACCCAGTCCTACCTACAGGCTATGGAACATTTGCTCTTTTAGTCTTTATCCAGTAGGTTTCCTCAAGGAGAAAGCCACCCACTTCTACATCAAATATAATAAAACACTTTAGTAAATACAGAAATGTACCCCAAAACACTACAGTAAAAATGAAAGTCAGCAAAAACACTACAGTAAATCCTATCAGCGCTGCGGATTTGGCAACAAAGAGACAGAATCATGAGATCACTGTTTTGGTACTGCCCTTATGTAGCTTGTTTTTGGTCGCAGGTCCAGGAATGACTGTAGAATTGCAACATTTACCTGGAGCTAACTCTGCAGATAGCACTGCTGGGTGTGTCTTAATCCATTATATAATACTCTTAGCAAAAATGTTTATCTGTAGAAACTATGAGAATTGAAAGGTTTTCTAACTTTTCTAAAACATCACAGCACAGTTGAAAAAAAGATGGCAATTAGAAATCAAAATTGGATGACCTTCAGAGATAAATAGGAGGGGTTGAGGGTAGCTGAAGGGTGCGATTAAAAAACTGTAAATTCAATAGTATATGCAGTAAATACTACAGTATTCACTGTTGTGTTTTTGCGGACTTCAGAGGCACTATAGTATTTTTTCCATTGGGCAGATGGCGGTCCCTTGTGGAAAACGGAAGCAGGGGTATGATGGGTAATTTGACTTATCACAGCGAACGATCCACTGGGTCTAATTGACCATTGTCCTGCAGGACACCATCTCTCTTTTCCTCTCTCGGTCTCTCTCTCTTCCTTTCTCTGTCTCTCTTTCCCTCTCCTTTCCTCTCTCTTCCACTCACCATCCCAATCTCTCTCTCTTTTCTGGTTAATGTCAGTAGATCAGTCCTCCACCATTCATCCGACAGCTGTTCTGTGGAAAATGTGTAATTTAGAAATGGCCCCTGCTCATCCACCTGTCCCTGGGAAACCCTGTGCCAGTCTCTAGCACTTTGTACTGCAATCATCCTGCCATGGAGAATCTCAGCTGGGGATGAAGTGTGAAGAGAAGAAATGCAGAGTGGAAGGAGTGGATGGAGGGAGGGAAGGGAGGGACGTAGGGAATGAGCGAGAGAGAGACATGGAAAGGTGGAGAGGAAGAGAAAAAAAGATCACTGCTTCACATGAAGCCTGAGGAGGAAATGGATTCTCTGTCAGAGTGATTCAGAGGAAGCAGGAGGAGCTGCTATAATGTAAATTGGAGATTGTGTGTCTGTGTGTGTGTCTGTGTCAGCGCGTAGAGTTTCATAGGTTGAAAGGGAAGAGAGGATTTTGTAAATGTATGCTTCCACCACATCGCCTCTAGATAAGAGCTGTGAATAGCTATTCAGTAAGTGGATCTTTCTACATACAGCTGTTATTGACGTTGGAGTGTCTATTATAAACTGAAGCGGCTTGCTGAGGCAACCTTCCCCGACCTGACAGGGAGTGAACACCTGCCGGCCAGTCCACTCACTCATCATCATCTCACTCTTCACTTCACAGCAGCCACCACACATACACATACTGTATACACACACACACGCACCCACTAAAATAGAGACAAAGACATAACAGATGGCCTAATAAAGCTGTGAAACAAAGCCGCAGAGGGAAAAAAGACATGAGTAGAGGTACTATTCCATGATAAAGGAGATATCAGCGCAAACCATTCAGAGCGTTGCTTGACATAATTCCCAGAACATTATTTTCAACAATTCCTTTGATAAAGCTATCTGAAGACTGAGTTGCAGTAGAGAGAGAGAGAAAACAAAAAGCTGTCTAGCACCCAATCACATCCTGAATCTACAAGGAGAGTCTCAGAAACATGACCCTAGGCTTCAGCGGTGATTAGGGTCTGGTTTCAATGACGGACACTTTGGCAACTTCAATAAGGGTTAAAAAATACATCTGGGTGGGTCCTCTTCAGACAGACAACTCTCCCAACAAATCACGAGGCAGACATATCAGAACATTGCGAAATGCAGTTATTAAAAGACTAGGGTTGGAGCAAAAACCTAAAGGACGATAACTCTCCAGGAACAGGGTTGGGGAGCCCTGCTCTATGCCAAACTGACGTTCTATTACTACAGACATGTTCAGCTGGGAACATTTGAAAATTGTGGGAGGCAACCCAGATGGGAGCCTGTCATATGATGTAACACATACAGTATCAGTCAAAAGTTTGGACCCACCTACTCATTCAAGGGCTTTTCTTTATTTGACTATTTTCTCCATTTAGGAATAATAGTGAATACATCAAAACTAGGAAATAACACATATGGAATCACGTAGTAACAAAAAGTGTTCAAATATATATTTTATATTTGAGAGTTTTCAAAGTAGCCACCCTTTACCTTGATGACAGCGTTGCACACTCTTGGCATTATCTCAACCATCTTCATGAGGTAGTCACCTGGAGTGCATTTCAATTAACAGGTGTGCCTTGTTAAAAGATCATTTGTGGAATTTCTCTCCTTCGTAATGTGTTTGAGCCAATCAGTTGTGTTTTGACAAGGTAGGGGTGGTATACAGAAGACAGCCCGATTTGGTAAAAGACCAAGTCCATATTATGACAAGAACAGCTCAAATAAGCAAAGAGAAACGACAGTCCGTCATTACTTTAAGACATGAAGGTCAGTCAATGCAGTCGCAACAACCATCAAGCATTATGATGAAACTGGCTCTCATGAGGACCGCCACAGGAAAGGAAGACCCAGAGTTACCTCTGCTGCAGAAGATACGATCATTAGAGTTACCAGCATCAGAAATTGCAGCCCAAATAAGTGCTTCGCAGAGTTCAGTAATGTTATATTTTTGATTTTTCGAAGTAGCCACCCTTTGCCTCGATGTCAGCTTTGGACACGCTTGGCATTCTCTCAACCAGCTTCACCTGGAATGCTTTTCCAACAGTCTTGAAGGAGTTCCCACATATGCTGAGCACTTGTTGGCTGCTTTTCCTTCACTCTGCGGTCCAACTCATCCAAAACCATCTCAATTGTGTTGACGTTGGGTGATTGTGATGGAGTGTCATCTGATGCAGCACTGATGCAGCACTCCATCACTATCCATCACTATACCAATCTATTTTACTAGCCATGTCATCACAGCATATTGATACTGCATTCCCTCATACATACATGTATAGAGTACTGTACTGTTAATGGTGACTGAAGTCTATTCACTCACAGGGCCAGGAGAACATCTCATAGGTAAATAATGTAACTATGATTACACTGGCACGGTGCGTGTAAGATATAATCTGTTCGCTACAGGCAGAGAAGCGGAGGGAGCTGCCGCTTCTTATAACCTGTAGTTTACATTGCAAGTGATTGATGTGAGCAAAACGCTGCTCAGTACAGTAGGGAAAGAATCCATATCATTAGCTTACTGTCCCACAGCCTCCAGCTGCCCTGATTCCAGCTCATGTTCTTGCATGCCATTACGTAAAAATGTACATTATAAAATTCACTGGATACTACCAATCACTTGCCCAAGAAGATATCCATGCAATCTACCCACTACGTGTAGCATACAATAGCCTGAATATGCCTCTGTGTGCTACTGGCTCTAAACCACAACGCTGGAACACATAAGGTCAGTGATGTGGAATTAAATCAAGCGTAGTTGATGTTCATCCAATCTGAATAATCATTGAGGAGATAGTATGTGTGTGTTAGTAGCAGTGTTACAGCTGTTATCCACCAAGAGCCAATTTCCTGTGCGCGTCGACAATGTATGCACCTGCCTTAATCGTTTACAGGAATGAACAAAGAGACATTCTGATAAGAGCATTAATCATGGTAAAGAGTCAATCTGACATAGGTTCATTTAGTGCTTTATCAATCACTGTTGCCACAGGGGCAATTGAGGAATTAATTGAGGAGAGTTGCATCGAGAAATTCTGCCGCCTGCGTAGGGCGAATAAATAAAATCGCTCATTAATAAGTAATGTGAAATAAAAATTGGGGCTAAACAGAATGACACAAAGCGGCCTAGCGGCTCGGCAGGGAGGGATGTTTGTGTAGCACGTGTCACGTGGCTGATAATTCCCCCATAAAGCAATTCTTCACAGAGATGTAAATAGACGATAAACAATTAGAGTACATCCTGGGCTGATCCTGTGCCTGCCTCCTATACCACCTCCAGAGTCGTTAAAGTCCTATTAGCTGTCATTAGTTTCTAAAGAGCTTCCTATAGAAGAGTGGAGAGAGAAAAACAAACATAAAAGTGGAGGCCTAGGTATAGAAAGAGGTATAGAAAGAGGTATAGAAAGAGGTGTAGAAAGAGGTGTAGAGAGAGAGAGAGAGAGAGAGAGAGAGAGAGAGAGAGAGAGAGAGAGAGAGAGAGAGAGAAGTCTCTAGTGGAAGCTATGGAGCAGGCCTGAAAAGAAGATGAGATTCGTTTCATTCTGTCTGGGGCCAGATGGAGAAATGGAGCATATCAGTGCCTACAGTAATGCTGTAGTTTAATGTAGGCCAATGTGCCGGGATCCCCCAAGCAAGCAGCCTGCAGAACACACCAGGCAGACAGGCAGGCAGGCAGGAAATAGGGAAGTGAAGGACCCATAACAACCAAGGCCTTGCATAGTACTGGAGCCCTCTGTGTTCACGATGCACTATAAAGACTTGTCCCCAGAGTGTGCAATGCCATTTGGTCCTGGGTTTCATTGGGACTGCATATGGGAACAAGTCCTGGAGCAGTATGGTATTGTACCACTCACCACCTCCCAGACGATGACTATAACCTGCGTCCCAAATGGTACCCTATTCCCTATATAGTGCACTACTTTTGACCAGAGCCTCATGGACCCTGGTCAAGAGTACTGCACTATAAAGGGAATAGGGTACCATTTGGGACGCAGCCGATGACTGTAGAGTGTAGAGTCCCACCCTGTGTCAGAGGGTAATAGAGCAGAGGCTATAACCAGCTTGGACAAGCCACTCTTATGGAACTGCTGGGAGGTCACAGAACGGTCACACTGGGTTCTGGAACATTGTGGAAATGATAAGCTGTAGCACGTGGTTGAATGGAGAAAAGGTTATTTGGAGTGACGAGGGGGTCATGGGAATTCCAATGTGACCAAGTGCCGGTGTTGCAGCCCAATGCTGCCAACTGTGTTGTAGTGTAACCATAGCATTTGATCACAACATTAACCATTTAATTATAGCAGAGATGGACCTTGATTAGCTGAATCAGGTGTTTCGGAGAAGCACTGGAACAAAATCCTTCACACTCAGTTAGCGCTCCACGAATGTGAGTGTTTGTGTGGGCTGCACACCTGAAATGGGTGGCAAGAAAGTAAAATAAAGTATTTGGATCTTTCTGCGGCTAACTTTGACATTTCTACCGAGGAGAGCAGAGTTTGGAGGAACCTTTGTCTTTTCTCTCCAGCTTCTTGCCAAGGATCCAAACTTTAAACCAGGTTTATTTTCCTCATCTCAGTTGAAAAAGCCTCTTTCTTCACCACTACTCTAAATATGTCTTAAACTTCTCTCTGGAAAGTTGGAGATTCAAGGACAGCAGAGAGAAAAACAGCATGGAGATAAACTTGTATCTATCCCTCTATTAAACCACACCTCTGCTGTGCTGAGAAATCAATAGCTAACAGGGGATAAATAACAGTAAAACCATCCCCCATCCCCACACTCCCTCCCTCCTCTCCTCTTCTCTGTGCCTCTAAGAGCCATCACTCTTGCTATACTAGAGGGGAACTCCCCCTGGTGTGATATGAATATCAGGCCCATGTGATGTATGTTATGAGATGTATAGGCGCCAGGCCATTATGAAGAGTGACTGGTCACAGCGTCCTCCCGCCCACAAACATTGCACGTACTCACTCACTCACGCACTCACTCACTCACGCAGACTGGCACATCTGCCTCCCTCCCTCCATCCTTCCCTAACGGCAGATTACTGGCGCCACCTCCATTGGAGAATCACCCAGGTGCCGAGGCAAGCTGTCCGGGAATGCTTCGGAATGCTGTCTGAGTGTGCTCTCTTGGCGCGATGTTATGGAAATCACTTTCTCGCCTTCTCTCCCTTCGTCAGAGATGGAGAGATAGCAGAGGCACATATGGTAGCAGAAAAGGAGGATAGAGAGAGAGTGTGGTCGGAGAAGTGACAGCCTGGCTATTAGGCAAAGCCTTCTGTCATGTGAACACTCCCCCCATACAAGTCCTGTCATCCACACGTACATAGCCCTAGTCTGAAGGACACACAGGAAGCCTATACCATCTTCTCTGCCTGCCTGTGTGCTGCTGTCAAAACATTCTTCACCTGATAAATGTCCCCCGTCCCTCAGTTCCACATGTCCTCTCATAAATATATTTTTTGAATCGACTGACAGAATTTGCCCTGAATACTAACCACTGGGGATATCATTGATTACATAACTTTTCATATTTGAGCATACAATCCGTGCCCTCATAATGAACCAGACAGAACAGAATAGAGCTGTGAGTATGTGTGTATGCCTGGTCCCAGTGTCTGTGGTTCCTGTAGTAGTAGCTGAGACAGGAACAGAAAGAGAAACAAGCAGAGACACTGCCACTGGGGCCTGACAGCTCCACAGTGTTAGCTGCTAGCTGGATGACTAATAAACTTTTATGTGTGCTAATGCATCTTGTAAAGCGTCTGTCATAAAAGCATGCCAACTCCTGGAGTTAAACCCCTCGATGATATTTCAGGATAGCACTAGACAGAAGGCAATTTAAGTGTTTTGGAAAAGCCAGTGGCCTGTCCATCCATGCCTGTTAGTAAAAACACACCCCTACTACCAGGACACAACCACATAAATACCTTCAATGGAGGCTAGGGGGGAAACAACGGCGCTGTCATTTAAATCAGTGCAAGTTCACAGCAACCAGCAAACATTCACATCTACAGTATAAAAACTACCACGATAACAACCTCCTTCTCACCTCACCTCAAACAAAGAAAAACGAATCAGCAGTCTGCCTCAACAGCCCCGCTCAATCCAAAGCGGGGAAAAAACAACACAGTGAAAATAGTAAAAAATAAAAAAGTGAAAATAGTAAAAAATAAAAAAGCTGTCTGGATGTTTGACTAGTGAGAGGATGTGTGTTATGTGGTGTGCATACTAACACACCCCCTATAGCAGGGTAATTAAAAACTGGCTCCCTCCACTCGCTCTACTCCTCCCTGCCCCTACATTCCACTCAAGGTTGCCTTCTCCCTCCGCCGCCGAATACTGATGCTGAGGTGGGAGGCAACACAACGCCACGGCAACACATAAATCGCCACTGTGACAGCGACTGTCGGGAGGCTGCTAAATTAAACATGCCATGACAATCTTCACGCTGTCCCTCTCTCTCTCTGGATGGGGTGAGGGAGGGAGGAAAGGAGAGGAGGAACAGACGTCTTCGGCTTTTCTACCCTGCTGAACTGTGTGTTGTGATGTCACGCGATTCGGCGGGCCCTGCCTGCAGTGGGACGGGAGTGGGGCTGCGGCTGGGGGATGAGGGGTTGTGATGTGGCACTGCGGTGGTGCTGGGTGATAATGTGGCTCTGCTGCTGCCGCGTTGACAGTTCGTACGAGGGGCTGGAGTTTGATAAGCAGCTGATTCATCAGCCTTTGTTCAGCTCACCGCTATCATCCTCCAGCATCTCCACTGAGCTGACACCAAACCTAGAACATTACCCCGGGGTGTCAGGGTTTGTTGCACTGTGTGTTTCGATCGGTCGCAGTGTGTGTATGTGTGAGTGAATGTGTGTGTGAGAGAGAGAGAGAAATCGAGAGAGAGAAATCAAGAGAGAGAGAAATCGAGAGAGAGCGAGACAAAGACAAAAAATGAGCATGAACACTCCAGTAGTGTGTGTGCGTGTTGTGTTCAGTCTTGTGACTGTTTGCATGAATAATGCTTCTGTGTGCTGTAACTTCTAGAGTGTGTATGTGTGGGAGTACTCTCTACAGAGATACAGGGTGGCAATCTGCTTCGGGAAGCACACTGGCACTCAAAGAAAGAAAGGAGAGATTGTGCACTTGCTCTTTTCTGTGTCTGTTTCTGTACGTGTGTGTTTTCACAGACAAAGGAGGAGGGAGAGTTATCCCCAGTTACTGAGTCCCAGTGCCCAGTTATTCCAACTTTAAAAAACTCTGTCCCAGAAAACACTTAAGCAGACATTGACTGTCTTTTCAAAACCAATAGGCCCGCCTTGTGTAAGACCCACAATTCTATCAGCCTGGAGACTTAGACTGCTACACTGACCTTTAGCTGCTAGTTGAAATGGATGCTGTACGTCGCCAGTGCTCTGATAACCATCGTAGTCCATTACAGACCATTACATATTCTCCATTGCTACTGTGTCCACTCCGTGACGATGATGACCCTGCCTGGTCTCGTCACGCTGTAACAGAATGCTTCCCTCCAGATGTTGACTAGTCAAACTACACAGAGAATCACAACACATCTGTGTTCTACGATACACTGCTCCCACCTTCTCCTGCTGTCTACCTCTCATATGGGCTCTCTCTCTGACATGCACATCCTTTTTCTGTCTCAAGCTTGCTCTTTCTTTCTCACACTTTCTCTTTCTCTCCCTACTCAACAATATCAGGTATATGTTTCCTCCAGGACAATTGTTTTAATTAGCACGTTTACTGCATTATATACCTACTTATCTTTTCATCTAACACCTTTCTCTCTCTCTTCCTGGGGGGCATGATAGGCCATGAAACCAAATTAATGGTTTAAACATATTTTAAATAGTCTACACACGCAAATGACAAAACACATAAACAATTGTTGAATTTGGTTTCATGGCCTGCCATAAGCAAACAAGAAAAAGCTCATCCAGAAGCGGCGCTCCTAGTAGCCGGGGACATTAATGCAGGGAAACTTAAATTCGTTTTACCAAATTTCTATCAGCATGTTAAAAGTGCAACCAGAGGAGAAAAATAATTCTAGATCACCTTTACTCCACACACAGAGAGGCATACACATCTCTCCCTCGCCGTCCATTTTGTAAATCTGACCACAACTCTATCCTCCTGATTCCTGCTTACAAGCAAAAATTAAAGCAGGAAGCACCAGTGACTTGGTCTATAAAAAAGTGGTCAGATGAAGCAGATGCTAAACTACAGGACTGTTTTGCTATCACAGACTGGAACATGTTCCGGGATTCTTCCGATGACATTGAGGAATACATCACATCAGTCACTGGCTTTATCAATAAGTGCATTGAGGACATCAACAACAAACTAGAATGGTCCAAACACACCAAGACAGTCGTGAAGAGGGAACGACAAAGCCTATTCCCCCTCAGGAAACTAAAAAGATTTGGCATGGGTCCTCAGATCCTCAAAAGGTTCTACAGCTGCAACATCGAGAGCATCCTGACTGGTTGCATCACTGCCTGGTACAGCAATTGCTCGGCCTCCGACAGCAAGGCACTACAGAGGGTAGTGCGTACGGCCCAGTACATCACTGCCATCCAGGACCTCTACACCAGGCGGTGTCAGAGGAAGGCCCTAAAAATTGTCAATGACCCCAGCCACCCCAGTCATAGACTGTTCTCTCTACTACCGCATGGCAAGCGGTACCGGAGTGCCAAGTCTAGGACAAAAAGGCTTCACAACAGTTTTTACCCCCAAGCCATAAGACTCCTGAACAGGTAACCAAATGGTTACCTGGACTATTTGCATTGTGTGACCCCCCCCAACCCCTCTTTTACACTGCTGCTACTCTCTGTTTATCTTATATGCACAGTCACTTTAACTATACATTCATGTACATACTACCTCAATTGGCCCGACCAACCAGTGCTCCTGCACATTGGCTAACCGGGCTATCTGCATTGTGTCCCACCACCCGCCAACCCCTCTTTTTACGCTACTGCTACTCTCTGTTCATCATATATGCATAGTCACTTTAACCATACCTACATGTACATACTACCTCAATACGCCTGACTAACCAGTGTCTGTATATAGCCTTGCTACTCTTATTTTATTATTTCTTTACTTACCTACACACACAGACATTCACCTTTTTTTTGCACTATTGGTTAGAGCCTGTAAGTAAGCATTTAAATGTAAGATCTACACCTGCTGTATTCCGCGCACGTGACAAATAAACTTTGATTTGATTTGATATTTTCCGGGGTTGCTCCGACGGCAATGAAGACTACACCACATCAGTCATTGGCTTCATCAATAAGTGCATCGATGACGTCGTCTCCACAGTGACCTCACGTACATACCCCAACCAGCAGCCATGGATTACAGGCAACATCCGCGCTGAGCCAAAGGCTAGAGCTGCCGCTTTCAAGGAGCGGGACTTTAACCCAGAAGCTTATAAGAAATCCTGCTATGCCCTACGATGAACCATCAAACAGGCAAGCGTCAATACAGGACTAAGATTGAATCATACTACACCGGCTCTGACACTCGTCGGATGTGGCATGGCTTGCAAACCATTACAGACTACAAAGGGAAGCACAGCCAAGTGACACGAGCCTACCAGACGAGCTAAACTACTTCTATGCTCACTTCGAGGCAAATAACACTGAAACATGCATGGGAGCACCAGCTGTTCCAGAAGACTGTGTGATCATGTAAGACCTTTAAACAGGTCAACATTCACAAGGCCGCAGGGCCAGATGGATTACCAAGATGTGTACTGCGAGCATGTGCTGATCAACTGGCAAGTGTCTTCACAGAGATTTTCAACCTCTCCCTGTCCTAGTCTGTAATACCAACATGTTTAAAGCAGACCCCCATCATGCCTGTGCCCAAGAACACTAAGGTAACCTGCATAAATGACTACAGACCCGTAGCACTCACATCTGTAGCCATTAAGTGTTTTGAAAGGCTGGTCATGGCTCACATCAACATCATTATCCCAGAAACCCTAGACCCACTCCAATTTGCATACCACCCCAACAGATCCACAGATGATGAAATCTCCATTGCAATCCACACTGCCCTTTCCCACCTGGACTAAAGGAGCACCTATGTCAAATCAAATCAAATCAAATGTATTTATATAGCCCTTCTTACATCAGCTGATATCTCAAAGTGCTGTACAGAAACCCAGCCTAAAACCCCAAACAGCAAGCAATGCAGGTGTAGAAGCACGGTGGCTAGGAAAAACTCCATAGAAAGGCCAAAACCTAGGAAGAAACCTAGAGAGGAACCAGGCTATGAGGGGTGGCCAGTCCTCTTCTGGCTGTGCCGGGTGGAGATTATAACAGCACATGGCCTAGATGTTCAAATGTTCATAAATGACCAGCATGGTCAAATAATAATAATCACAGTAGTTGTCGAGGGTGCAACAAGTCAGTAACACAAGAGTTAGTGTCAGTTGGCTTTTTCATAGCCGATCATTCAGAGTATGTCTAATGCTCCTGCTGTCTCTAGAGAGTTGAAAACAGCAGGTCTAGGACAGGTAGCACGTCCGGTGAATAAGTCAGGGTTCCAGCAGGTCTGGAACAGCAGGTCTGGGACAGGTAGCACGTCCGGTGAACAGGTCAGGGTTCCATAGCTGCAGGCAGAACAGTTGGAACTGGAGCAGCAGCACGGCCAGGTGAACTGGGGACAGCAAGGAGTCATCAAGCCAGGTAGTCCTGAGGCATGTCCTAGGGCTCAGGTCCTCCGAGAGAGAGAAAGAAAGAAAGAGAAAGAGAGAATTAGAGAGAGCATATTTAAATTCACACAGGACACCGGGAAAGACAAGTGAAATACTCCAGATGTGACCGACTGACCCTAGCCCCCCGACACATAAACTACTGCAGCATAAATACTGGAGCCTGAGACAGGAGGGGTCAGGAGACACTGTGGCCCCATCCTATGTGAGAATGCTATTCATTGATTACAGCTCAGTGTTCAATACCATAGTGTCCTCAAAGCTCATCAATAAGCTAAGGACCCTGGGACTAAACACCTCCCTCTGCAGCTGTATCCTGAACTTCCTGACGGGCCGCCCCCAGGTGGTAAGGTTAGGCATCAACACATCCGCCACGCTGAACCTTAACACAGGGGCCCCTCAGTGGTGCGTGCTCAGTCCCCTTCTGTACTCCCTGTTCACTCATGACTGCACGGCCAGGCAATACCATCATTAAGTTTGCCGATAACACAACAGTGGTAGGTCTGATCACCGACAACGACGAGACAGCCTATAGGGAGGAGGTCAGAGACCTGGCCGTGTGGTGCCAGGACAAGAACCTTTCCCTCAACGTGATCAAGACAAAGGAGATGATTGTGGACTACAGGAAAAAGAGGACCGAACACTCCCCCATTCTCATCAACAGGGCTGCAGTGGAGCCTGTTGACAGCTTCAAGTTCCTTGGTGTCCACATCACCAACAAACTAACATGGTCCAAGCACACCAAGACCGTCGTGAAGAGGGCACAACGAAAACTATTCCCTCTCAGGAGACTGAAAAGATTTGGCATGGGTCCTCAGATCCTCAAAAGGTTCTACAGCTGCAGCATCGAGAGCATCCTGACTGGTTGCATCACTGCCTGGTATGGCAACTGCTCAGCCTCTGACCGCAAGGCACTACAGTATTTATGCTGCAGTAGTTTATGTGCCGGGGGGCTAGGGTCAGTCTGTTTCATCTGGAGTATTCTCTTGTCTTATCCGGTGTCCTGTGTGAATTTAAATATGCTCTCTCTAATTCTCTCTTTCTTTCTTTCTTTCTTTCTCTCGGAGGACCTGAGCCCTAGGACCATGCTTCGGGACTACCTGGCATGATGACTCCTTGCTGTCCCCAGTCCACCTGGCCATGCTGCTGCTCCAGTTTCAACTGTTCTGCCTGCGGCTACGGAACCCTGACCTGTTCACCGGACGTGCTTGTTGCACCCTCGACAACTACAATGATTATTATTATTTGACCATGCTGGTCACTTATGAGCATTTTAACATCTTGACCATGTTCTGTTATAATATCCACCTGGCACAGCCAGAAGAGGACTGGCCACCCCTCATAGCCTGGTTCCTTTCTAGGTTTCTTCCTAGGTTTTTGGCCTTTCTAGGGAGTTTTTCCTAGGGAGTTTTTCCTAGCCACCGTGCCTCTTTCACATGCATTGCTTGCTGTTTGGGGTTTTAGGCTGGGTTTCTGTACAGCACTTTGAGATTTCAGCTGATATACGAAGGGCTATATAAATAAAATTTGATTTGATTTGATTTACAGAGGGTAGTGCGAATGGCCCAGTACATCACTGGGGCCAAGCTTCCTGCCATCCAGGACCTCTATACCAGGCAGTGTCAGAGGAAGGCCCTAAAAATTGTCAATGACTCCTGCCACCCTAGTCATAGACTGCTCTCTCTGCTACCGCATGGCAAGCGGTACCGGTGCGCCAAGTCTAGGTCCAAGAGGCTTCTAAACAGCTTCTACCCCCAAGCCATAAGACTCCTGAACACTTAATCAAAAGGCTACCCAAACTATTGCCCCCTCTCCCCCTCTTTTACACCGCTGCTACTCTCTGTTAACTTTTATGCATAGTCACTTTAATAACTCTACCTACATGTACATGTGCCCCCGCACATTGACTCTGTACCGGTACCCCTTGTATATAGTCTCGCTATTGTTATTTTACTGCTGCTCTTTACTTGTTACTTTTATTTCTTATTCTCATCCGTATTTTTTAAAACTGCATTGTTGGTTAGGGGCTCGTAACTAAGCATTTCACTGTCAGGTCTACACCTGTTGTATTCGGCGCATGTGACCAATACAATTTGATTTGATTTGAGTCAAACAGTTGTACTGAGCTCACGAGGCCACAGTACAGTACATGGACTTGGTAGGAAGTGTAATACTTGGTAATATATTGGATAACACAAGCTTATCAGCAAGAGCATCCCTGGAGGCAGATACAACGCAATGTGCAACACAGGAGAAGATAGCAAACTGTTTATACCACCGTACACACTGAAGTTTGCTGTCAGACTAACCTATTGTTGTTGTTTTGTGCACTGGAGCCCTATGCGATACTGTATGATTCACTAGGCTTGCTCCCATTTTTCATCCCCTATTCCTCTATATTACTGCATGCCCAGAAAGCTACAATCTCCCCTCTTTCCCTTCTCTGTTCTGAGTTAAACAGGATTTCATCTTCTTGAATACTTAAAGCGGTACCCTCTTGATTCCCTTGTTAGATAGTTGAAGTACATACTCTCCTGGCTCCTTTTCAATATCACCAGAAAACGTTGAGGATAACTGCTTTCAAATGAATGAGTAGGCAAACACAGTGTGTACATATACTTCACTGACAAACCGACACACACTGACAAACACTCTCAGAAAAAGACAATCCATTATTTACAGACACTATATGCTTATTTCATTTTATTTAACCAGGAAAGTTCACTCAGTACACTTCCTAAGATCACAGTCCTGGTACTACAGTATACTAGTCTGTGATTGGTACAGATGTATGATCTTAATTTGAGCCAGTTTTCTACAGCAGGAAAAGAATCATGCAGCAACAGAAAATGTGAATTATTATGTGAATTATAATTAAATGGACTTTTTTGTCAGGGTTAATACATTTTTTGTAAGGGAAATTACAAACTTGCGAAACCTTTTAAAACCACAAATACACTATTAAATGTCCTGCATTGTAAGAAAGTTATCCTGCAACAGGGTGATCAAATTAAGATCCTACATCTGTACTGGGGGTGATGGTCAATGCAGAAAACAACACCAATATTGTCCAGTAATGACTTCAAATATTAGGATTCAAAATGTTGCTCCATACACAGGCTACTGCTAGGCTGTGTGTTGTTGCAAGTCTTCCTATCTACAACTGAACTCAACCAGAGTTATCAGGCAGCTCATCCACAGCAACATTCATTATAGAACCAGACTCTGTCAGTTACATCTTTTATGAAAAAACATTATCGTGGATCATTTTTTTGACGTGGGAGAACACATTTCTATGATTCAGATTGTGCCATTTCAGAAACTCTATTCATCTGAAAAGCTGTAATTTTGCAGCACTACCCTTTCCATTTAAAGGCCCACGTCTGTAGAGGGGAACAAAATACAAAACCATAATGTACAGGTTGCTATGGCAACTCCCAACATTAAATTGCGATGGTTATCAGAAGCTTTCTTTGTTGTAAAATGACCTTTTATGTATTCCAGTGAATCCCTGAGAGATAAAGAAAACCTGACCATTAGTCATCTTCTAAAGGAACACATGAAAGATCACACACACATGCATAAGATATGTGCTGCTTAGGCTGCCTTGTTGATGTTTTTTGATAGTGGCCCTCAGAGTGAGTACCAGTGACATGAGCCTTAAGAAGTGTGTGTGCGCTGTGTCTAGTACATGTGAGTTTTTCAATGAATAATGCATGTTTATTTGTGGCGTGACATTCAATGACTGGTGTTTGTGTGTGTGTGTGTGTGTGTGTGTGTGTGTGTGTGTGTGTGTGTGTGTGTGTATTTGTGCATGCACAGAGAACGAAATGAAAGGTGTTATGCCAGTGTGCATGTTAGTGCGCACATGCCAGTGTGTGTGTGTATGGTGTAAGCAGGATAGTGCAGAGTGTGAAGTAGAATGTGACATCCACAGTCCCACTGGAGTGTGAATAAGAGAGGAGAGGAGTGTGAGGTGGAGGAGAGACACATGATCTTCCATCACCAACCACAGCAGCGAGCTGGGCCCATCTACACACACACACACACACACACCAGCAGCACTTACTAAAACCATGTTGGCTGATGTTACATAGCCTATAGCCACTTAAGTGAGTGCATGTTGATTATACCGCGGCATACAGCACACATGTGATGAGGTGGGGAGAATGGAGGGATGAAGGAGGGGAGGGGGAGAGAGAGTGGGAGGCCGCAGTGCCTTTTCTTCTCTCTGGGTACTGTAAATATTTCACTGTGTTTCCATCTCAGGGGTCCATCCACTGTCCTCTACCATTTCACTCCTCTCTCACTTCTCTCTTTCTTCCCGTCCTCCACTGGTCTGTTTGACCATCTGAAGGGCAACTCATCTCAACACCACACCCTTCCTTCACCTGACCCTGGATGTGTTGACTGAACTGAACACAGGAAGGTAACGCCAGAGAGCTCCAACTTCTTCTCCGTGTACACCCTCCATCCACAGAACCAGACCTCAACCAGAGCACTACCAACAAACCATCCATTAAATCAGAACACCACTACCTAACCATCCATTAAATCAGAACACCACTAACTAACCATCCATTAAATCAGAACACCACTAACTAACCATCCATTAAATCAGAACACCACTAACTAACCATCCATTCAACCAGAACACCACTAACTAATGATCTATTCAACCAGAACATTACTAACTAACCATTCATTCAACCAGAACACCACTAACTAATTATCTATTCAACCAGAACACTACTAAGTAACCATCCATTCAACCAGAACACCACTAACTAACCATCCATTCAACCAGAACACCACTAACTAATCATCCAATCAACCAGAACACCACTAACTAACCATCCATTCAACCAGAACACCACTAACTAATCATCCAAAACACCACTAACTAACCATCCATTCAACCAGAACACCACTAACTAATCATCCAATCAACCAGAGCACCACTAACTAACCATCCATTCAACCAGAGCACCACTAACTAACCATCCATTCAACCAGAACACCACTAACTAATCAACCAGAACACCACTAACTAATCAACCAGAACACCACTAACTAACCATCCATTCAACCAGAACACAACCAGAACACCACTAACTAACCATCCATTAAATCAGAACACCACTAACTAACCATCCATTCAACCAGAACACCACTAACAAACCATCCATTCAACCAGAACACTGCTAACTAACCATCCATTCAACCAGAACATTAGTAACCATCCATTCAACCAGAACACCACTAACTAACCATCCATTCAACCAGAACATTACTAACTAACCATCCATTCAACCAGAATACTACTAACTACCCATCCATTCAATCAGAACACTACTAACTAACCATCCATTCAATCAGAACACTACTAACTAACCATCCATTCAACCAGAACACTACTAACTAACCATCCATTCAACCAGAACATTACTAACTAACCATCCATTCAACCAGAATACTACTAACTACCCATCCATTCAATCAGAACACTACTAACTAACCATCCATTCAACCAGAACACTACTAACTTACCATCCATTCAACCAGAACACTACTAACTAACCACCCATTCATGGAGATGATCAAAACAACAACAAAATAGGTAGTTGGACGTGAGCCACTACAGCTCAGACGGTGTGTTTAAATTAATGTCCTGCTGTTAGTGTGTGTGTGTGTGTTTGAGAGAGTGAGAGTGAGAGTGAGAGAGAGGGGGGGAAGAAAGAAAGACAGAAAGAGAGTAGGAGAGAGAGATAGTGTTCGTGTTTAAAGGCTCTGGTGAGAGCGATAGCCCTTAGCCCTCTTATCGCTATTCTCTGAGGTAACGCTACTTCTCCTCAGGTCCTATGCATGATAAAACAGAGGTTGTGTGTGTGTGTGTAGGTCCCATGCATGATAAAGCAGGAGAGGAAGTCAGGGGATGTTTCATGGCTCCAGAGACAGGGACAGAGCAGAGAAACGTGACAGAGTGGAGGAATAAGTGGAGGGACCTGCTATCATCATTAGAAGTGCCAGACACCCCAGAGTGCCTATCATATTAGTGTGATTACATTGCATGATTTATATGCTTGCCAAGCCTCCCCTGCTAAGCAGACTTTATGCACATCACAGTCCCGTAGCTCTTTGACACACATACTGTATGTCCTTTGTTCCTGGAGTGGTTGCTTAAATGGAGCAGTGTTGGCTAAACAGGGTGTGAGCCAACGCACTTTAAAAGCTCCACCACAGCAATGCCTTCTGGTAAATATATATATATTTGTTTTATTTAACTAGGCAAGTCAATTAAAAACAAATTCTTATTTACAATGACGGCCAAGGAACAATTTGGGTTAACTGCCTTTTTCAGGGGCAGAAAGACAGATTTCCACATTGTCAGCTCAGGGATTGGATCTACCAACCTTTCAGTTACTGGCACAACGCTCTAACCACTAGGCTACCTGCCATATATACAGTGTACAGTGCCTTCTGAAAGTATTCATACCGCTTGACTTATTCCACATTTTATTGTGTTGCAGCCTGAATTCAGAATGGATTAAATGTATTTTGTTTCTCACCCATTTACACACAATAACCCATAATGCCATAGTGAAAATATGATTTTTTGAAAATGAAATACAGAAATATCTTATTTACATAAGTATTCACACCCTTGAGTCAATACATGTTAGAATCACTTTTGGTAGCGATTACAGCTGTGAGTCTTTCTGGGTAATTCTCTAAGAGCTTTGTACACTTGGATTGTACAATATTTGCACATTATTCTTTTAAAAATTCTTCAAGCTCTGTCAAGTTGGTTATTGATCATTGCTAGACACCCATTTTCAAGTCTATTTACGTCAAAACTGTAACTAGGCCGTTCAGGAACATTCAATGTCGTCTTGGTAAGCAATTCCAGTGTATATTTGGCCTTGTGTTTTAGGTTATTGTCCTGCTGAAAGGTGAAGTTGTCACCCAATGTCTGTTGGAAAGCAGACTGAACCAGGTTTTCCTCTAGGATTTTGCCTATACTTAGCTGTATTCCTAAAAAAACTCAGTAGACCTTGCCGATGACAAGCATACACATAACATGTAGCCACCACCATGCTTGAAAATATGAAGAGTTGTACTCAGTGATGTGTTGTGTTGGATTTGCCCCAAACATAATGCTTTGTACTCAGGACATAAAGGTAATTTCTTTGCAGTTTTATTTTAGTGCCTTATTGCAAACAGGAGGCACATTTTGGAATATTTTTATTCTGTACATGCATCCTTCACTCTGTCATCTAGATTAGTATTGTGGAGTAACTACAATGTTGTTGATCCATCCTTAGTTGTCTCCTATCACAGCGATGAAACTCTGTTTTAAAGTCACCATTGGCCTCATGGTGAAATCCCTGAGCGGGTTTCCTACCTCTCCGGCAACTGAGTTAGGAAGGACGCCTGTATCTTTGTTGTGTCTGAGTGTATTGATACACCATCCAAAGTGTAATTAATTACTTCACGTTTCTCAAAGGGATATTCAATGTCTGCTTCTTTTTTTAAATTTATTTTATCTACCAATAGGTGCTCTTCTTTACGAAGCATTGGAAAACCTCCCTGGTGTTTGTGGTTGAATATGCGTTTGAAATCCACTGCTCGACTGAGGGACCTTAAAGATAATTGTATGTGTTGGCTACAGAGATGAGGTAGTCATTCAAAAATCATGTTAAACACTATTATTGCACATAGAGTGATCCCATGCAACTTATTATGTGACATGTTGAGCAAATGTTTACTCCTGAACTTATTTAGGCTTGGCATAATTAAGGGCTTGAATAATTATGGGTTATTGTGTTTAGGCCAGTGATACAAAAACCGCAATTTAATCAATTTTAAATGTAGGCTGTAACAACAAAATGTGGAAAAAGTCAATGGGGTGTGAATACTTTCTGAAGGCACTGTTTGTAGAAGTACATTTCATCCCTCGGGGCCATCGCTCAGTGATGTCATTGACAGCTAAAAAGGGATACAGTGATATATAACCCAGAAAAAAAGAAAAAGAGATGCTGTAAATAGCACAACTGCAATGGAAGATGCAACTGCTAACCCAACCCTGTAAAACAACACATTTCCCTAAACCTATGCGGTGTATGTGTCAATAAAACGTATTATCTTATTAAAATGAGAAAAGTTTCCCAAATCTTATATTGGATAAAGCTGGTATATTCTTTGACCGGATCTCATTGTTTTCTCTTCTCTTTATTTATAGACTGTATCTGATTGAACCTTTGATATGGAAAGACACCACACAGAACAAGGGGTGGAGAAAGATGAACGGACAGAAAGAGACAGAAAGAGAGAACGATTATAACGTGAAACGGGGACAGCTTGTGACGCAAGTGTTCCTGATCCTCTGCAGCCTTGATCGAGGAAAAGCTCAAGATTTTTGAACAATCCCAGAATATTCTATTAGGGCATTCTTATTCCAAAACTCTGAATGGGGACATCTCAACTACTGAATAGAGTGAGCCGAAGAAAGAAAGCAGAAAGCATTCCAAGTGCCATAGGCCTCAGTGAATGTCCTGCCTCTGTCTTTATCAAAAAACTAACAGAAACCTTATCCCTAAGGACAGACTCCCTAAACGCCTGTCTATGATCATTTGCAACTCACACAGGCTGAAAAACATCCTACAGAGACAAGCAATTATCAACTTTTAAAGACAGATAGACTCGATTGATTGGGATTTTTAATTTGTTTTCTTTTTAAAAAATCCCCCTTTCTTTCTTTCTTTCTTTCTTTCTTTCTTTCTTTCTTTCTTTCTTTCTTTCTCCCTCTCCCTCTCCCTCTCCCTCTCCCTAGGTCTTGGAATTGATCACTTCTCCCGACTATTTGCACTGGACTCTTGGATGAAATCAGGACTCAGAAAAAGCGTTGGATTTGTTTCGGGAGCAACCACAGTTCCTATAAAGGAATGGCCTGCACCTGAACAGGAGAGGAGCTTGGATGCTGAGCGCTAACATCGAAAGGGAACTAAAAAAGCGATGGGATATCAGTCCTTGTCCGCAACAGGTAACACTCATTGATTCTTGTTTTAATCCACGTCCTAGTTTGAGGCATAGACAAAATGGCACAGTTCTAAGCAATCTTGTATATACGATACTGTATACCATTTCAAGACAACCCCATGGCAATTTGATATAGAGGGTTATCTACTGATCATAGCATATTTGTATTAGAGACTCAGTCTGATCTGAAATACCACAACTGTGGCCTTGGACTGATTCATGTAAATGTTAGAAGTTTGATTTAGAAAATGGATCTTATTGTAATTCTAGCTTCTCAGACCAAAGCAGACATTTTGATAATTACTGAGACTTGGTTAAAAAAGTCTGTGCCAGACTGATGTGTCTCTGAATGGATATAATGTTTATATATCTGACAGAGCTGGCAGAGATGGGGGTGTTGCCATTTCATAAAGAACAACTTGAATGTTGCTGTGTGTATTACCACCTCTGTCCCCAAGCAATTTGAATGTCTTGTCCTAAATGTGTGCCTTGGTAATAATGCCCAACTAACGTTAGTGGGAGTTTATCATCCTCCCTCAGCCCTCCCAATTGCTCTTAGCAAATAGACTGACATGCTGTTTAACTCTGCTAAATCTGAATGATTAATATTCGATGATCTTTACCTGGATTGGTTCAGATAGACTGAAAGATATTTGTACTGAGCTAAATTGACCTCATCTGATAACTAAACCAACCTGTCCCAACTAAACCAGCCTGAAAAATATACTATTTTGGAAATCATTCAAACAAACGCCCCTGTTTGCTAACAAGCTCAGTGACCAGTGACCATTGTCCCATTGCCTGTAAGAAATCATAAATCATGTCGGCGCATTTTTGGGCGGGGGGGTTCAATGAGCAACCATCGCTGTATGACCTGTGGTTGTATGATTGGGAGGGTGTGTCCTCAATCTCTGATTTGGATTAGGCCCTTAACTCTCTGTTTAACTCTGTTGTAGATTAGCATGCCCCATAGAAAATATTAAGGTTAAAGGACCGATCTAAATCATGCTTCACGCATTAATTGTCTGAGAGATTTCATGAAAGAAACTTAGCTTGGGCCAAGGCTAGATTGACTAATTCTACCACTGACTGGCAGTCCTTCAGACATTTGAGAAAGAGATGTCTTACTCGGGTTAGAAAAGCATCGCAGTGCTAGAGGCGTCATTACAGAACCTGGTTCGATCCCGGGCTGTATAACAACTGGCCGTGATTGGGAGTCCCATAGGGCAGCGCACAATTGGCCCAGGGTTGTCCTGGGAGGGTTTGGCCGGGGGGATTTACTTGGCTCATTGCGCTCTAGCGACTCCTTGTGACGTGCTGGGGACCTGCAGGCTGACCTCGATCGTCAAGTGAACAGTATTTCCTTCGACACATTGGTGCGGCTCGCTTCCGGGTTAAGTGGGTGGGTGTTAAGAAGCGCGGTTTGGAAGCTCATGTTTCGGAGGACGCATGACTCGACCTTCGCCTCCCGCCTCCCCAGGATATGGGCCTCAACTAACCGGTGCCCCCGCACACTGACTCTGCAACAGTACCCTCTGTAAATAGTCACGCTATTGTTATTTTTCTGCTTCTCTTCAATTACTTGTTACTTTTATTTCTTATTCTTATCCGTATATTTTTAAACTGCATTGTTGGTTAGGGGCTAGTAAGTAAGCATTTCACTCTACGCCTGTTGTATTCGGCGCATGTGACTAATAAAATTTGATTTCATTTGATTTGAGCCCATTGGGGAGTTGCAGCGATGAGACCGAAATTGGGGAGAAAAGGGGGTAAAATACAACTAAAATATATAAACTCAAAATCAAAAGTAACAGTCAGTATCTGGTGTGGCCACCAGCTGCATTAAGTACTGCAGTCCATCTCCTCCTCATGGACTGCACCAGATTTACCAGTTCTTGCTGTGAGCTGTTACCACACTCTTCCACCAAAATTGTATCACATTACATTTTTTGTCATCTTTGAATATGTTTTAGTTCCCGGACATTTCTGGGGGGAATGGCCCAAGCCCTCACCCTCCGATCCAACAGGTCCCAGACGTGCTCAATGGGATTGAGATCTGGGCTCTTCGCTGGCCATGGCTGAACACTGACATTCCTGTCTTGCAGGAAATCATGCACAGAATGAGCAGTATGGCTGGTGGCATTGTCATGCTGGAGGGTCATGTCAGGATGAGCCTACAGGAAGGGTACCACATGAGGGAGGAGGATGTTATCCCTGTAACACACAGCGTTGAGATTGCCTGCAATGACAACAAGCTCAGTCCAATGATGCTGTGAAACACCGCCCCAGACCATGACAGACCCTCCACCTCGATCCCGCTTCAGAGTACAGGCCTCGGTGTAACGCTCATTCCTTCAACGATAAACGCGAATCCAACCATCACCCCTGGTGAGAAAAAAACGTGACTCATCAGTGAAGAGCACTTTTTGCCAGTCCTGTCTGGTCCAGCGACGGTGGGTTTGTGCCCATAGGCGACGTTGTTGCCAGTGATGTCTGGTAAGGACCTGCCTTGCAACAGGCCTACAAGCCCTCAGTCCAGCCTCTCTCAGCCTATTGCGGACAGTCTGAGCACTGATGGAGGGATTGTGCGTTCCTGGTTTAACTCGGGCAGTTGTTGTTGCCATCCTGTACTTGTCCCGCAGGTGTGATGTTCGGATGTACCGATCCTGTGCAGGTGTTGTTCCACGTGGTCTGTCACTGCGAGGATGATCAGCTGTCTGTCCTGTCTCCCTGTAGCGTTGTCTTAGGTGTCTCACAGCACGGACATTGCAATTTATTGCCCTGGCCACATCTGCAGACCTCATGCCTCCTTGCAGCATGCCTAAGGCACGTTCACGCAGATGAGCAAGGACCCTGGGCATCTTTCTTTTGGTGTTTTTCAGAGTCAGTAGAAAGGCCTCTTTAGTGTCCTACGTTTTAATAACTGTGACCTTAATTGCCTTAATACCGTCTGTAAGCTGTTAGGGTCTTAACGACCGTTCCACAGGTGCATGTTCATTAATTGTTTATGGTTCATTGAACAAGCATGGGAAACTGAAGTTATTAGAATTTTTAGGAACTATCCTTGAAAGACAGGGTCCTGAGTTTAAATATATACATTTTAAAAAGCCAACATACTTCTTGAATTGTATATCTGAGAGTGGTGGAAATTCAGCTAAATTCTGGAAAGTGGTAAAATCTTTGAAACAAAACTCACCCACTAATTGCCCCGGCAGGTTGTGACAGCCTTTGGTCCCATAACAGTTAAAAATGAAATGTATGGTGCTTTTAATGACCATTTTGCCTCAGCTGGTCAGCTATTTGAAAGAATAGTTTCTGAAAACACCTCAAGTTATTCACCTCTAAACAGATAGCAGAGAATGATGCACTTCCAGGCACGGACTTTGTTTTTCTTCATTTGAACCATTTGATGTCAATGAAGTGCCTTGCAAAAAATTTATGTAAAAAAATCATAGGAGCTGATTCGCTTAATCCCTTTTTACTGCAGCTTTCTGCCCCCTCAATGTCAAACCTTTGACCCACATTTTTTTGTTTGTTTAACGATTGCTTCTGGTGCTATCCCTAAGATCTAGAAGGCAATGAATGCCCTCCCCCTTCACAAAGGCGGGGATCCTTCTGACCTATATACTGTAACTACTGCCCAATTTCTAAACTATCTTGCTTTGCTCAAATATTGGAATCACAAACAGTCAGCTAATAACTTTGTTAATTTCAAATTATATTCTTCATGTGCACCAATCTAGTATTATACCTGGACATAGCAATGTTTCAGCAGCTATGTTTGTCTTAAATTATGTGTTAAATTGCTTAGACCATAGGCATCAGTGTGCTGCCATATTTATAGGCCTATCCAAAGCCTTCGATAATGTCGACCATCCCCTACTTATTCAAAGGTTGTCTGAAATGGGCCTTGACCAGGCATCTTGCAAGTGGTTTGGGAACTGTCAGACAGGACACAATGTATGCTTTCTGATTTGTGTCAAGTCACCTCGATATTACTAAAGGTGTCCTGCCGGGGTTGATTTTGGGACCTGTCCTCTTTACTATTTATATAAATAATATTGGTCTATCGGCAAAATCCTGTAACATTCATCTGTATGCAGATTACACATATGTATGCTATTGCACCTACTGCTGACCAGGCTATGTTAGAGCTGCAATCTGATTGTGTTGCCTTGCAGAAAGACCTTGTTGATTTAAAATTGGTACTTAATGCAGGAAAAATGAAATAAATGTTGTTTTCTAATTCTCATAGAAATATTTCATATGGTTTACACATTTAAGCATGGGATGGTTCTCTCATCGAGCAGGTTCCTGCCTAAACATATCTGGGCTTTTGGATTGACAACAACTTGACATTTAAAAAACATACGGATGACCTACTTATGAAGAGAGTCTATTGACGCACCAGTGTGTCAATCTAAGTAACATAATAAAGAAATTACAAAAAAATCTGTCAGTTTAAACTAGAGATTATTTTTTTTGCATGGGCTGCTTCTCAATCCACCACATCTGCCTATTTCTGCATTCCGCATCTGCAGTGGAAGGTGGCTGAGCTACAGCGGTGTTTGTCAGAACATGAGACATCCCGAAACTCGGTATTCTCATGAAAACTTCTGTAGCGTCTGAACGGTTTGGCCTACAAACTAATGTGACCAATCTATGGAAAGATAAGACTCCCACGAACACGATGGATCCGTTTTGCTCTACGACTCCCACAGTTGTCACGGGACTCGTCAGAAGGTAACCCATACAAATGAATGGAAGTATGGAGGTAGTTTTGTGCCAACAAAAATAAGGGGTTAAATATGTGTAGGAAAAAAACAAATATTTCCTGAGCTTTCTTATACCTCCTAGATATAGGACAGACACTACACAACTTTATTCCTTATGATTTATTTTTTCACAGTCCTTTTTTCCACTTACGAATGTGTTATTCAATGCATTTCTATGGGTTATAATACTAAACACCAAATTCAATATTTTATCAAATAATTGCTATACCTGAAGGATCCTATAATTCAAAATCAAATAGCTAAATGATCCATGGTATGACCATCTTAAAACAATTCTTCTCTCTAAACATCAGGAAGCAGGTTGTAAAGGCAACCTTTCTGCCAGCTCTTGTTTATTGTGACACCATTTATCAGAAAGCAGCAGCCACTACTCTAAAACCCTTGGATATAGTGTACCATAGTGTGCTTCGCTTTTTCACAGGTGACAGGTTTAATACTCATCACTGCATCCTTTATCAGAAGCTCGGCTGGATTACTCTAAATTCCCGTAGATCACTTAATTTCTCCCTTTTTGTTTCCAAAGCTCTGCTGCACCAGCTTCCAACATATCTCACTTCAGTGTTAAAGTATAGAAATACGAGGCACCAAACCCGCTCACAGGGTTGGTTAACTCTTGAGGTCCCTCATGCCTCTACCAACCTAGGTAAATCAGCCTTTAGTTTTAATGCCCCCCCCATAATATACAAATCCCTGGTGCCAATAGGGCAGTTTAGAACGCTGATGAGGAAGGAATTCACTGAGGTTTGCGAGTGTTTTGGTTGATTGTAAGAATTTATTTGTGTTGTTGAATTGTAATGCATCTGTAACTGCTGTATCTGTAGTTTCTTTTTTGCTGTTTTATTGAATTATGTTGATTTGTGAATTATTTCTTCTCAGGGCACCATTGAGAATGAGACCCTGGTCTTAATTGGATTCCCCTGAATAAATAAAAGTTAATACATAACTACAAATCTTTCTCTCCCATTCTTCCTCCAATTAATTTTCTCCTCTCCACTGCCTCAATCCCCATCTTCCCGAGCTTGTAAACTAACCCTTCAGACAATAAAAATACTTGCATTCCCTCCTCTCCCCCAGTCACATTCCTCCCTTTCTCCCTCTCTCATCCTTCTTGTATGATGAGTTCATTATGTTTTATACCAGTCATTATCTGATGTCTTTATTCAGGCAGGGAGCTGGGCTGGATTCTGCAACCTAGGCGTTTTATGAAGATGGAGAAAGGTGGTGTGTGTGTGTGTGTGTGTGTGCGTTCATCATGTGTGTCTGCGCATACTTTTATGTGTATGTGTGTATGTCTGTGTGTGTGTGTGTTAACCTTGACCAAGGGCATTGCAGAAGCGTTATGCCACCCTGGGGTCCCAAATTGCAGCCATCTGGTCTGGAG
Source organism: Salmo trutta (assembly GCF_901001165.1). Taxonomy (NCBI): domain Eukaryota; kingdom Metazoa; phylum Chordata; class Actinopteri; order Salmoniformes; family Salmonidae; genus Salmo; species Salmo trutta. The sequence continues at coordinate 34,971,381 of NC_042963.1, forward strand.
TAGAGAGCAGTGGATTGTGCTTGGGTCTAAGCATTACCATTGGCAGGTTAAAGCTCCTACAGCCCCTGAGATGGCAGTTATACTGGGCTTCTCCATGACTGGGACAGGGCCGTTAAAAACAAAACACTAGAATCGGCAAATATCTACAAATACTGTATATTCCTCCAAAATAAATCCTGAAACTCCTATATTTATTTGTTACACTGGCTTTTTCAGTCATAAGGAGTGTAGCAGAGCAAGGCAATGCAGGCTGATGTTAGTGTGTATTCAGTTTCCCCGTCATAGCTGTAATTTGGTTATCACTTATACATATGTTCTGAAAATCCAACAACATTCCAAAGATAAAACACTGAGCACTCTGTTATTTTTCAAAACTTTTAGCTTGTAGGTGTCTGTCTTATCAGACATTTTCTTCTTTAACCATTATTCACCCAGATAGTACCTTTCAGATAAAGCATTTCTTTCCCACCCGAGATGCTAAGGCTGACATTTGCACAGCTCAGACAGGCAGACAGGCAGGCTCTGCCTGTGTCTCAGACCATTACCGAGTGTGTGTATGTGTGTGTGTGAGAGATGTGGTGAGGTGGGAAGCCTGACATCCAGGCCTGGAGAGACACACACCAGAGGGACAGGCCACAGCAGGGGTTGATGGGAAGGCAGCTTCTCCAGGCGAGCGACTCCTGAAAGCCATGTCAGTGTCAGGGGATCAATATGTGTGTGACTGGGTAAAGGCTATCTGTTACACCTACTGTTTTACACACTGTCTCACAAACAAATCTACACACACACCGTCTCACATACTAACCTACACACACACACCGTCTCACACACTAACCTACACACACACACCGTCTCACACACTAACCTACACACCTCTACAAGTGAGACAGACAAAATGACAGTCAGACAAATGAATAAGAGGATGAACAGATGGACAGAGATACAGACAAGTAGACAGGCATTCAGGCAGACAAGCAGACAAGACACAGACCTTTCACACGACTACCTTCTAGACAAGCTTAGTACAACACAGACCATGCCGCCTAAGCACGGTTGTTCCACCAGAGGGCTTGGGTTGACCCCAATAATGAAACTACAGCTAGACCACATGCTAGTGGACAGTATGTCTCTCCATTTGCCCAGCCTGGCCTGGCTTGGCCCAGTGACCAGTGGAGCGGGATGGGGCAGGTCACTGTGTGGCCGTGTGATTGGAGCAGGGAGATCGTCACCTCTCTGAGCGTTAAATTCCAGCGGCCATAGAGATTAGAGCAGCTAAATGCTGGCTGGGCCATGGATGTGCCACACATAAGGCACATTCACAATGCACCTTAGCCCTGGGATAAGGAAGATTTTTGCCAGGGCCTAAGCAAGTGTTCCCGGGCTACATTTTTGTATTTTTACTCCATATACAAACGTATACATACAAACAACAACTTACAGACGCACACAAAGCATGACTACATCTCATCTGCCCAGACCCGCATGCTCACAACCCCATCCTTAGTCCCTGCGTTATTGTTTGCCACAGATTTTTTCATTGTGTTAATTAATGGTAGGATTGATTGATTTCCACATTTTTATTCTACGTTTTATCAAGATGAGTGATGAGAAAAGAATAATCCATCCCATTGGATATCTCACTACTCCCCCATATACCATGTGTTGAAATATGGAGACAGTATGTTTACATTGTAATACTTCTGACAGCCAACATTCTAGGTTCCAAAAGTTTCTATTTTGCACATACTAAAGTGGGCTAGCGCCAACCTTAGCCCGGGGCTGGCTGGCCCTGCCCTGGAGCAGGGTTAGCACCAAATTTTCGGGGTTAGCCCAAGAAACATGGTGCCAAAATAGTCAGTGTAAAACGGGGTCTAGAACAATACCTAGAATGCTCACCGTCCAATCACAAAAGCTGCATTGTCACTTAGGGGGCTAGGGGGCAGTATTTGCACGGCCGGATAAAAAACGTCCCCGATTTAAACTGGTTACTACTCTTGCCCAGAAACGAGAATATGCATATAATTAGTAGATTTGGATAGCAAACACTAGAAAGTTTCTAAAACTGTTTGAATGATGTCTGTGAGTATAACAGAACTCATATGGCAGGCCAAAACCTGAGAAGATTCCATACAGGAAGTGCCTTGTCTGACAATTTGTTGTCCTTCTGTTGCATCTCTATCGAAAATACAGCATCTGTGCTGTAACGTGACATTTTCTAAGGCTTCCATTGGCTCTCAGAAGGCGCCAGAAAGTGGAATGGGGTGTCTGCAGTCTCTGGCTGAAGAAAAGCAGGAGAATTTGTGAGTGGTCAGCCTGGTCAGAATTCTACATTTTTTTCTTTCAGCCTTTGAATGAATACAACGTCGCCCGGTTGGAATATTATCGCTATTTTACGAGAAAAATAGCATAAAAATTGATTTTAAACAGCGTGTGACATGCTTCGAAGTACAGTAATGGAATATTTTGAATTTTTTTGTCACGAAATGCATTCGCGCGTCACCCTTCGGATAGTGACCTGAATGCACAAACAAAACGGAGCTATTTGAATATAACTATGGATTATTTGGAACCAAAACAACATTTGTTGTTGAAGTAGATGTCCTGGGAGTGCATTCTGACGAAGAACAGCAAAGGTAATCCAATTTTTCTAATAGTAATTCTGAGTTTAGTGAGCGCCAAACTTGGTGGGTGTCAAAATAGCTAGCCGTGATGGCCGAGCAATGTACTCAGAATATTGCAAAATGTGCTTTCGCCGAAAAGCTATTTTAAAATCTGACATCGCGATTGCATAAAGGAGTTCTGTTTCTACAATTCTTAAAATAATGATGTTTTTTTGTGAACGTTTATCATGAGTAATTTAGTAAATTTACCGGAAGTTTTGGGTGAGTATGCTAGTTCTGAACATCACATGCTAATGTAAAAAGCAGGTTTTTGATATAAATATGAACTTGATTGAACAAAACATGCATGTATTGTATAACATAATGTCCTAGGTGTGTCATCTGATGAAGATCAAAGGTTAGTGCTGCATTTAGCTGTGGTTTTGGTTTTTGTGACATATATGCTTGCTTTGAAAATGGCTGTGTGATTATTTTTGGCAGGGTACTCTCCTGACATAATCTAATGTTTTGCTTTCGCTGTAAAGCCTTTTTGAAATCGGACAATGTGGTTAGATTAACGAGAGTCTTGTCTTTAAAACGGTGTAAAATAGTCATATGTTTGAGAAATTTAATTTATAGCATTTTTTAGGTAATTGTATTTTGCGCCAAGTGATTCCTCTGGCTGTTGACTAGGGTGGGACGATAGCCCAGGGAAGTCAATTTACATATACTTGTGATGCTTATAATTATTATGCACGTTATTTTGATTCATACTATTTCATCCTTCCATCTGGGGACAAAAACCTAAAAACTTTAATTAGTATGCCTAACAAAAATGGTTGCTATGCCGGCTGGCTAACGTCTTCTCAATTAGCCAACTAAAGCTTCAAACTCTACAGCTGGAAGGGCAGCAAACACTTCATTTTCATCTGTTTTCATAGTTTTTGTAATAACATTTAATTGGATATATCCATGATAATAATAGTTTTGCATGATTTCACCTAGATCAGAAAAGTTAGTTTGTTGACAGTATTCTCTGTACAGGGGCGAATTACAAAAGTGAAACATTGTTTCCGAGGCTTTTAAAAATCCACCTTTCCAGAAACAAGTCTCTCACCATTGCTGCTTGCTATAGACCACCCTCTGCCCCCAGCTGTGCCCTGGACACCATATGTGGGAGCGTTTGACAGTGATGACAGTGATGAGTGGAGGTCGTTTGACCGCTGACCCATTACGGATGCAGGCAATGAGGCAGTGATCGCTGAGATCTTGGTTGAAAACAGCAAAGGTGTATTTAGAGTGCAAGTTGGTTAGGATGATATCTATGAGGGTGCCTGTGTTTACAGCTTTGGGGTGGTACCTGGTAGGTTCATTGATAATTTGTGTGAGATTGAGGGCATCAAGCTTAGATTGTAGGATGGCTGGGGTGTTAAGCATGTCCCAGTTTAGGTCACCTAGCAGCACGAGCTCTGAAGATAGATGGGGGCAATCAGTTCACATATGGTGTCCAGAGCACAGCTGGGGGCAGAGGGTCGTCTATAGCAGGCGGCAACGGTGAGAGACTTGTTTTTAGAGAGATGGATTTTTAAAAGTAGAAGTTAAAATTGTTTGGGTACAGACCTGGATAGTAGGACAGAACTCAGCAGGCTATCTCTGCAGTAGATTGCAACACAGCCCCCTTTGGCCGTTTTATCTTGTCTGAAAATGTTGTAGTTAGGGAGGAAGATTTAAGAGTTTTTGGTGGACTTCCTATGCCAGGATTCAGACACGGCTAGGATATCCGGGTTGGCAGAGTGTGCTAAAGCAGTGAATAAAACAAACTTAGGGAGGAGGCTTCTAATGTTAACATGCATGAAACCAAGGCTACCACAGTTACAGAAGTCATCAAAAGAGACCGCCTGGGGAATAGGAGTGGAGCCAGGCACTGCAGGGCCTGGATTCACCTCTACATCCCCAGAGGAGCAGAGAAGTAGGATTAGGGTACGGCTAAAATCTATGAGAATTGGTCGTCTATGACGTCCGAAATAGAGAGTAAAAGGAGCAGGTTTCTGGGGGCGATAAAATAGCTTCAAGGTATAATGTACAGACAAAGGTATGATAGGATGTGAATACAGTGGAGGTAAACCTAGGCATTGAGTGATGATGAGAGAGATATTGTCTCTAGAAACATCATTGAAACCAGAAGATGTCATAGCATGTGTGGGTGGTGGAACTGAAAGGTTGGATAAGGTATAATGAGCAGGGCTAGAGGCTCTACAGTGAAATAAGCCAATAAACACTAACCAGAACAGCAATGGACAAGGCATATTGACATTAAGGAGAGGCATGCTTAGCCGAGTGATCATAAGGGTCCAGTGAGATTCAGAAAGCTAGCCGGGCCATAGGTAGCAAGCTGGCAGAAGATGGAGGGAGGTCTGGTTTTAGCCACCTCGTGCGTTTCCATCTGTAGATTAGTGGGGTTCTGTGTGGTAGGGGGGACCAGTCTAATTGGCAAAATAGTTATAGTGGCCCAAGAAAATTGTCCGATAGACCTATTCAGATAGCAGCCGATAAGACAGCTAACGATTAGCGGGCCCCAGATGGGCGTTCAGGTTACGTCGCGACGGAGTGGCCAGTTGGATAACTCCCTCGGGCAGATAATGTCGGTAGTCCAGTCGTGAAGGCCCGATGGGGCTCCGCATCGGCAGTAAAACGGGTCCAGATAGGTAATTGTAGCCCAGGAGTGGCTATATACACACACGGAACACGACAAGAGGAGGACAAATGAGAACTTGTTCTCAACTAGCCTACCTGGTTAAATAAAAGGTGAAATCATTTTTATTTTTTATATAAAAAAAAGTCAGACAGGCAAATTTGTACGGCTTTGTAAGTTTGTACGGTTTATACAAACCATCACTGTTGGAAATCAAATGCTAGGCTCGAAGCTAGAGGAACTAATGTGTTAATTAATGTATTTACATTTACATTTACATTTTACATTTTACATTTAGTCATTTAGCAGACGCTCTTATCCAGAGCGACTTACATTTCATCCATTTTTTTTTTCTTCGTACTGGCCCCCCGTGGGAATCGAACCCACAACCCTGGCGTTGCAAACACCATGCGTTGCAAACACCATGCTCTACCAACTGAGCTACAGGTTGCGTGTCGAGATAGAATGTTGGTTGCATGTTGTGTTTGTCCGTTAGCCCAGGGCTTTGGAATACAAGTATAACTAATGCTTAGCCCAGGGATAAAAAATGCTTGTTTGAGCACAGGCTAATCTAGCCCAGGGACAGTCTAGCCTGGGGCTAAGAACAATGCAGTGTGAAAAGGTCTATACAGGACTACAGGGGAGGAGGAGAGGAGATACACGCTTCTCTCTCCAGCCCTTGAAAATTGTGTGTGTGTGTGTGTGTGTGTGTGTGTGTGTGTGTGTGTGTGTGTGTGTGTGTGTGTGTGTGTGTGTGTGTGTGTGAAAGAGATAGAGAGAGCATGCACGTTTACTGTACATGTGAGTGTGAGCATGGATGTGTGTGGTATACTGATCCCCTCTCCCTGTAAACCCACTGTAAAACCACCTGAGTGTGGGGATTTGAAAATGTATTTTTTTCTCCCTGCTCTGCTAGATGCTGAGAATGTTATTAATCAGACTTACCTTGGCCTGGCCTCAATTCTGCGCTGCTGAAAAAGACAAGGGAGACAGCTGTTTTAATACAGGGGCCAATAACACAGAGGTCCTGTAGCTACACAGCTGGCAAACCTTCACAAATCAAAAGCTATTTACAGACACTTAGCAGTTCTTTAATGCATTCACACTGTAGGAATTATTATATACTTACTGTATATACCTGTAGATGACGAATACTACCCAAGGAGAAAAAAGGGTTTAAGAAAGTGTCTGAGTATGAGTGTCTGTGTGATACTGGCTTTGAGACAGTGCCTTAATGACAGCTTTACAGTGTGACTTAGTAAGCGTGTGACCGTTTTACTGAGTGACTGTGAGTGTGAGACAGTGGCTTTCACATATCATTGTGTCACATGAGAGGAGAGTAAATTAATACAGCGGTGGAGCTCTACTCTGACAGTAGACACTGTTCACACTTTAATTAGCAGCCACCAGCCCAGACACTAGCTAGAGGAGGACCACAGAGACTAACTATACAGCACTATACTGTATCTTCCCTCAAAGGGCCCTGAGCCGCTAATGCCATCGCTGCTTTTTATTAAAACAAGACAACAGAATACTGCCATATTTCTTCCCACTTAGTTCCCACTTTCTTACCACATCTCATTGGAATAGGTGCAGAATTCAAATGAATTCAAAAGGTGAATGTAAAAATAAGAACATATTGTGAGGCAGGGTGGTGTTTAGTTTACTATTAAACAACGGGTGGGTCTAATCCTGAATGCTGATTTGTTAAAAACGCATTCCAGTCAGCGACTATTCCACAAGTTACCACCGGCTAAATCTATGACGTTAAAATGCCTATTTACTCTGTTCCATCTGACTGCACAATCCACTGTCTCATACGCCCAACCAGGCAACTTATATACTTGATCTCCACTATAAAAAGCATCTAGACATTATCTCACATTTCTTTTAGACTAACATTTTGTTTTCAACAGCAGAGATTTGTATAAACCTTGCTGTTTGTCTCTCCAACATTTGCAACATTGTTTCAATATTCAAATTCGATCTCTAGCTGTCCCATAGTAATGAGTCGGGATGAGACAGACAGGCAAGCAACTTTTCTCAGCCAGTCGAAATCATGAATCAGCATAATTTTTATGGATCTATACAAAGAACTATCAACAGAAAACAGGTCAAACGAAATGAAGTGTAGCTAATTTGCTGTCTTTCCAGCTTCAGATTGAAGTGATTGTGTTAGCTGTGTTGTTGGCTAGCTCCTCTGAACAACAGTGTTCTGACGATATTGCACATTTTCTACAACAGTCGAAATCGCGCATCATTAGCTCATTGTTATGGATGTATCCAAATAAATGTCACTAGGAAACAGCTTAAACAAATGCAAATGCAGCTACTTTGCTGTTATTCTGGCTGCACTGTTTGACGTGACTGTAAGTTAGCCGTAGTTGGCTAGCTAGAAAGCAAGGGATTAGAACAGTGTCTCGGGCCTAACAAAACCTGTACCAATATATCCTCCAAACACCAGCTTCTCTGGCATTATCACTTAATTGTAACCCATGTCCGATTTAGGTGAAAACATACTGTAGAATGAGTGGTCTACAGTGATGGCAGTAATTGTTTAGTCACTATGAGCTTTACTTTCTAGACTATTGGTTGTCTAAGATCAGCCCCTCTGTCCCTCACTGTGAACCAGGTCAGGACCAGGTTAGGTCTGGTTCACGACCAGGTCAGAAAAAGGTTAGATTTGGTTCAGGACCAGGTCAGGACCAGGTTAGGTCCAGTTCAGGCCTGGGTCAACACAGTCCGCACACCTGGCATTTAATAATTGACTAATGGCTGATTGGACCAGCTGACTATACACTCCTCTGCCAAACTCATACACACACACACACACACACTTGCTCACACAAAGGCACTACTGTAACTTGCTTACACAAACAGCCACACGCATTCTAGTATGCACAATAACACAGACTCATACGGGTGCAAACACACCTCACACAATTCAATGGAATGCGTTTCTTTGTGTATTGATGCATTGGGGCATGTGAGAGAGTCAGTGTGCATGACTGTCTATCTGTATGGGTGGAGGCACTCCTTCCTGTCTGTGTCACTCTTGGAATATGTGTGAGTGTGACAAAAATGTGTATTTCAGAAAGTCTAATCGGTGTCTGTGTCAACACGATTATGTCTACTGTACACACATAGAGCAAATACATTTTGGTACTTTCCTGGCAGTCAGTACAGTTCAACGTAAGCATAGGTAAATGAGTGTGTGTGCTCGTCCGGATTTACTCTGCTATGTGTGTGTGTGAAAGTGTGTTTGTTCTCTGACTATTTGTGTATGCTACGTGAGGTGATGTGTGTGCATGTGTGTGTGTTCTGTGAGACAGCCTGAGAGATGGTTTCCTCCGGGGTGACAGATAAGTGCTCAGTAATCATGGTGTGTGGTGATTGGAGGGTAAACACAGCGGCGTACGTCTGTACAGCTGCTTACCTACTGCCCGCACCGCTCTCTATTGATTTAATGACAGATCTGTAGATTACACTGCAAAACAGGAGCCCATGCATTTCTGTAATACATGTACACAGCAACTGCCATAACATTCTTTATCAGTCTTGCCTCTAGTTAGACTAACTGCTTAGCGAGCACACACACACACACACACACACACACACACACACACACACACACAGAACTGAAACTCGCTGGAGAATGATTAGATTGTGTGTATAAGTTGGTGTTAAGGGCTTCTTTCTATCTCATTCTCCATTTCGTTTCTCTTGCACACCACAGAGATATAAATGCATGCACACACACACACACACTTTTTATTTGTACCTCATCATGCGCACGTATGCACACACACAATTAAATGTTTTACATCAGCAGATGTCACAAAGTGCTTATACAGAAACCGAGCCTAAAATCCCAAAGAGCAAACAATGCAGATGTAGAAGCACGGTGGCACACACACCTAAGTGCCACTGTAGGAGCTCAGACAGTCTCTCTCTCGCTGTCTCTCTCTCTCTCCTCGATGTCTCTAAGTCACAGCAGGCATTACACACTGCAGCAATGACTTCCAGGAGAGAACAAACAGGGCAACCATCACCATCCAATTAGGGCCTTAATGAACTCGGCCTACCACTGGCCCATTTCTCAAACCAGGAAACCAATCTGCAGGCCGGCCACAGCCATTAATACAGCCCACCTTTCCTCTCTCCCTGACTGCCTGACTGGGAGCCTGAAGTAGTTAAACTATAGCAGGTGAGTAATGGGCCAGCAGGATCTTTTAATTTAACCCTGTAAGTAATAAGAGCCTTCTCTTAACTAGTATGAGGGAGGAGGAGTGTGTGGAGAAGGGGTGTGTGTGCATGTGAGTGAGAATACGTACACAGTATCAGTCAAAAGTTTGAACACACCTACTCATTCAAGGGTTTGTCTTTATTTTTACTATTTTATACATTGTAGAATAATTGTGAAGACATCCTGAAAGGGCCTTCCCCAAACTGTTGCCACAACGTTGGAAGCATAGAATCGTCTATTATGTCATTGTATGCTGTAGCCTTAAGATTTGCCTTCACTGGAACTAAGCCCCAAACCATTATTCCTCCTCCACCAAACTTTACAGTTGGTACTATGGATTCGGGCAGTTAGTGTTCTCCTGGCATCCGCCAAACCCAGATTCGTACGTAGGACTGACAGATGGTGACGCGTGAGAATCCAATGGTGGCGAGCGTTACAACACTCCAGCCAATGCTTGCTATTGCGCATGGTGATCTTAGCCTTGTGTGCGGCTGCTCGGCCATGGAAACCCATTACATGAAGCTCCCGACGAATAGTTATTGTGCTGACATTGCTTCCAGAGGCAGTTTGGAACTTGGTCGTGAGTGTTGCAACCGAGGATGATTTCTACATGCTTCAGCACTCGGTGGCTGAGCCAATGGCTGAGCCATTGTCTCTCCTAGACGTTTATACTTCACAATATCAACATTTACAGTTGACCGGGGCAGGTCTAGCAGGGCAGACATTTTACAAACTGACTTGATGTAAAGGTGGCATCCTATGACGGTGCCACGTTGAAAGTCACTAAGCTCTTCAGTAAGACCATTCCACTGCCAATGTTTGTCTATGGAGATTACATGACTGTGTGCTCGATTTTATAGACCTGCCAGCAACAGGTGTGGCTGAAATAGCCAAATCCACTCATTTGAAGGGGTGTCCACATACTTTTGTATATATAGTGTATATACTGAACAAAAATATAAACGCAACATGTAAAGTGTTGATCCCATGTTTCATGAGCTGAAATAAAAGATCCCAGAAATGTTTAATATGCACATAAAGCTTATTTCTTTCAAATTTTGTGCACAAATTTGTTTATATCCCTGTTAGTGAGCATTTCTCACTTGACAAGATAATCCATCCACCTGACAGGTGTGGTATATCAAGAATCTGATTTAACAGTATGATCATTACACAGGTGCACCTTGTGCTGGGGACAATAAAAGGCCACTCTAAACTGTACCATTTTGTAACACAACACAATGCCACAGATGTATTTTGAGGGAGCATGCAATTGGCATGCGGACTGCAGGAATGTCCACCAGAGCTGTTGCAATAGAATTGAATGTTCATTTCTCTACAAGAAACCGCCTCCAATGTTGTTTTAGAGAATTTGGCCCTATGTCCAACCGGCCTCACATTTGCAGACCACGTGTAACCTCGCCAGCCCACGACCTCCACATCCGCCTTCTTTACCTGCAGGATTGTCTGACACCAGCCACCTGGACAGTTTATGAAACTGAGGAGTATTTCTGTCTTTAATAAAGTATTTTTGTGGGGACAAACTCATTCTGATTGGCAGGTCCTGGCTCCTCAGTGGGTGGGCCTGGCTCCCAAGTGGCCTATGCCCTCCCAGGCCCACCCATGGCTACACCCCTGCCCAGTCATGTGAAATCCATAGATTAGGGCCTAATGAATTTGACTTATTTCCTTATATGAACAGTAACTCAGTAAAATCCTTGAAATTGTTGCATATGTGTGGTGTGTGTGTGTGTGTGTGTGTAAGTGAGAATACATATCTGTGTATATTTGTTTATTTGAGTAATGGTGTGGGCATGTGAGAACTTAACCTTGGTAGAGATTGGTATGTAGAATAGGTGGTAGAGTATTTCCAGCTGTTGTGTGTGTGTGTGTGTGTGTGTGTGTGTGTGTGTGTGTGTGTGCAGTCAGAGGACATACACAGCTACACTTAAGCCCTTGGCTACGCAGTGCTAAACATGTTTACATCTAAGAACCCACCATAGTTTTATCCCTGTGATGGGTCAGTTATAAAGTCTTTGCTGCTTTACCCCCCAATGATTAAGGTTATTATATTTAGGGATGGTAAACAGATCCAAGATCAGTGCCTATAGTGGTAACATCTACCCTGACCATGGTGGTGTATAAGGGAGAGAGGCCTCACCGCTGGTCTGGGGCTCGGGCCAGGTGCTCCTCCCTGAACTAGGGCTGCTATTGCGGCCCCAGGCTGTGCCCCGGCCTTGTCCAGCTGGCCCAGCTGCTGTGTGATATCTCCTCCTGGAGCTGCTTGGTGTGGACGGTGATCTCAGCAATATTCTCAGCGGCGGCGGCAGTCAGGAATGCTTCCTTCAGGTCAACCAGGTGGAGGGTCCTCTTCTCCTCCAAACGAACCAGCCGGTAGAGGTCATCAAACTGACTGTTGACATACGACTCCAACTGCTCTGTAGACATCTGAAGAGACAGAGGGAAGGAGAAAGAGAGAGAGAGAGATATGCTAAATATTTCAGTTCAAATACTTTTGGAGAGAGATAGAAGGAGAATGTGAAGAAATTAGAAGAAGAAGAGGAGGATGAGAGGTTGCGATTGACAGTCTACAAACACTCGCCCCTTATTATAAATTAATGTTGTTTTTGTCAACAACACGTCGCATTCAAATGGTCTATAGACATGTTATTAGACGGACTATAAACCAGCCTTAAGATGGAAACGAAGGTGAGAGGGAGAGAGTGTGTTAGGAAGATGAAGGAAGAGAGGAAGAAGGTCAAATATGGAGAAGGTGAAGAAAGTGAGAGAGAGTACAGTAAGGTGAGGAGATACATTACTGTAATTTCAAATGAACTTGAATGAACTACCTTTGTAGGATATGAATTATTGAGATATAGACCTAAAACGGGGAAAAGAGACAGAGACGTAGAGAGCCAGTGCATAAATGTAGAAGTAAAAGAGAGATGAGGAGATTATAAAATAACAGAGGATGATGGGGTAAAAGACTAGAGCCAGAAGGTGACAGAGAAGGAGGAACGGAGAGTGACAGAAAGACGAAGAGAGAGGGATAGAGAGAGATAGACAAAGATTTCACTTTTGTTAATCATCTATTTCACTTGCTTTGGCAATGTAAACATATGTTTCTCATGCCAATAAAGTCCTTTGAATTGATTTGAATTGAGAGAGAGTGAGAGTGAAAAGGGGATGGGGCCTCAACCTCCTCTTTTTCTGTTTCTCGCTCTCGTAGTGTCATATTAATGATCTTCCTCTCTCGCTGTGCAGGGCCGGTTCAAGGCAAAAGCGACATAAGCGGTCGCTTAGGGCCCCCGGTCGCTAGGGGTCTCAACTTACTATTGAGAGTAAGAATAGTAGAATACACTAGGTGCAATTTCAAAATGTGGTTGTGCATCAGCAGTTTCTCTCTTGTTATGTCAGTCAGTGACAGTCACTCAATTAGTCATGTCAGCTATCACTTTTTAGATTGGTAGTTAGTCTAGCCAGCTAAACTTGTAGTAATTATGGCCGAATATCGACCGGGCATGTAGGAGCAGGATAGCGTTTTTCGTAATGAATCTTGTTCTAGAGGCAGCTCTGCAGAGTGGTCACTAGCTGGTACAGCCACAAAGTCATAAAAATCTGTTTTTAAACCTTAACCACACTGCTAACCATAATGCCTAACTAACCTTAAATTAAGACCAAAAATCTAAATGTTGGTTTTCATGAATTTCTACAATATAGCCAATTTGGACTTTGCAGGTGGCCTATCTCAGGGGAAATCACTCAGTTATGCCTCCAGGACAAGACTCATGACAATAAGAACGTGCCCAGGGGCCCTTACCTCCAGGGGGCTCCTATTGATTTTGTTAGTCATTCTCCCTCAGATATCATATTAACATGGCATAAATTATTGCAAAATGTGTAGAATTGCAGTAAATTAGCTGTAAAATTGCAAGTTGTTTATCTCTGCCCCATGGTAAAATGAGTAGAATCGCATGAAATGTGTTATACAACTGCTACATTTTCTCTCTGCCCCATGGCAAAATGTATACTCGAATTGCAGAATACTTCCTTTAAAAGTACAATATTTTCTCTATGCCCCAAGGCAAAATGTTTAGAATTGCAGGGAAAAACTAAACATTTTCTCTCCACCTTGAAGAGAGGGGTCACCAAAATGTTTTGCCGCAAGTTGGGAGGGTCTCCCAACCATATCTCACTTAGGGCCCCCAAAAGCCTTGAGCCAGCCCTGTGTCTGTGCCATGTGGTGGCTACCTGGCTGCAGCCTGGCATGGTGCATCTCCTCCCCAGGCTCTCCTCCATGGCTCCAGTCTGCAGATAGAGTCTTCAGAGCCCCTCTGCCATGCCATCTGTTTGGCTTTCAGGGCAATTGAACTGCTTACTGAGACTCCCTTTTAATCCATTTCCCATCTTAAAGGCCGCCGAGCTCTCTTTAGCTATGACTCATTAGAATATGACACCTCCACTAGCAGGCCCCTCACTGGGACGCCTCTGCCTCCAACACAACACGACAACGTAGACGGTGAAGCGTTGAGGAGCACCGCACAGCCCCCTGTCAAGGTCCCCTGGCACCCCCTATGCCCCTCAATGCCTTCACGTCATCTCACATCTTTATACCTCCCTTCCCTCCCACATCTACCCTCCCCTCCACTCATCCTTCCCCTCCCCTGATCCCTCCCCTCCCCATAATTGCTCCAGTGGAGCTGTTTCACAGAAGTTGACAAAGCTGGGGCATTGGGGACGAAAGTCTTGTCAGTTATTGGCATTTCTGCACAAGCAATCCGATTCTCCAAATTACTCCCTATCTCAACAAAGAGATGTAACATTTTGATTTACTTCCTTCATATGCGGGGAGTTGAAAAAGGTCCATCATTCATTCTGATTCCAGGCGATCCAATCACAGCAAATTAGTAGGCACAGAACCAGTGTACTGATTCTAGAAGTTACTTTTTCTGTCCCATTTCACCTATTGGCGGGCAATTCCACGGCAATGGAATTACGCTTTGGCTCTGATTTTTGACTTTGGCATACATTTGAGAAAAAAACCATTCATTTCAAAGTTTAACAATCTATAAAACTCTATATGGGTTCCTGAGTGGCGCAGCAGTCTAATGCACTTCATCTCAGTGCAAGAGGTGTCACTACCGTCCCTGGTTTGAATCCAGGCTGTATCACATCCGGCAGTGATTGGGAGTCCCATAGGGTGACGCACAACTGACCCAGCATCATCCGGGTTAGGCCGTCATTGTAAATAAGCATTTGTTCTTAAACTGACTTGCCTAGTTAAATAAGGGTTACAAAAAATACACAAGGACTACCTTGAATAAATTACACGGAAAATTTCACAAGAACTGTGTATATGTAAAGTTTGGTAACAGAGTTACAGTAAAATATCCCTCAGTTGTTTTAATGCGACCACGTTTTCCAAAAACGTTTAAATATACAATACCAGTCAAAAGTTTGGACACACCTACTCAATCCAGGGTTTTTCTTTATTTTTACTATTTTATACATTGTAGAATAAAAGTGAAGACATCCAAACTATGAAATAACACATTTGGAATCATGTAGTAACCAAAAAAGTGTTAAACAAATCTAAATGTATTTTATATTTGAGATTCTTCAAAGTAGCCACCCTTTAACTTGATGAGAGTTTGCACACTTTTGGCATTTTATTCTACAACGTAGAAAATTGTAAAAATAAAGAAAAACTCTTGAATGGGTAGGTGTATCCAAACTTTTTCTAAACTATTCCAATCTGTAAGTGGTTGAACTTATTTCACCCGTTATTGAGATTGTTGTTCCAATTTAGATGGTTTAGGTAGTCTCATATAGTAATCTTCTCTCGCACCCATTCTAACTGAGCTGTGGGTGAAAAAAGGGTCAAATTGTTGGCTATACTAACTGTGGCTGGATTCCAATAAGAATGATATACCACTTTGCAAGCCAGAAAAATGTGACTTGCCAATGTGGCCTGCAAACCAGGAGTTTCAGACAACTGCGCTTGGGTACAACGAGTATGTTAAAGTATGGTATTGTAAAACAAAGTAATGTATAGTCATAAATAATTACATTTTTATGATAAAATATTGACATAGGCACTCACTTGGTGAAGGCTACAAGACTGAAAGCCATCAACTGCAACAATCATGTCTCTGTCACTAGCAAACACAGTACTGGTACCTCTAAAATTCACTCAAAAGGCACCCTGGGAAATAAATATGGAAATAAGGCTTTACACCTTAGTGTTAAAACAACAACCCAAAACGAGTTACTAATTCCCTAACACTGAGAAAGTGTAACAGCATCAGCTCTAATGAAGTGTTAAAGGAGAAGTGTTTTTTAAAACCAAATGTAATGTAATTGGCATGTTATAGAAGGGTCCAGACACCTTTCGTATATTGAAAGCACGGCACTTGTAAAATCTATGCCATGGTGTACTGAAGCTGTTCTTTCTGGCAGCTCGTCGTGGCCCAACGCACTATTAAGACATGTTGGTGTTTCCTTTATTTTGGCAATTACCTGTAGCAGCAGGCATACATGGAGAATGGAGCAGCTGGATAGGGGAATCGGCTTGAGTTGCGCAAAACAGAATATAACATTGTGCAGATTTGTACCTTTATTTAACTAGGCAAGTCAGTTAAGAACAAATTCTTATTTTCAATGACGGCCTAGGGACAGTGGGTTAAGTGCCTTGTTGAGGGGCAGAACGACAGATTTGTATCTTGTCAGCTCGGGGATTCGAACTTGCAACTATTCAGTTACTAGTCCAACACATATTTGGGTGTTTTGGGAGCCTTTGTTCATGTTTTTTCGGGACCCCATGCTACATAAGGTTTCTCAAAACCGTGAAATCACAAAAAAGGTTTCTGGACCCTTCCATAACATATCATTTACATAAAAAATAGAGATCTGGTTGTAGAAAATATAACTTCTCCTGTAATTTAAGTCGGAATATATAACACCCATGTTAGTTTGTCAACACTTTGTCAACACAAATTATTAGTTTAAAACTATTTGAGATGGTCAAATATACTTTCTAAGAAAGTGTTCAAATGTAACACTGTGTGGTGAAATTCTGATCGCAAATTTTCTGTGTACATGTCATCAATCTGACACGGTGACACATTTTCTCACCACCTCTACTATCCTCCGGTGCCTCCAGTGAACCCCCATGCCCTCTGCTGGGTCCCTACAACTCCTGCACCAGAGGGGATGGGGCACGCTCCTAGCACTGGCTGTTTATGGAGCATGGCCCTCTGCCCTTGGACCTCTCTCCCTGGTAGTCCTGATAGTGAGAGGGGAGGCAGCCATGCGTGCTAATCTTAATTTACACTGGAGCAGACTGAGGCCTCCAAATGGAGCCACCGGGGGGGGGGGGGGGCTGAGCGAGAGGGTACAGGGCACAACAAGGGGAGGGGGGAGGGAAAGAGATAGAGGGCACTGGCAAGTGTGTGGGCATTGATTGGGCCACTGTGCCTCTGAGGCTACACGAAGACAGACAACGACTGTTTGGTATCAAAATGATAAAGACGGAACGGCTCTTTGGTATCAACATGTGACAGAGAAGAGTTGTGATCTGTGTTTGACTAAAAATAGCAAATGTCTTAAACATTGGTCATGAGAGAGAGAGTGCTGTGCACATGACTGCAGAAGTCTATACAGTGTACACTCCAATGAAATTGACAACGGACAGTGGCTCCTTTGGGGTTGGAGATTCAGAACGTGGTGCTACCAATTAGTACTGATAGAGAATGCTAACAGAGCCAACACTCTGAAATAGACCAAAGCAAAAGACACAACCAGCTAATCATGCCATTTATAAGAAACAGGAAAACATTACCTACTTAGCTCCAAAACAGCTAAAGCCTGTATGTGTTTACAATTTTCTTTAACGATCACTTGAACTCATAGTCATGCATAAATTTGAAATATTTAGCATACATATGCCCTAACGGCTACGGAAGATTAGAAAACATCTAAGGCCTGTACACTCAGGGATGGGCAAAAATGACAAAATACATTGATCTTCAGGGTATTTTGTAATTGCATTAAAATAAAAAGACAAAATACTTGTATTTTGAAATGTATTTAATTAAAATATATGTATTTTCAAATTTTTACTTACCATGACTGTGATATGTTGTTGTTTATCAACCTTGGTTGCACTGTAAGTCACTCTGGACAAGAGTGTCTGCTAAATGACCAAAATGTTAATGTATATGTGAAAATGAACATACCAAAATGAACTACAAAGCACACTGGGTATTATTATTGGCATTGTTTCAGGGTCATGTCTAGATGAGATACAGCTTAACCTAATTCTCCTAACCTGCTATGTTAATTCTCCTAACCTGCTGTGTAAGTTCCCCTAAATCTGCCAATAAAAGTACATTTTTACAAAAGCTATATCCCTTCTAGAGCTCTGCCCTGAAACAAGGTTTCAGGGCGGAGCTCATTCGAATAATACTCTGCATGCTTTGCGATTGTCCATTTTTACATACGCATTAAGTCAGTTTAGCAGACCCAGCTTACTGATCACTACACCTGTACACAGCCAATCTGTAAATAGCAAACCCAACTACCTCATCCCCATATAGTTTTTTTGTTTTTTTTGCACCCAAGTATCTCTACTTGCATCATCATCTGCACATCTATCACTCCAGTGTTAATGCTAAATTGTAATTATTTCGCCTCTATGGCCTATTTATTGCCTTTCTACATTTGCACACACTGTATATAGATTATTCTATTGTGTTATTGACTGTAAGTTTGTTTATTCCATGTGTAACTGTGCTGTTGTTTTTGTCACACTGTTTTGCTTTATCTTGGCCAGGTCTCAGTTGTAAATGAGAACTTGTTCTTAACTGGCCTACCTGGTTAAATAAAGGTGAAATAACAAAAAACAAAAAAGAACACAACATAGTGCCATCAGACTTCTGATACCAATGCAAGGTGAAAGGGTGAAGCACTATACCAATGCAAGGTGAAAGGGTGAAGCACTATACCAATGCAAGGTGAAAGGGTGAAGCACTATACCAATGCAAGGTGAAAGGGTGAAGCACTATACCAATGCAAGGTGAAAGGGTGAAGCACTATACCAATGCAAGGTGAAAGGGTGAAGCACTATACCAATGCAAGGTGAAAGGGTGAAGCACTATACCAATGCAAGGTGAAAGGGTGAAGCACTATACCAATGCAAGGTGAAAGGGTGAAGCACTATAAAACAAGTGGTATAGAAAAGTACTTGGTATTTTGAAAATACTAAGTAGAGTTCTCAAAAGTATCTTGTTACAAAATACATTGGTGTAGTTCAGCCCAGCACAATACGAATGAAAAAAATACTCAGAAGTAACTGAAATGCATATTTAAAATACATACTGCGCATCTCTGTGTACACTTGTTATGAAACTTTCTGTGAAGGTCATCTCCTCCCATATAGGTCCTGCTGGTGCTTATCCCCAGTCCCAGGGTCTGTGTAATGTTTTTAAAAGGGCTAAAAAAGCATTAATGGAACATTAGGAGCAAATGACTTTGAACTGTCAGTCCCTCCCTCTGGCAACAATGGCCCCACTCCAAATGAACACTTTTCCAGGGAGATCCAAAGCCCCATTCTGCGCTCTCGGTCTCTCTGATATCGGCGTTTCTCTGCCAGCAATCAAATTCTCCAAATGACCCACTAACTCAACAGAGGAGAGGTAACATGTTTTATTTACTTTCAGTGGCGTGTATTAATGGATGCCAAGGGAAGCCAGGCTTCCCCAAACAATTGACTTTGTTTCATAATTTTCCTTCAATTCACAAGAGGCTGAATGTATCTCATTGGAGAAAGCATCCAAGCGAGCAATAAATTGCTACTCTCTGTATGTGTAGATCATCTATCTGATGCTGTCTGGTCAAAAGTAACATGACATTGTTGCCACCCATAGCATTGAATGCAAGGGAAGCCAGCGAGCACTTGGCCTCCCTTGATAAAAAAAAAAGTATAAATAGCAAATCAGCATTGAGCTGAACTAAGTGAGCTCAACTGTGAATGGTCATGGCGAACACCCAAAAAAGTGTCAAGGGAAACCAGTTTGGATTTGGCTTCACTCCAATCACATCACATTGAGAGCAAAGAAAAATCTGATTCTGATTCAACCATAAATTCTTACATTGTGCCCCTGGCCTGAGAGGATGGTAAAATATGTAGCTAGATGTAGTAGGCTAATGTTTATTAGCTGGCCTGGCGCATTGTTGTCCATGAAAGGAATTTAGGCTTGCAAGCAAGAATTTTAGCCAGGTAGCCTAGGACAACAAAAAATAAAAGCGTGTACTGTATGACAGTCATAGACCGCTTTGTCAATATGAACGAGCGGAGGATGGCATTGGTGTTTCTCTACAAGTAGGGTGAGTCATCATGTTTTTCCACTTGCACACACACACACACACACACACACACACACACACACACAAATCAGAACCATGGACAGCCACATCATAGTTAGCTTACGTTGATTGGACTAAATCGTTTTTGGTATCTTTTAGGTGATTTGATGATGTTGAAGTTGAATTGGCGCTGGCATAGTCAAGGCAACTCCTGTTTTCTTTGCGACTTGCAGTAACGTCCCGTGGTTCTAAATCGATAGTTGTTTAGTGGTCTGAAAATGTCAGAAACATTAACTTGCTTGACCATGCTGTAGGTCATGTAACTGTTTGTTACATTCAATATGCTTTGTGGACTTCATCGGACAGAGGTTACTCGCCGATTTTGTGATGAAACAAAGGTGTGGTTGAATTTATTCTGCCACTGTGTCTTCTTATCGTCTTGGCGTTAGGCCTCTGTATCACGGTCGCAAGGCATATGAACTAACAGGATATAGAGCAAACAACGCAATTATCACAACACATAGGTTGTAGATTGGCTTTTTTTCTGGCTGGGCTCCCCAGTGATTTTACTCACGCACTGCTGCTGTTTACTTTCACCCTTTTTTACTCTAAAGTAATGTAACTAGGGGGAAAGCAAGGGAGGGAGAGAGAGGGCCTGTGGCATTCAAACGGCAGGAGTTTCAATGCCCTGCGCCTTTCACGGTTGTGAAAGAAAGTCAGGTACAGTGAGCTCCTGGGCAATGATACATACGGTAATTCAATTAAAATGCTGTGAAAGGACAGCAAGAAGGACAAAGGGAGGGAGAGGCAGAGAGAGAGGGAAAGATGGAAAGAGCAGGAGAAAGAAAGAAATAGGCCAACAGCTTAGTTTTTCCCATGCATTTCTGTCTGTTCCTGGCCTCCCTGTGACAGCTTTAATGTGTACTTTTCTAGATTTTCTGAAGCAGGGAAAAGGGATGCTGCCGGAAGGTGTGTGTGCGTGTGTGTGTGTGTGTGTGTTCGGTGCTCCTAATATGGGCCCTGGCTGAAGCGAGCGAGCGAGAGACAGCCAGCAGCACCACCCCAGCAGGCATTGTGCCACTGACTGCATTATGCAGAGGAAACAGTAAATTAAATATGAGACAGAGGTAAATTTGCTGACTACCTGCTGCCTTGATCCCCCCGTTAACACACTGTTACCTGCTCTCAGAGACAGACACATAGACATGCACACACACACGCAGGAAGGTTGGCAGGCAAGCAGGCAGGCAGTTAAGCCTAAATCATAGTCTAGATAGGCTGAGACGCAATAGTCCAGCATCCGATTGTGACATAGCTATGTGGCTCTGACACCAGCATCCGCGAAGGACACACAGCCCGAACGCGCACCTCTACACAATTCCCAACCAACGCATCTCCGGTACACGTCCTCTATTCATTTTTGAATGTGTTGACAATTGAAGAAATTGCTTGAGCTGTGTGTGTGTGTGTGTGTATTACTATCCTCGTAGGTAACGGAAATCCCCAAAAGTCCACACAAGGATAGAAAAACAAGAAAATAGACAGGTCCCCAAAAGGACAAACGCTATTTTAAGGCTTGGGGTTAAGGTTAGGGTAAGGGTTAGGTTTACTATCCTTTTACTATCCTTGTCCCCACAAGGATAGTAAAATGTGCGTGCTTGTGCGTGTGTGTGTGTATGTGCATGCATGCAAGGAGGTGAGTGGATAAAAAAGTTGAACCCCTAACTGTTGTTAACTTAAATTAAATTCCCTCTACTTAATTGTGTACTCTGCCTCAGGTATGGGGATTTGAATCTGCAAGTCTCTGAGCCCATATCTCCATGCGCCGCAGGGGGATGGTACTGTACACACACACCTCTTCTCTTGCTAGACTCATTTTACCATGCTAAAGTTACATATTTTCAAACTTCCTCATCACACACACCCCTCCCTCTGCCACCAGTTGACTGCACTGTATCAGCTTGCAGTCTTGCATAATGAGAAGCTGTGATGTTTGAGAGCATGGAGAGGACACAGCGACAAATCCACCTAATGGTTCCTGACACGTCAGCCTGTGAATAAGGAGGGAAGTGGATTTTCCTGAACACGCCACACCTCTCTGGTGGAGGTACAGGAGACAAAAGGTCCAGGAAGGCCTGGGGTAGCGGGAAGGCCTGGGGGCAGCGTTGATATTTCAGTATGATATATTGCCGGGGCTGGGGCTGCCCATAAGGGTATTACCTTTTCAAAGGGTGTTCAAATGAACCTGCTAGATTATGGTGCATGGCTGCAGGTCAGCTCTCAGCGGGAGACAGAGTTATGTAACGACACAGCAGAGCGTTAGGCCTGCAGGGTTCACTGGGGGGCCAGGTACAACACTGTCTGTGGTAAATAAATGAGACCTGGCTGGTTAGCACTGACCTAACTCCCAGACATGCACGCACGCACACCGTTTTATTTCCAGTGACTGTGTCCCTACACTAACCTATCTGGGCAGGAATTACAGCTATCCTTTCCAAGGTCGACCTGGAATAGTGAAAGTCTATTTCAGTTGTTGTGTGTTTTACATTGGTCTACCTGAGGTAGCTTGCCAACAGGGATAACAACTTAGCCACCTGCCAATCCCATAGGCTACTGTGGGAACCAACATCACTAAAGGAAACACTACTAATATCACTCTATAAACAGGACCCCTGCCAAATAACCTACTCCATGTCAAACATGCATGTTCAATAACTTGCACTGAACAATAAACTACCTAAAGGAAGACCTACAGTCACTAGCACTGTATGAAAGCAATCCAGGGCTCTGTACTATGTCTCAGCAGTAAACAAGGATGTTGTGACGATATCTATCTATAGTACTGCTCAACAGAGCCATGTATGTGTGTCTGGGAGGAGATGAAGACAGATTTAGGTGGTGATGGCATAAATCTCTAGGTTCTTAGACAGGGAGCCAAATGGGAGCCCTCCCAGTAAATGGAACACAGTGAATAGATGGGAATAATTGGCTCCCATGTTTACCCCCTGTCTCATTTAGGATGTAATCTCTGTGTAATCCATCTTTAGCTCACGATAGACTGATGTCTCATACTGCCGCTGATGGGATTCATTGTTATAGAATTTGAAGGAAAAGAATCATCATCAGACGTTCTCGTTCAAAGCAATGTTACGAGGTAGAAACACCATCGGCCATATTGGAATGTTAGTTGTAACAGTTTGGTTGTACTGACCTCAGTGTTCTGTGTGCAGCCCAGCAGGTCGTAACCCTCCCTGCTCTGGAGGAGAAAAAAGACAGAGACACAGTCAAACCATTTGAAGTTGGTTTTTAAACTTTGTCAAATTCCTTTTATCATTCTAAATATTCCTCAGAGGAAAAATTATGACAACGATTATCACACTTAATACAATGATAATGTCTTAATTCAATATACACTGCTCCAAAAAATAAAGGGAACACTAAAATAACACATCCTAAAGCAGAATGAATGAAATAATCTTATTAAATACTTTTTTCTTTACATAGTTGAATGTGCTGACAACTAAATCACACAAAAATAATCAATGGAAATCCAATTTATCAACCCATAGAGGTCTGGATTTGGAGTCACACTCAAAACTAAAGTGGAAAACCACACTACAGGCTGATCCAACTTTGATGTAATGTCCTTAAAACAAGTCAAATGAGGCTCAGTAGTGTGTGTGGCCTCCACGTGCCTGTATGACCTCCCTACAATGCCTGGGCATGCTCCTGATGAGGTGGCAGATGGTCTCCTGAGGGATCTCCTCCCAGACCTGGACTAAAGCATCCGCCAACTCCTGGACAATCTGTGGTGCAACGTGGCGTTGGTGGATGGAGCGAGACATGATGTCCCAGATGTGCTCAATTGAATTCAGGTCTGGGAAACGGGCGGGCCAGTCCATAGCATCAATGCCTTCCTCTTGCAGGAACTGCTGACACACTCCAGCCACATGAGGTCTAGCATTGTCTTGCATTAGGAGGAACCCAGGGCCAACCGCACCAGCATATGGTCTCACAAGGGGTCTAAGGATCTCATCTCGGTACCTAATGGCTATCAGGCTACCTCTGGCGAGCAGATGGAGGGCTGTGCGGCCCCCCAAAGAAATGCCGCCCCACACCGTGACTGACCCACCACCAAACCGGTCATGCTGGAGGATGTTGCAGGCAGCAGAACGTTCTCCACGGCGTCTCCAGACTCTGTCACGTCTATCACATGTGCTCAGTGTGAACCTGCTTCATCTGTGAAGAGCACAGGGCGCCAGTGGCGAATTTGCCAATCTTCTCTGGCAAATGCCAAACGTCCTGCACGGTGTTGGGCTGTAAGCACAACCCCCACCTGTGGACGTCGGGCCCGCATACCACCCTCATGGAGTCTGTTTCTGACCGTTTGAGCAGACACATGCACATTTGTGGCCTGCTGGAGGTCATTTTGCAGGGCTCTGGCAGTGCTCCTCCTGCTCCTCCTTGCACAAAGGCGGAGGTAGCGATCCGGCTGCTGGGTTGTTGCCCTCCTACGGCCTCCTCCACGTCTCCTGATGTACTGGCCTGTCTCCTGGTAGCGCCTCCATGCTCTGGACACTACGCTGACAGACACAGCAAACCTTCTTGCCACAGCTCGCATTGATGTGCCATCCTGGATGAGCTGCACTACCTGAGCCACTTGTGTGGGTTGTAGACTCCGTCTCATGCTACCACTAGAGTGAAAGCACTGCCAGCATTCAAAAGTGACCAAAACATCAGCCAGGAAGCATAGGAACTGAGAAGTGGTCTGTGGTCACCACCTGCAGAACCACTCCTTTATTGGGAGTGTCTTGCTAATTGCCTATAATTTCCACCTGTTGTCTATTCTATTTGCACAACAGCATGTGAAATTTGTCAATCAGTGTTGCTTCCTAAGTGGACAGTTTGATTTCACATAAGTGTGATTGACTTGGATGTAAATTGTGTTGTTTAAGTGTTCCCTTTATTTTTTTGAGCAGTATATATATATATATATATATATATATATATATATATATATATATATATATATATATATATATATATAAAATCTGGATAAATTACAATAAAAAAATAAAAAATAAAAAAAATTATATATATATATATATATATATATATATATATATACACACACTGCTCAAAAAAATAAAGGGAACACTTAAACAACACAATGTAACTCCAAGTCAATCACACTTCTGTGAAATCAAACTGTCCACTTTGGAAGCAACACTGATTGACAATCAATTTCACAAGCTGTTGTGCAAATGGAATAGACAACAGGTGGAAATTATAGGCAATTAGCAAGACACCCCCAATAAAGGAGTGGTTCTGCAGGTGGTAACCACAGACCACTTCTCAGTTCCTATGCTTCCTGGCTGATGTTTTGGTCACTTTTGAATGCTGGTGGTGCTTTCACTCTAGTGGTAGCATGAGACGGAGTCTACAACCCACACAAGTGGCTCAGGTAGTGCAGCTCATCCAGGATGGCACATCAATGCGAGCTGTGGCAAGAAGGTTTGCTGTGTCTGTCAGCGTAGTGTCCAGAGCATGGAGGCGCTACCAGGAGACAGGCCAGTACATCAGGAGACGTGGAGGAGGCCGTAGGAGGGCAACAACCCAGCAGCAGGACCGCTACCTCCGCCTTTGTGCAGGGAGGAGCAGGAGAAGCACTGCCAGAGCCCTGCAAAATGACCTCTAGCAGGCCACAAATGTGCATGTGTCTGCTCAAACGGTCAGAAACAGACTCCATGAGGGTGGTATGAGGGCCCGACGTCCACAGGTGGGGGTTGTGCTTACAGCCCAACACCATGCAGGACGTTTGGCATTTGCGAGAGAACACCAAGATTGGCAAATTCGCCACTGGCGCCCTGTGCTCTTCACAGATGAAAGCAGGTTCACACTGAGCACGTGACAGACGTGACAGAGTCTGGAGATGCCGTGGAGAACGTTCTGCTGCCTGCAACATCCTCCAGCATGACCGGTTTGGCGGTGGGTCAGTCATGGTGTGGGGTGGCATTTCTTTGGGGGGCCGCACAGCCCTCCATGTGCTCGCCAGAGGTAGCCTGATAGCCATTAGGTACCGAGATGAGATCCTTAGACCCCTTGTGAGACCATATGCTGGTGCGGTTGGCCCTGGGTTCCTCCTAATGCAAGACAATGCTAGACCTCATGTGGCTGGAGTGTGTCAGCAGTTCCTGCAAGAGGAAGGCATTGATGCTATGGACTGGCCCGCCCGTTTCCCAGACCTGAATTCAATTGAGCACATCTGGGACATCATGTCTCGCTCCATCCACCAACGCCACGTTGCACCACAGATTGTCCAGGAGTTGGCGGATGCTTTAGTCCAGGTCTGGGAGGAGATCCCTCAGGAGACCATCTGCCACCTCATCAGGAGCATGCCCAGGCATTGTAGGGAGGTCATACAGGCACGTGGAGGCCACACACACTACTGAGCCTCATTTGACTTGTTTTAAGGACATTACATCAACGTTGGATCAGCCTGTAGTGTGGTTTTCCACTTTAATTTTGAGTGTGACTCCAAATCCAGACCTCCATGGGTTGATAAATTGGATTTCCATTGATTCTTTTTGTGTGATTTTGTTGTCAGCACATTCAACTACGTAAAGAAAAAAGTATTTAATAAGATTATTTCTTTCATTCAGATCTAGGATGTGTTGTTTAGGTGTTCCCTTTATTTTTTTGAGCAGTATATATATATATATATATATATATTTTTTTTTTAATTGTAATTTATCCAGAGCGACTTACAGTAGTGAGTGGATACAATTTTGTACTTAATCATCATTGTCCTGATAATATCCTGCTAATGTCATGATAATGTCTTGATAATGTCCTGCTAATGTCATGATAATATCCTGCTAATGTCATGATAATGTCATGATAATGTATGCCTGAGTGTAAATGTGGAAGTGATAATATCCTTAATAACGGTCATCAAAATTGTTAAAAGGTTTTAAAAACGATTCTAATAAATGCAATAGTTGGACAATGGATGAAGATATTTCAAACTTTTAGAATGTTTTAAATCCATCAGATATTGAACGAATTATAGCACATAAAACATTTTGCTGGCACAGACAAATAATTAATGAAGTTCAGAGATTATGATGAACATTCAGGTATTCAATGTATTGTCAATTTCACTTTGATTTCTTAGAACGCACTCATATATAAATGTTCTAATGGTATTTTTTACAATATGTTGTGTTAGAATATAGAACAGTATACGTGCCTAGTTAGCATAAATACAATGGGTTCATTTGAATATATTAATAAAGTAACAAAGGGGTGGAACAGGGCTGCAACCACCAAACACATGCTATGTCTAGGCCTACCTGCACTGTCTAGACTGCCTCATTAAACAGTTCAATGGGATTGAAAATGTAAAGCGGTATAATCCCCATAGTCGGCATAAAAGTGATTATTTATCATGAAAGGGCCATAAACAATAACTAGTAATGTTGCATGCTCAAAGAAAGGTTGAAATCTCACCTTTCTAGTAAAATGTTTTATAAATTGCTGAGGTGTAGTCACTTTTAAGGACATAAATGTAAGTACACAGTACAAATTTTATGTACAGTATGATGTATTTCCTATTCAACAAAACTATGAATAAGGCTTGAATTTACTTATGTTTCTAAATATAGCATAATCAAATTATAAAATGATTAACTATAAGATTTCACCTTCCTTATAACTGTAAAACACATATTTGTATCTTTAGTATTAGAGAAAATGTGCATATGTTCTAAAGGTCTCTCTTGGTCAAAACATCTGCCCCCGTTAATGTGAAAGTCTCACAGAGCTCTAGCTCGGCTTCCTGAACTCGTTAGGAACTCTCCTTTCATCTCATATTAACTTAGATGTAAGGTCCCCTATTTAGGGGACCTGCATGGTTCTGGTACCAGTTCCAACTGACATTTTCGTTTATAGATCGAAATGTTTCGATCTATAGCCCTGGTTCCCATGGACGCAGTGTTATTTCTGAGCCCGTGTGACATAAGATGTGAAATCTGAAACCACTTGAAGCTGGGATGTCCCGCCTACCATTTCATTCACTTTTCCGACTGTCCATCAACTCCTGGCTGAACTATACATCGCAGCCACTGACATACAGTGGATTTAAAAGTCTACCCCCCCTGTTAAAATGCCAGTTTTTTGTGATGTAAAATAATGAGACAAAGATAAATCATGTCAGAACTTTTTCCATCTTTAATGTGACCTATAACGTGAACAATTCAATTGAAAAGCAAACTGAAATCTTTGAAAGGGAAAAATAAAAAACTCACAATAACCTGGTTGCATAAGTGTGAACACCCTTAAACTAATACTTTGTTGAAGCACCTTTTGATTTTATTACAGCACTCAGTCTTTTTGGGTAGGAGTCTATTAGCATGGCACATCTTGATGTGGCAATATTTGCCCACTCTTCTTTGCAAAAGCGCTCCAAATCTGTCAGATTGCGAGGACATCTCCTGTGCACAGCCCTCTTCAGATCACCCCAGAGATGTTCAATTAGATTCAGGTCTGGGCTCTGGCTGGGCCATTCTAAAACGTTAATCTTCTTCTGGTGAAGCCATGCTTTCGTGGATTTGGATGTGTGCTTTGGGTCGTTGTCATGCTGAAAGGTGAACTTCCTCTTCAGCTTTCTAACGGACGCCTGAAGGTTTTGTGCCAAAATTGCCTGGTATTTGGAACTGTTCATAATTCCCGCCACCCTGACTAAGGCCCCGGTTCCAGCTGAAGAAAAACAGCCCCAAAGCATGATGCTGCCACCACCATGCTTCACTGTGGGTATGGTGTTCTTTGGGTGATGTGCAGTGTTGTTTTTGTGCCAAACATACCTTTTGGAATTATGGCCAAAAAGTTCAACCTTCGTTTCATCAGACCATAACACATTTTCCCACGTGCTTTTGGGGGACTTGATGTTTGTTTTTGCAAACTTCAGCCGGGCTTGGATGTTTTTTATTGTAAGAAAAGGCTTCCGTCTTGCCACCCTACCCCATTGCCCATTCATATGAAGAATACGGGAGATTGTTGTCACATGTAGCACATAGCCAGTACTTGCCAGAAATTCCTGCAGTTCCTTTAATGTTGCTGTAGGCCTCTTGGAAGCCTCCCTGACCAGTTTTCTTCTCGTCTTTTCATACATTTTGGAGGGACGTCCAGTTCTTGGTAATATCTCTGTGGTGCCATATTTTCTCCACTTGATGATGACTGTCTTCACTGTGTTCCATGGTATATGTAATGCTTTGGAAATTCTTTTGTACCCTTCTGCTGACTGATATCTTTCAACAATGAGATCCCTCTGATGCTTTGGAAGCTCTCTGCGGACCATGGCTTTTGCTCTGAGATGCAACTAAGAAAATGTCAGGAAAATCCTACTAGAACAGCTGAACTTTATTTGTGATTAATCACAGTCACTTTAAATGATGGCAGGTGTGTAATGACTTCTATTTAACATGAGTTTGAATGTGATTGGTTAATTCTGAACACAGCCACATCCCCAGTTATAAGAGGGTGTGCACACTTATGCAACCAGGTTATTGTAAGGTTTTTATTTTTCATTTTCCCCCCTGAAGATTTCAGTTTGTTTTTCAATTGAATTGTTCACATTATAGATCACATTAACAGTAGAAAAAGTTCTGACATGATTTATCTTTGTCTCATTCTTTTACAGTACACACCCCTGTTAAAAAGCCAGGTTTTTGTGGACTTTTTATATCCACTGTAGATTTATAGCCATTTATCAAAAATAATTCATAGATTTTAAATAAATACACTTTCTGTTTGCCATAGACGGACAAGACTAAAAGCTCTGACGAAGAGAACAATAAACACTTTTCAGTGAGAAAACAGAAATCCACTTTGGGTAAAAATAAAATAAAAAACAGTTACATTCTCAAAGATGTAGCCTACAATGCAATTCTTGTGATCATTTTAAGGAGAACAAAAATGACTTAGCCTACATTTGAACACCAACACAGAAGCTTCAGGCATCATCCCAATTAAGTAGCCTAGTTTGTTGTTGGCTACTTGAAGAGAACTAGGGCCCATCACTCACAGCCCACCTCTTCCAATGCATTGTGGAAAAGTGTGCATCTAATTCTACTAGATGAAGAGCTGGAATGAGTATGACATCCTGGCATTTAAACCACACTCGATTTTCGAAATGTTGCATACTATTAAACATTCTATTTTCGCATACTGAGAATACATCATGTGTAATTGCGTTGTTTCCAACTATTCGTTGATTTCGATAGCGCATCCCCATATCTAATTGATCAGCTGTGGTCAAAGCCAAAATGAGTATGACACGTGGGCATTTAAAGTATACTCAATTTTGGAAATGCTGCATACTTTTAAAAACATACATTTTTCTCATACTCAAACGGGATACTATTTAGGACACGAGTATGGGTATTCACTGACCCTGAGAAACGCCCACTCTTTGACTGGAAGGAGAAATATTTGTGCGCTGCAGGAGCTGTATTTACTACGCTCTCTTCCGGGACAATGTGGACCAACCGGAGTTCCAATGCCACAATTGGTTACTCGCAGAGGACTATAGAGAAGAAGTGTCTACTCTTAGCAAACACATTAAGAATTTACACAATCTACTGGGGAAAGCACTCCCGCCTACCTTCTCCTTGTCTACTCCCCCAGACTGGACACCATTCCGATGTGCTGAGAGTATCACCACCATGTCAACACTCATTGACTGAATGGCCAATGCCTTCCAGGGACCCCTCCCAGAAGAAGTCTCCCACATTACTAAAAAATGGAGCAGGACCATCGCTTCTGATGGATTCATTTTAATTGTATTTATTTTATTTCACCTTTATTTAACCAGGTACGCTAGTTGAGAACAAGTTCTCATTTGCAACTGCAACCTGGTCAAGATAAAGCAAAGCAGCTCGACACATAAAACAACACAGAGTTACACATGGAATAAACAAACATACAATCAATAATACAGTACAAAAATCTATATACAGCATGTGCAAATGATGTAGGATAAGAGAGGTAAGGCAATAAATAGGCCATGGTGGCAAAGGAATTACAATATAGCAATTAAACACTGGAATGGTAGATGTGCAGAAGATTAATGTGCAAGTAGAGATACTGGGGTGCAAAGGAGCAAGATAACTAAATAAATATAGTATGGGGATGAGGTAGATTGGATGGGCTATTTACAGATGAGCTATGTACAGGTGCAGTGATCTGCTCTGACAGCTGGTGCTTAAAGCTAGTGAGGGAGGTAAGAGTCTCCAGCTTCAGAGATGTTTGCAGTTCGTACCAGGCATTGGCAGCAGAGAACTGGAAGGAGAGGCGGCCAAAGGAAGAATTGGTTTTGGGGGAGACCAGTGAGATATACCGGCTGGAGCGTATGCTACAGGTGGGTGCTGCTATAGTGACGAGTGAGCTGAGATAAGACGGGGCTATACCTAGCAGAGACTTGTAGATGACCTGGAGCCAGTGGGTTTGGTGACGAGTATGAAGTGAGGGCCAGCCAACGAGAGCATACAGGTCGCAGTGGTGGGTAGTATATGGGGCTTTGGTGACAAAACGGATGGCACTGTGATAGACTTCATCCAATTTGCTGAATATAGTGTTGGAGGCTATTTTGTAAATGACATCTCCGAAGTCGAGGATTGTTAGGATGGTCAGTTTTACGAGGGTGTGTTTGGCAGCATGAGTGAAGGATGCTTTGTTGCGATATAGGAAGCCGATTCTAGATTTCATTTTGGATTGTACAATGTTTAAGGTGAGTCTGGAATGAGAGTTTACAGTCTAACCAGACACCTAGGTATTTGTAGTTGTCCACATATTCTAAGTCAGAACCGTCCAGAGTAGTGATGCTGGACAGGCGGGCAGGTGCGGGCAGCGATTGGTTGAAGAGCATGCATTTAGTTTTACTTGCATTTAAGAGCAGTTGGAGGCCACAGAAGGAGGGTAGTATGGCATTGAAGCTCATCTGTAGGTTAGTTAACACAGTGTCCAAAGAAGGTCCAGAGGTATACAGAATGGTGTCGTCTGCGTAGAGGTGGATCAAAGAATCACCAGCAGCGAGAACGACATCATTGATGTATACAGAGAAGAGAGTCGGCCCGAGAATTGAACCCTGTGGCACCCCCATAGAGACTGCTAGAGGTCTGGACAACAGGCCCTCCGATTTGACATATTGAACTCTATCGGAGAAGTAGTTGGTAAACCAGGCGAGGCAAACATTTGAGAAACTAAGGCTGTTGAGTCTGCCAATAAGAATGTGGTGATAGACAGAGTCGAAAGCTTTAGCCAGGTCGATGAATACGGCTGCACAGTAATGTCTCTTATCGATGGTGGTTATGATATCGTTTAGGAACTTGAGCGTGGCTGAGGTGCACCCATGACCAGCTCTGAAACCAGATTGCATAGTGGAGAAGGTACGGTGAGATTTGAAATGGTTGGTAATCTGTTTGTTAACTTGGCTTTCAAAGACCTTAGAAAGGCAGGGTAGGATAGATATAGGTCTGTAGCAGTTTGGGTCTAGAGTGTCTCCCCCTTTGAAGAAGGGGATGACCGCGGCAGCTTTCCAATCTTTGGGAATCTCAGACGATACGAAAGAGAGGTTGAACAGGCTAGTAATAGGGGTTGCAACAATTTCGGCAGATAATTTTAGAAAGAGAGGGTCCAGATTGTCTAGCCCGGCTGATTTGTAGGGGTTCAGATTTTGCAGCTCTTTCAGAACATCAGCTATCTGGATTTGGGTGAAGGAGAAATGGGGGAGGTTTGGGCGAGTTGCTGTGTGGGGAGCGCAGGGCTGTTGACCGGGGTAGGGGTAGCCAGGTGGAAAGCATGGCCAGCCGTAGAAAAATTCTTATTGAAATTCTCAATTATTGTGGATTTATCAGTGGTAACAGTGTTTCCTAGCCTCAGTGCAGTGGGGAGGAGGTGCTCTTATTCTCCATGGACTTTACAGGGTCCCAAAACTTTGAGTTTGTGCTACAGGATGCAAATTTCTGTTTGAAAAAGATAGCCTTAGCTTTCCTATCTGCCTGTGAATATTTGTTCCTAACTTGACTGAAAAGTTGCATATCATGGGGGCTGCTCGATGCTAATGCAGAACGCCACAGGATGTTTTTGTGCTGGTCAAGGGCAGTGAATGATTTAGTGAATGATACTGTCACCATTCCTACTGCCCAACCACGGAAGCGCACCACCAGCCGTAGAGCTAATGGAGGGAAGCAGCCTGTGGTGAGTGGGGCTTCTTTGGCATTGGGAAGGCTGACCCAAATCCAGTTGTTGAACAGCTTTGCCATCCTGGCTTTGGATGTTCCAGCTATCCTGACTCCTTCCCAGGGGGATTCTGCATCGGATTCTTCCTTGGACTCGGATCACCGGACCTCGAGGGTGTCTGACGCACTGGCTCCTCAGTCAGCCACAATGGTTTTTACGCTATAATCGGCAGCTCTATGGTGAGAAACATCTCGGTTCCCGAGGCAAAAACATTTCGTTATCCTGGGGCTCGGGAATAGGACATTACTAGGCTGCTTCCTACCATTTTACGCCAGAACATGGGGGGCTGTCGCTGTCATAATCCATTTGGGATTTAATTACATTAGGATGGCTAGCTCGGAATGTCTGAAACTGGATTTTATAGAACTGATTGGAACTCTGAAAGACTCCAATAAACATCCAATTATCTGAGTCATGGCAGCAAAAGATTCAGCAGGTTGCTGGCACTACAATACTGGCTATGAGTCTGCTGTAGCTCTGTTGACACCTTTTGGAAACAGAAGATTTTCTACAGAAAGGATGGGGTCCATCCAAATGATCTTGGTGTCTGGACCCTGTCCTCGCATTTCAAGGTTGTGCTGAGACATTGATTTATCAACACCAAATCCCGTTTACATAATCCCAATCATAAATTATCGTCATACTGCTGATCCTTCTGACTTAGATAACTACCATCCAATTTCCAAATGATCTTGCATTTACAAAGTTTTAGAATCCATGACTAACTTTACCTGACTAGCTAGGAATTGTTTTTACTTCTCACTCTATTTGTAATGTACACCAATCTGGTTTTAGACCTGGACATAGTACAGTTTCAGCTGCTACACTTGCTTTAGATGATGTGTTAAATTGCTTGGATCATAAAAATAATTGTGCTGCCTTATTTGTAGACCTTTCCAAGGCCTTTGATACAATTGACCCTCACATTCAAAAGTTGACTGATATTGGCCTGGATCAGGCTTCTTGCAAGTGGTTTGAAAATGATCTGTCAGACAGGAGTCAATGTGTGATCTCTGATGGTGTTACGTCTAGTTGCCTGGATATTACAAAAAGTGTACCGCAGGGGTCGGTACTGGGACCTGCTCTCTTTACAACTTATATCAATAATATTGGTCTATTTGCTAAAACTTGTAATATTAATCTGTTTGCAAACAACACTTATGTATATCATTGCCCCAACTGTTTACCAGGCTATGTTAGACATTTTATATTTACGTCATTTAGCAGACGCTCTTATCCAGAGGGGAACATCTGTCCCTAACAGGTTAACCTCTTACATCTAGATGTAGCGGAACACCGCTCCAATATCCAATGATAGGGCGTGGCGCGAATTACAAGTTCCTCAAAAAAACCAAAACTTCAATTTTTCAAACATATGACTATTTTACACCATTTTAAAGACAAGACTCTCCTTTATCTAACCACATTGTCCGATTTCAAAAAGGCTTTACAACGAAAACAAAACATTAGATTATGTCAGGAGAGTACCCAGCCAGAAATAAATCACACACCCATTTTTCAAGCGAGCATATAATGTCACAAAAAACAAAACCACAGCTAAATGCAGCACTAACCTTAGATGATCTTCATCAGATGACACTCCTAGGACATTATGTTATACAATACATGCATGTTTTGTTCAATCAAGTTCATATTTACATCAAAAACCAGCTTTTTACATTAGCATGTGACGTTCAGAACTAGCATACCCACCGAACACTTCCGGTGAATTTACTAAATTACTCACGATAAACGTTGACAAAAAACAACAATTATTTTAAGAATTATAGATACAGAACTCCTTTATGCAATCGCGGTGTCCGATTTTAAAATAGCTTTTCGGTGAAAGCACATTTTGCAATATTCTGAGTACATAGCCTGGCCATCACAGGCTAGCTATTTTGACACCCACCAAGTTTGGCACTCACCAAACTCAGATTTACTATACAAAAAATTGGATTACCTTTGCTGTTCTTCGTCAGAATGCACTCCCAGGACTTCTACTTCCACACCAATGTTGTTTTTGTTCCAAATAATGCATAGTTATATCCAAATTTGTTCTTGCGTTCAAGACACTATCCGAAGGGTGACGCGCCGGCGCATATCGTGACAAAAAAAAATGTCCAAATATTCCATTCCCGTACTTCGAAGCATGTCAAACGCTGTTTAAAATCAATTTTTATGCGATTTTTCTCGTAAAATAGCGATAATATTCCGACCGGGAGACGTCGTTTTCGTTCAAAGACTGAAAATGTAAAATGGACTCTTGACGTGCATGCGCACACCCGTTTCATTGTTCTCAGATCGACCACTATCCAAATGCGCTACTGTTTTTCAGCCAGGGACTGCAGAGTCATCATTCCCTGTTCTGGCGCCTTCTGAGAGCCTATGGGAGCCTTAGAAAATGTCACGTTACAGCAGAGATCCTCTATTTTCCATAAAGAGGCTATAGAAGGCCAAGAAATGGTCAGAGAGGGCACTTCCTGAATGCAATTTTCTCAGGTTTTGGTTTGCCATATGAGCTCTGTTATACTCACAGACACCATTCAAACAGTTTTAGAAACTTTAGGGTGTTTTCTATCGAAATCAAACAATTATATGCATATTCTAGTTTCTGGGCAGGAGTAATAACCAGATTAAATCGGGTTCGTTTTTTATCCGGCAGTGAAAATACTGCCCCCTATCCTAAACAGGTTAACTATTGAGGTTCCTCGGGTCTGCACCGAATTGGGTAGATCCAGTTTTTGTTTTAATGTGTCCAACTGCTGGGAAAATATGCAGATCTCATTGAAATTGGATGTTCTGGTGCCGCTCAGACAGTTTAGAGTATTGATAGAAGACCTGGTAGCTGAGAGATGTAGATGATATCTATGATTGTATTTTGTATATTTTTGTATTTTAACTGTCGCTTGTATTCTGTAGAATGTGTAAATTGTAAAATGCAGGGCACCCTGTTGAAATAAAGTAAAATAAAGAAATTTGGACAAGGCCTATGTATTCCATTGAGCCCATTTCAGCCATTACCGGGTTGTGTTTGACAGGTCATTACAAAAATGTCCGCGGTTGGAACGTTAATGGAAAAAACGACAGACACAAGCAAGAGTATGAAAGACTCGCAGGAGTAAAATGAAAGCAATCAATCCAGCAAGACGTGACAAGTGGATTTTGCATAACTCAAACGCAAGAAATAGATGGCTGAAAAAGACAGATCCTCAGGTGGGTGGGACATTCACGTTGCTAATGTCGTCTCTCTACTCCCTCCGTAGTCAAGCTGATGATGTGTCATTCTCGCTCCATGATATCTCCTCTGCCCACAGAGAGCAGTTAGTTAGTCGGTGAGTCACGGGACGGGAGGGGACGGGCTGTAAAACTTCTGCATTAAAAAGCCATCTGGAAAGGAAGCCATGACGCAGGAACGAATTGATCCCCAGCCAAACGGACACTGGAATATATTCCAAACACATTATTAATAGGGCTGGATAATTGGGAAGATTTGTCATGATGTCATTGTAGCTGTCCAATGATAGCATACATTATTATTATTATTTTTATTATTATTAATACATGACATCTTTATATGTTAAACATATGGAGATACTCTGCTCTACTCTTCTAAAGCCCTTGTGTGTTGACTTGAAATGCTGTATGAGTGCCTCAGCTCTATTAGTGTACTACTATCATTTCATATTCCTCAGCTCTATTAGTGTACTACTATCATTTGATATTCCTCAGCTCTATTAGTGTACTACTATCATTTGACATTACAGATACATAAACAATATTGATTGTATCATTTCTCCTATACTGTAGGGGATGTATTGTGATGTTATGTAGGTCATATACAGTAGAGGGCATAGAATGAGTTACATACAGGCTTTGTCACTGTGCTGTATGCTCTCTCACCATGAAGAATGCCTTTGCAGTTCAGCTACTCAAGGACAGAGGTGGCTGAGATATCTCACTCCCTTTACAATGGAATGTAAGTTTAGAACTCTTTTGTTATGCCATGACTGTGCTTATATATGGTGGGAATGTGCTTATATCTATGTTATAAATGGTGGGACTGCTTATATCTATGTTAGCGCCTTCAGAATGTATTCATACCCATGCACTGCACAACACGTCACTTCCTGTTGAACACGGAACGCGCTTTTCCATATTATGTCTATCTCTGATCAGCTACCCAGGAAAGGGCTGAAAATAGCCCATATGAATATATGTAACCTTAGAAATAAGGTTCATGAAATCAATAACTTGCTAACATCAGATAACATTAATATATTAGCCATTTCTGAGACTCACTTAGATAATTAATTAGATAATACAGCAGTAGCAAAACAAGAATATTGCTGTATGTATTCAGAGCCATATGCCTCTAATGCGTAGAGAAGATCTCATGTCAAGTGTTTTTTAAGTGTTGTGGTAGCAGCTTCACTTGGCACATCTAAAGCCCTTTCTTTTGGGGTGTTGCTATAGGCCACCAAGTGCAAACAGTCAGCATCTAAATAATATGTGTGAAATACTTGATAGTGTATGTGATGTAAACAGAAAGGTCTCCCTCCTTGAGGACCTGAATATTGACTGGTTTTCATCAAGATGTCCACTCAAGAGGAAGCTTCTCACTGTAACCAGTGCCTGTAATCTGGTTCAGGTTAATAATCAATTTACCAGGGTGTTTACAAAACACTACAGGAACAAGATCCACACATTTTTACTAATACTTTAGAACTTTGTTCCAAAGCTGTAGTCGTACCCATTGGATGCAGTGATCACAATAATGGTTATATCTAGGAAAGCCAAAGTTCCAAAAGCTGGGCATAAAATAGTGTACAGTATAAGAGATCACACAAAAGATTTTGCTGAGACTTTTATGTGGATGATGTAAAAATATTTGTTGGTCTGATGTGATTAATCAGGAGCATCCAGACCCTACACTTGATGAATTTATGAAATTGCTTCTTCAAATTATTGATAAACATGCACCATTTAAGAAACTGACTTTCAAAACTGTTAACCTGATATGAATAGGGGGCAGTATTTTCACGGCCAGATGAAAAAACGTACCCGATTTAAACTGGTTACTACTCTTGCCCAGAAATGGGAATATGCATATTATTAGTAGATTTGGATAGAAAACACTCTGAAGTTTCTAAAACTGTTTGAATGGTGTCTGTGAGTATAACAGAACTCAAAAACCTGAGAAAAAGTAAACCAGGAAGTGGAGGATCTGAGAATTGTAGTTCTTTCTAGTCCCTTTCAAAACTACAGTATCTGTGGTGTTACGTTGCACTTTCTAAGGCTTCCATTGGCTGTCTAAAGCCTTCGGAAAGTGGTTTGAGCCTTCTCCTGTCACTGGGAAGAATATAGGAGCTCAGTTTCTGAGTGATCTGCCTGGCAACAAAGGGATTGGATATGCGCGGTCCCGCGAGCTCGCTCTTTTTTATTTTTCTCCTTGAATGAATACGCTATTGTCCGGTTGGAACATTATCGCAATTTTACGTAAAAAATACCATAAAAATTGATTTTAAACAGCGTTTGACATGCTTCTAAGTACGGTAATGGAACATTTTGACTTTTTGACTTCACATTGAGCATGATCACTACTTGTTTATTGAGATTCCGATTCAGAGGTTGAGTGCTAAATAGTCACATGTACAGGGTTGCAGGTGTGATTGCAGGATATAGTACAAATATTAGGCTCTGCACTCCAACATGCAAGACAAAGTGAAATAAAATAAGGAAAAGGGTAATACAAAAACAACAATAGAAATATAGAAATAGCACTATATACTGTACAACATAACTGTAGCAGTGATGAATAAATGAATGTCCATTGGGGTGGCGGCAGAGTAAAGACTATTCAGGGGATGTGGGGACCAAGTAAATTAAAAAAAAAGGATAATTTATAAAACTATAATATACATATTAACAGCTCAACATTGATGAATGTTGTTGGAGTGGGGGCAGAGGAAAAGTCAGTGGGGGGGAATGTCCATAGGGGGAGAAGCAGAGGGGAAATGTCCATTTATAATGTAGATATGAACACCGTACCAAATTTATAACATAGATATTAGACAGTGTCACATTTATAATATAGATATTGCACAGTACCACATGGCAGGTAAAAATAGAAAAGAGTAGAGGGTCTAAAGAGCTGCCCTTCGGTACACCACACTTTACATGTTTGACATTAGGAAGCTTTCTTTAAAGAAAACCCTCTGAGTTCTATTAGATACAGTAGCAGATCTAATCACAGTACCACATTCATAACATGGATATAAACACAATTCCACATTTATAACAGAGGCATTACACAGTACCACTTTTATAACATAGATATTATCAGCATACATGGACACACATGCTTTGTTTAATGCCAGTGGCAGGTCATTGGTAAAAATAGGAAAGAGTAGAGGGCCTAGAGAGCCGCCCTGCGGTACACCACACTTTACATGTTTGACGATAAGGAAGCTTCCATTAAAGAAAACCCTCTGAATCCACGATATGGCAGAGGTTGAAAAGCCATACCACGTCATTTTTCTCGACACCAAGTTATGGTCAATAATATCAAAGGCTGCACTGAAATCTAACAGTACAGCTCCCATGATGAACAGCATTCTTACATAGGTATTCCTCTTGTCCAGATGGGTTAGGGCAGTGTGCAGTGTGATTGCGATTGCTTCGTCTGTGGACCTATTGAGGCGGTAAGCAAATTGGAGTGGGTCTAGGGTATCAGGTAGGGTGGAGGTGATATATATTTTTTTATTATTATATATTTATTTTTTGCCCTTTTTTCTCCCCAATTTCGTGGTATCCAATTGGTAGTAGTTACAGTCTTGTCCTATCGCTGCAACTCCCGTACAGACTCAAGAAAGGCGAAGGCCGAGAGCCATGCATCCCCTGAAACACAACCCAACCAAGCCGCACTACTTCTTGACACAATGCACATCCAACCCGGAAGCCAGCCGCACCAATGTGTCGGAGGAAACAATGCACACCTGGCAACCTGGTCAATGTGCCCGGCCCGCCACAGGAGTCGCTAGTGCGTGATGAGACAAGGATATCCCTGCCGGCCAAACCCTCCCTTACCCGGCCAACGCTGGGCAATTGTGCGCCGCCCCATGAGCCTCCCAGTCGCGGCCGGCTGCAACAGAGCCTGGGCTCGAATCCAGAATCTCTGGTGGCACAGCTAGCACTGTGATGCAGTGCCTTAGACCACTGTGCCACACGGGAGGCTCGGGTGGAAGTGATATGATCCTTGACTAGTCTCTCAAGCACTTCATGACGACGGAAGTGAGTGCTACAGGGCAATAGTCGTTTAGCTCAGTTAACTTCATTTTCTTGGGAACAGGAACAATGGTGGCCCTCTTGAAGCATGTGAGAACGGCAGACTGGGATAGGGATTGAATGAATATGTCCGTAAACACACCAGCCAGCTGGTCTGCGCATGCTCTGAGGACGTGGCTAGGGAAGCCTTGCGAGGGTTAACCCGTTTAAATGTTTTACTTACGTTGGCCGCGGTGAAGGAGAGCCCGCAGGTTTTGGTAGCGGGCCGTGTCAGTGGCACTGTATTGTCCTCAAAGCGAGCAAATAAGCTGTTTAATTTGTCTGGGAGCAAGACGTCGGTGTCCGCGACGGGGCTGGTTTCCTTTTTGTAATCCGTGATTGACTGTAGACCCTGCCACATCGTGTCTGAGCCATTGAATTGCGACTCTACTTTGTCTCTATACTGACGCTTAGCTTGAGGGAATAGCTACACTGTTTGAATTCGGTCATGTTTCCGGTCGCCTTGCCATGATTAAAAGCAGTGGTTCGCGCTTTCAGTTTTGCACGGATGCTGCCATCAATTAGAGGTCGACCGATTAATCAGAATAGCCGATTAATTCAGGCCGATTTCAAGTTGTCATAACAATCAGAAATCGGTAATTAAAAATAAATACAAACATTTTTTTTTTACACCTTTATTTAACTAGGCAAGTCAGTTAAGAACACATTCTTATTTTCAATGAGGGCCTAGGAACGGTGGGTTAACTGCCTTGTTCAGGGGCAGAACGACAGATTTTTACCTTGTCAGCTCGGGGATTCAATCTTGCAACCTTACGGTTAACTAGTCCAACGCTCTAACCACCTGATTTACATTGCACTCCACGAGGAGCCTGCCTGTTACGCGAATGCAGTAAGAAGCCAAGGTAAATTGCTAGCTAGCATTAAACTAATCTTATAAAAAACAATAAATCAATCATAATCACTAGTTAACTACACATGGTTGATGATATTACTAGTTTATCTAGCCTGTCCTGCGTTGCATATAATCTCTTAGGTACACGTTGCTCCAAACATAAACATCAATGCCTTTCTTAAAATCAATACACAAGTATATATTTTTAAACCTGCATATTTAGTTAATATTGCCTGCTAACATGAATTTAGGGAAAATGTGTCACTTCTCTTGCAACAGAGTCAGGGTATATGCAGCAGTTTGGGCCGCCTGGCTCGTTGCGAACTAATTTGCCAGAATTTTACGTAATTATGACATAACATTGAAGGTTGTGCAATGTAACAGGAATATTTAGACTTAGGGATGCCACCCGTTAGATAAAATACGGAACGGTTCCGTATTTCACTGAAAGGAAAAACGTTTTGTTTTCGAGATGATAGTTTCCGGATTCGACCATATTAGTGACCTAAGGCTCGTATTTCTGTGTGTTATTATATTATAATTACGTCTATGATTTGATAGAGCAGTCTGACTGAGCGATGGTAGGCAGCAGCAGGCTCGTAAGCATTCATTCAAACAGCACATTCGTGCGTTTGCCAGCAGCTCTTCGCTGTGCTTTAAGCATTGTGCTGTTTATGACTTCAAGCCTATCAACTCCCAAGATTAGGCTGGTGTATCCGATGTGAAATGGCTAGCTAGTTAGCAGGTACGCGCTAATAGCGTTTCAAATGTCACTCGCTCTGAGACTTGGAGTAGTTGTTCCCCTTGCTCTGCATGGGTAACGCTGCTTCGAGGGTGGCTGTTGTCGATGTGTTCCTGGTTCGAGCCCAGGTAGGAGCGAGGAGAGGGACGGAAGCTATACTGTTACACTGGCAATACTAAAGTGCCTATAAGAACATCCAATAGTCAAAGGTATATGAAATACAAATCGTATAGAGAGAAATAGTCCCATAATTCCTATAATAACTACAACCTAAAACTTCTTACCTGGGAATATTGAAGACTCATGTTAAAAGGAACCACCAGCTTTCATATGTTCTCATGTTCTGAGCAAGGAACTTAAACGTTAGCTTTCTTACATGGCACATATTGCACTTTTACTTTCTTCTCCAAGACTTTGTTTTTGCATTGTTTAAACCAAATTGAACACGTTTCATTATTTATTTCAGGCTAAATTGATTTTATTGATGTATTATATTAAGTTAAAATAAGTGTTCATTCAGTATTGTTGTAACTGTCATTATTACAAAAAAATTATATATATATATATATATATATATATATATATATATATATATATATATATATATATATATATATATATTATTTTTTTTATTTTTTTTATTTTTATAAATCGGCTTTTTTTTGGGTCCTCCAATAAATCGGTATCGGTATTGAAAAAAATCATAATCGGTCGACCTCTACCATCAATCCACGGTTTCTGGTTGGGGAAGGTTTTAATAGTCACCATGGGTACAACATCACCGCTGCACTTGCTAATAAACTCGCTCACCGAATCAGCGTATACATCAATGTTGTTGTCTGAGGCTATCCGGAACATATCCCAGTCCATGTGAACGAAGCAATCTTGAAGTGTGGAATCAGATTGGTTGGACAAGCGTTGAACAGACCTGAGCACGGACGTTTCCTGTTTTAGTTTCTGTCTATAGCCTGGGAGCAACAAAATGGAGTCGTAGTCAGATTTGCTAAGGAGGACGAGAGAGGGATTTCTATGCGTCGCGGAAGTTAGAGTAGCAATAATCCAGAATGCTGCCAGCCCGGGTCGCGCATTCGATATGCTGATAACATTTAGGGAGCCTTGTTTTCAGATTAGCTTTGTTAAAATCCCCAGCTACAATAAATGCAGCCTCAGGAAATATGGTTTCCAGTTTACATAGAGTCCAATGAAGTTCTTTCAGGGCGGCCGAGATGTCTGCTTGGGGGGGGATATTCACGGTTGTGATTATAATCTAAGAGAATTCTCTTGGTAGATAATGCATTCTGCATTTTATTGTAAGGAATTCTAGGTCAGATGAACAAAATTACTTGAGTTCCTGTATGTTGTTATGATCACACCACGACTTGTTAATCATAAGGCATACACCCCCACCCTTCTTCTTACCAGAGAGATGTTTGTTTCAGTCGGCGTGATGCGTGAAGAAACCGGGTGGCTGTACCGACTCTGATAACTGGTGAAGTGGAGTGATGTAGAGACTGTTGTCCTTCTGGCAGGTTCTCACATCTCAGCCCAGGGACTCTGTAGTTCTGTCAGACTGGTCATTGAGTTCTTGGTCACCTCCCTCACCAAGGTCCTTCTTGCCCGGTTGCTCAGTTTGCTCGGAAGGCCAGCTCTAGGCAAAGTCTGGGGATATTTTTCACTGTGCTCTTGGAAACTTTAACACTCTAGAAATTGTTTTATACCCTTCCCCAGATATATGCCTCATCACAATTCTTTCCTTGGACTTCATGGTATAGTTTTCGTTCTGAAATGCACTGTCAACTGTGGGACCTTATATAATTGCCCACAGGTGGACTCCAATCAAGTTGTAGTGACTTCTCAAGGATGATCAAAGGAAATTGGATGCACCTGAGCTCAATATGCTGTGTCAAAGCAAAGGGGTGTGAACACATATGTAAATGAGATATTTCTGCATTCAATTTCACAAAATTTTCCAAAAATTCTAAAAACATGTTTTCTCTTCATCATTATGGGTTATTGTGTGTAGATGGGTGAGATTTTTTTATATTCATTTTGAATTCAACAAAATGTTGAATAAGTCAAGTGTTAAGAATACTTTCTGAAGACACTGTGCAACTCAACTTCTGCCAGACGTAGGCCTCGCGCAGGGTGATGATCTCATGTTCGCGGTGCTCCCCCTGCACAGCACACACCCCACAGATTACCTTCTCGTCAGCCTTGCAATAGAGAGTGCCCTCCTTACAGCACAGCCTCTCCACTGTCACTGTGTCCCTCTTATTAAATGGTCTGGCCCTGATGCTGGACAGAAAGAGGAGAAACTTGGAGAGAAAGAGAGTGTGTATGCATTAGATAATGCAGGTATGCACTCTCACCAGTTTGTGCATCTACAGTGTGTGTATGTGGGGAAAAGTATGCAAACAAAGAGGGGTGTGTTTGCAGACAAAAGCAGTAAACTTTGGCAGGTACAGTACCTTTGAAA
Source organism: Salmo trutta (assembly GCF_901001165.1). Classification (NCBI taxonomy): domain Eukaryota; kingdom Metazoa; phylum Chordata; class Actinopteri; order Salmoniformes; family Salmonidae; genus Salmo; species Salmo trutta. Next base: position 35,015,980 of record NC_042963.1, read on the forward strand.
GGGATGTGTTTTGTTTCCCCTCTGACAGTAGTCCCTACAACTTGTTACTCTTGCTTAGGTAAAGCAAGTACCTATTTATATACCCTGTCCTCTACTACTCATCTCTCCCACAGGGTGTCCTTCACTTACCCACCTACTCACCCTACTCAGACCCACTACAATGACAGACCAAGGGGAACCTTGGAGAGGAAGTGGAGGACCTGATGAGGACGAGCTACCGCAGATGGATGGGTCATGTGATGCGTGCGAGCCTGACGAGGCCCAGCCGGCGACCCAGGTCACACCTGCAGCTTCGTCTTCTGCCCTGGCCACGCCGAGAAACACGCCTGCAGCACACGACACCAACTGATGCCCTACGGCCAGGAAGTGTTGCAGCCCCAGTCCCAACAGCTGGGCAGGGACAGACACACAAGGGAGGGGGCGGGGGAGGAAATGGTACAGGGAATGAGGCCTGTGGCAGAGCCAGGGGTGGTGGAAAATGGGGCATGCGGTACGGCTGGGATACAAGAGAACAGTGTGTGTGGAGGAGAGAGAGACCAGGGGAAGGGGAAAGTTGATGATGAAGATAAAGAGGCAGTGGCGGCTCTAGAAGGGGTTAACCTGTTGGGGCTAGGGGGCAGTATTTTCACGGCCGGATAAAAAACGTACCCCGATTTACACTGGTTACTACTCTTGCCCAGAAACGAGAATATGCATATAATTAGTAGATTTGGATAGAAAACACTCTAAAGTTTCTAAAACTGTTTGAATGGTGTCTGTGAGTATAACAGAACTCATATGGCAGGCCAAAACCTGAGAAGATTCCATACAGGAAGTGCCCTGTCTGACAATTTGCTGTCCTTCTGTTGCATCTCTATCGAAAATACAGCATCTGTGCTGTTACGTGACATTTTCTAAGGCTTCCATTGGCTCTCTAAAGTGTTCAGAAAGCGGAATGACGTGTCTCCTGTCTCTGGGCAAAGTACAGCAGCAGAGTTTGTAAGTGGCCTACCTGGGGACAGTGAGACTGAGATGCGCTTTCACGAGACTTCTCAATTTTTTTCTTTCAGTCTTTGAATGAATACAATGTTGTCCGGTTGGAATATTATCGCTATTTTATGAGAAAAATAGCATAAAAATTGATTTTAAACAATGTTTGACATGCTTCTAAGTACGGTAATGGAATATTTGGAATTTTTTTGCCACGAAATGCGCTCGCACGTTACCCTTCGGATAGTGACCTGAACGCATGAACAAAACGGAGGTATTTGGATATAACTATGGATTATTTGGAACCAAAACAACATTTGTTGTTGAAGTAGAAGGCCTGGGAGTGCATTCTTACGAAGAACAGCAAAAGTAATCCAATTTTTCTACTAGTAATTCTGAGTTTAGGTTGCCCCAAACTTGGTGGGTGTCAAATTAGCTAGCCTGTGATGGCCGAGCGATGTACTCAGAATATTGCAAAATGTGCTTTCGCCGAAAAGCTATTTTAAAATCTGACATAGCGTTTGCATAAAGGAGTTCTGTATCTATAATTCTTAAAGTAATTGTTATGTATTTTGTCAACGTTTATCATGAGTAATTTAGTAAATTCACCGGAAGTTTTCGGTGGGTATGCTAGTTCTGAACATCACATGCTAATGTAAAAAGCTGGTTTTTAATATAAGTATGAACTTGATTGAACCAAACATGCATGTATTGTATAACATCATGTCCTAGGAGTGTCATCTGATGAAGATCATCAAAGGTTAGTGCTGCATTTAGCTGTGGTTTTGGTTTTTGTGACATATATGCTTGCTTTGAAAGTGGCTGTGTGATTATTTTTGGCAGGGTACTCTCCTGACATAGTCTAATGTTTTGCTTTCGCTGTAAAGCCTTTTTGAAATCGGACAACGTGGTTGGATTAACGAGAGTCTTATCTTTCAAATGGAGTAAAATAGTCATATGTTTGAGAAATTGAAGTTCTAGCATTTTTGTGGTATTTGTATTTCGCGCCATGCGATTCCACTGGCTGTTGACTAGGGTGGGACGCAAACGTCCCACTGGCCCAGAGAGGTTAACGCTTCGATATTTTTGTTTTTCTCTCCTCTCCCTTCCCATTTCATTTATTTCACTCGACGGGAGAGCATTTTAAGAATGGAGGCTACCCACGCTGCCTGCCTGACACACACAGCAGGGCCTGAGCTGCATACAAAAGTATGTTTTGTGCTCTCTCTCTCTTCCAATCTCCTTCTCTCTCTCTTTTCCTCTCTCGCTCCGTGGGGGCCTACCTCTCCTGAGCACTGCTCGGCTATTCTCTCTCCTTTCTGACACAAACAACCACCAACTGGGCCTCACTGCACATAAAACTCCCCCTACTCTTCAATTCTCTTCTCCACTCTGCTAGCTCCATTTCTCTGACTCTTTCACACACCGACACACACACACTCTCTCTCCCCCTATGGGGCCTACCCGTGTGAAGCTCGCTTCCCAATGTGTACTTACTGGTATATCTGTGAGGCAGGCTCTGCAGTTTTGTTCGCTTTCTGTCACTCTTTGTTTCTCTCTCTGCTGCGGAGAGCACAGCCAGTGATGACGTTAGCTAGCTAGCACTTCCTTAGCACAGCTGCCCTGCTCTCTGTGCTCTAACCTGCTCTACTTTCACTTCACAGTTGAAGCTCAGGCCCTGGCTGTATTCACTTCCTTGTTCCCTCAGCTGCTGGGTATTTTTTCTCTCTTTCTCTCTTTACTTCCTGGATCTCTAGTGGCAGCCGGAGAGAGAGACACACAGAGGTGGGAGAGAGAAACTGGCTTGACAACCACAACAAAGGCAGAGAGAGAAGCCTGCTAGCAAACACAGACAATGCAGCAGGATTAGTAGGCTTGAGAGGGAGAGGAAACAAACTCTTCCACTGTTCTCCTCCTTAGAGAGAGCTAAGAGGCTATTGAGCTGAGCGCCACATAAGCAGCAGTGTTTGGTGTTTGGCCAGTGAGTGCTGCCTTCTACTCTATGGTGAAAAATAAATAAGTTTTACAGTCTAAGCTGTAATCACAGTCTGGGACTCGCTGGATGCGGATGAAGATGTTTTGCCAATTGAGCAGCTGAAAGACCAATTGAACTGACTGTAATAAAAAAGCACTTCACGTTCCCATATAAAAGTACACAGCTAGACAAGCCTCTCTGCAAGAGAATAAACAGTAGAGGCAAAATAACAAAACAACAACAATTTAGTACATTGACTTGATTCTAATTAAAATATACAAATACAATTACACAATGAGCCCAAATTATACCCATTGTCCAAATCTTGGGCAATTTGCACTGGAAAATAATGAAAATCAATGGTAAAAAAAGGGTAAAGGTAAAATATGGGGTCTCCCAGAGAGAGTGAAACTATGCAGAGGGGCTAGTCAGAGCTTTAATTGATATGACAAGACCACCTACTCACTAAACCCTGATCAGATTATTCCATTCTTTTTCTTGACCCAGTGAACCCCGTTGTTTGGAGAGAGATGGAATCTGGAGTCAATATAAGGTTGGGTGGGCATCTGATACTGAGCGGGGTTTGGCCGTTGACTTATGAATGTGATATGTCACAGAACAATAGCTACCTTTACTGATCACTCACGTGGAAAATATTATTTTTCAGGTCAACACATGACAATGGCCGGGGTATCCTGGAATGACATTGACCTCATCCCGTCAGTAGATGATGCCTGGCTATTCTTTAAAAGTGCCTTCCTCACCATCTTAAATAAGCATGCCCATTCAAAAAATGTAGAACTAGGAATAGATATAGTCCTTGGTTCACTCAGACCTGTCTGCCCTTGACCAGCACAAAAACATCCTGTGGCATTCTGCATAAGCATCGAACAGCCCCCGTGATATGCAACTTTTCAGGGAAGTTAGGAACAAATATACACAGGCAGTTAGGAAAGCTAAGGCTAGCTTTTTCAAACAGAAATTTGCATCCTGTAGTACTAACTCAAAAAAGTTCTGGGACACTGTAAAGTCCATGGAGAATAAGAGCACCTCCTCCCAGCTGCCCACTGCTTTGAGGCTAGGAAACACTGTTACCACCGATAAATCCACTATAATTGAGAATTTAATTAAGCATTTCTCTACGGCTGGTCATGCTTTCCACCTGGCTACCCCTACCCGGTCAACTGCCCGGCACACTCCACAGCAACCCGCCAAAGCCCCCACCATTTCTCCTTCACCCAAATCCAGATAGCTGATGTTCTGAAAGAGCTGCAAAATCTGGACCCCTACAAATCAGCCGGGCTAGACAATCTGGACCCTCTCTTTCTAAAATTATCTGCCGAAATTGTTGCAACCCCTATTACTAGCCTGTTCAACCTCTCTTTCGTATCGTCTGAGATTCCCAAAGATTGGAAAGCTGCCGCGGTCATCCCCCTCTTCAAAGGGGGTGACACTCTAGACCCAAACTGCTACAGACCTATATCTATCCTACCCTGTCTTTCTAAGGTCTTCGAAAGCCAAGTTAACAAACAGATTACCATTTTGAATCCCACTGTACCTTCTCCGCTATGCAATCTGGTTTCAGAGCTGGTCATGGGTGCACCTCAGCCACGCTCAAGGTCCTAAACGACATCATAACCGCCAGACTATTCCATTTTTATGGAATAGTCTGCCTACCCATGTGAGAGACGCAGACTCAGTCTCAACCTTTAACCTGTTATGGCTAGGGGGCAGTATTTTCACGGCCGGATAAAAAACGTACCCGATTTAATCTGATTATTACTACTGCCCAGAAACTAGAATATGCATATAATTATTGGCTTTGGATAGAAAACACCCTAAAGTTTCTAAAACTGTTTGAATGGTGTCTGTGAGTATAACAGAACTCATATGGCAGGCAAAAACCTGAGAAGATTCAAAACAGGAAGTACCCTCTCTGACAATTCCTTGAGCTTCTTGGCTCTGTTTAAAGAAAATGTAGGATCTTTGCTGTAACGTGACACTTCCTACGGCTCCCATAGGCTCTCAGAACCCGGGAAAAAGCTGAATGATGTAATTCCAGCCACTGGCTGAAAAACTTTAGCGCGTTTGGATGGTGGTCGATCAGAGGGCCATCAGACTGAGGCTCGTGCACGAGGGGATCCCATGTTCTTACTTTCTCTCTCTTTGTACTAAAAAACGATTTCCCGGTCGGAATATTATCGCTTTTTTACGAGAAAAATGGCATAAAAATGTATTTTAAACAGCGGTTGACATGCTTCGAAGTACGGTAATGGAATATTTAGAATTCTTTTGTCACGAAATGCGTCGTGCTCGTCACCCTTCTTTACCATTCGGATAGTGTCTTGAACGCACGAACAAAACGCCGCTGTTTGGATATAACTATGGATTATTTAGGACCAAACCAACATTTGTTATTGAAGTAGAAGTCCTGGGAGTGCATTCTGACGAAGAACAGCAAAGGTAATAACATTTTTCTTATAGTAAATCTGACTTTGGTGAGTGCTAAACTTGGTGGGTGTCTAAATAGCTAGCCGTGATGGCTGGGCTATCTACTGAGAATATTGCAAAATGTGCTTTCACCGAAAAGCTATTTTAAAATCGGACATAGTGAGTGCATAGAGGAGTTCTGTATCTATAATTCTTAAAATAATTGTTATGTTTTTTGTGAACGTTTATCGTGAGTAATTTAGTAAATTCACCGGAAGTTTGCGGGGGGTATGCTAGTTCTGAACGTCACATGCTAATGTAAAAAGCTGGTTTTTGATATAAATATGAACTTGATTGAACAAAACATGCATGTATTGTATAACATAATGTCCTAGGGGTGTCATCTGATGAAGATCATCAAAGGTTAGTGCTGCATTTAGCTGTGGTTTGGATTTATGTGACATTATATGCTAGCTTGAAAAATGGGTGTCTGATTATTTCTGGCTGGGTACTCTGCTGACATAATCTAATGTTTTGCTTTCGTTGTAAAGCCTTTTTGAAAACGGACAGTGTGGTTAGATAAAGGAGAGTCTTGTCTTTAAAATGGTGTAAAATAGTCATATGTTTGAAAAATTGAAGTTTTTGTATTTTTGAGGAACTTGTAATTCGCGCCACGCCCATCATTGGCTATTGGAGCAGGTGTTCCGCTAGCGGAACGTCTAGATGTAAGAGGTTTTTAAGTCTTTACTGAAGACACATCTCTTCAGTAGGTCCTATGATTAAGTGTAGTCTGGCCCAGGGGTGTGAGGGTGAACGGAAAGGCTGGAGCAACGAACCGCCCTTGCTGTTTCTGCCTGGCCGGTTTCCCCTCTTTCCACTGGGATTGTCTGCCTCTACCCCTGTTACAGGGGCTGAGTCACTGGCTTACTGTTGTTCTTCCATGCCGTCCCTGGGAGGGGTGCGTCACTTGAGTGGGTTGAGTCACTGACGTGGTCTTCCTGTCTGGGTTGGCATCCCCCTTGGGCTGTGCCGTGGCGGAGGTCTTTGTGGGCTATACTCGGCCTTGTCCTGGGATGGTATGTTGGTGGTTGGAGATATCCCTCCAGTGGTGTGGAGGCTGTGCTTTGGCAAAGTGGGTGGGGTTATATCCTACCTGTTTGGCCCTGTCCGGGGGTTTCATCGGATGGGGCCACAGTGTCTCCTGACCCCTCCTGTCTCAGCCTCCAGTATTTATGCTGCAGTAGTTTATGTGTCGGGGGGCTAGGGTCAGTCTGGAGTATTTCTCTTGTCTTTTCCGGTGTCCTGTGTGAATTTAAATATGCTCTCTCCAATTCTCTCTTTCTTTCTCTCTCTCGGAGGACCTGAGCCCTAGGACCATGCCTCAGGACTACCTGGCTTGATGACTCCTTGCTGTCCCCAGTTCACCTGGCCGTGCTGCTGCTCCAGTTCCAACTGTTCTGCCTGCAGCTATGGAACCCTGACCTGTTCACCGGACGTGCTACCTGTCCCAGACCTGCTGTCCCAGATCTGCTGGAAGCCTGACCTATTCACCAGATGTGCTACCTGTCCCAGACCTGCTGTTTTCAACTCTCTAGAGACAGCAGGAGCGGTAGAGATACTCTCAAAGATCGGCTATGAAAAAGCCAACTGACACTTACTCTTGTGTTACTGACTTGTTGCACCCTCGACAACTACTATGATTATTATTATTTGACCATGCTGGTCATTTATGAACATTTGAACATCTAGGCCATGTGCTGTTATAATCTCCACCCGGCACAGCCAGAAGAGGACTGGCCACCCCTCATAGCCTGGTTCCTCTCTAGGTTTCTTCCTAGGTTTTGGCCTTTCTAGGGAGTTTTTCCTAGCCACCGTGCTTCTACACCTGCATTGCTTGCTGTTTGGGGTTTTAGGCTGGGTTTCTGTACAGCACTTTGAGAAATCAGCTGATGTAAGAAGGGCTATATAAATACATTTGATTTGATCGATAAGAGACATTACTGTGCAGCCGTATTCATCGACCTGGCTAAGGCTTTCGACTCTGTCAATCACCACATTCTTATTGGCAGACTCGACAGCATTGGTTTCTCAAATGATTGCCTCGCCTGGTTTACCAACTACTTCTCTGATAGAGTTCAGTGTGTCAAATTGGAGGGCCTGTTGTCCAGACCTCTGGCAGTCTCTATGGGGGTGCCACAGGGTTCAATTCTCAGGCCGACTCTCTTCTCTGTATACATCAATGATGTTGCTCTTGCTGCTGGTGATTCTCTGATCCACCTCTACGCAGACGACACCATTCTGTATACATCTGGCCCCTCTTTGGACACTGTGTTAACTAACCTCCAGACGAGCTTCAATGCCATACAACTCTCCTTCCGTGGCCTCCAACTGCTCTTAAACGCAAGTAAAACTAAATGCATGCTATTCAATCGATCACTGCCCGCACCTGCTCGTGCGTCCAGCATCACTACTCTGGACAGCTCTGACTTAGAATACGTAGACTGTAAACTCTCCTTCCAGACTCACATTAAGCATCTCCAATCCAAAACTAAATCTAGAATCGGCTTCCTATATCGCAACAAAGCATCCTTCACTCATGCTGCCAAACATACCCTCGTAAAACTGACCATCCTACCAATCCTCGACTTCGGTGATGTCATCTATAAAATAGCCTCAAACACTCTACTTAATAAATTGGATGCAGTCTATCACAGTACCATCCGTTTTTTCACCAAAGCCCCATACACTACCCACCATTGCGACCTGTACGCTCTCGTTGGTTGGCCCTCGCTTCATACTCGTCGCCAAACCCACTGGCTACAGGTTATCTACAAGTCTCTGCTAGGTAAAGCCCCACCTTATCTCAGCTCACTGGTCACCATAGCAGCACCCACTCGTAGCACGCGCTCCAGCAGGTATATCTCACTGGTCACCCCCAAAGCCAATTCCTCCTTTGGTCGTCTTTCCTTCCAGTTCTCTGCTGCCAACGACTGGAACGAACTGCAAAAGTCTCTAAAGCTGGAGACTCATATCTCCATCACTAGCTTTAAGCACCAGCTGTCAGAGCAGCTCACAGATCACTGCACCTGTACATAGCCAATCTGTAAACAGCCCATCTATCTACCTACCTCATCCCCATACTGTATTTATTTATCTATCTTGCTCCTTTGCACCCCAGTATCCCTACTTGCACATTCATCTTCTGCACTTCTACCATTCCATTGTTTAATTGCTATATTGTAATTACTTCGCCACCATGGCCTATTTATTGCCTTTACTCCCTTATCTTACCTCATTTGCACTAACTGTGTATAGACTTTTTGTTTTATTTTGTTCTACTGTATTATTGACTGTATGTTTAGTTTTTTCCATGTGTAACTCTGTGTTGTTGTGTGTCGAATTGCTATGCTTTATCTTGGCCAGGTCGCAGTTGCAAATGAGAACTTGTTCTCAACTAGCCTACCTGGTTAAATAAATACTTTATAGCGACAAATTCACAAAATTCACAGATATAGCTCATCAACAAACGTACACAAGTCAACAGATTTCGGGATCATGCATTACATCTCTCATTGGTTCCACCCAAACCTTGATGCAGCTAGACGGAGCAGTGCTGTTCCAATGTGGTAATTACCATCAGCCCATGCTAAATAGTTTCTGGCCAATTAGCAGGGCCATTGACTTGATTCTGATTACAATATACCCCAAATACAATTACACAATGAGCCCAAAAGCAAATGTGAAACAAACAAGTGTTTTTTATGTTTCACACTTGTTGTGGCTCACAGTTGTATAATGAAAGTAAAGCCACAGTTATACAATACTATACTGCAGTTTACTAAAGTAATTTCCTATAATAAAGATTCTAGCACACAAACATTTACATTTAAGTCATTTAGTCTTATCCAGAGCGACTTACAAATTGGTGCATTCACCTTGATATCCAGTGGAACAACCACTTTACAATAGTGCATCTAAAGACCAAGAATGAGTGGGATGTTTTGGCCGACAGACAGAAAACATTTACCTACTGCGTAATCTGTACCATTGTGGTATTGGCATGAAAGATCAGACATCTGTCTTGGGCAGAGAATAGGAAACAGCATAGCTTTCAGGACAACAAACACTTCTAGCTTCTTCTCTCTCAATGTCTGTCCCTCTCCTTTTCTCTCTCATCTCTCTCTCTTTCAGAGTCACAATATCTCTCAAATCAGGTCGATAGTTATTAATAAGAAGCATTTCTTCCACGTCCATTGTCCTCTAAGAGCTGTTGTAATGCACAACCTAGTTTGTTCTCCTGTTCATGCATCTTGGTTGAACTGAGAGGTACAAAATAAATGTTTCTTTCTCGCTCATCTCAAAGAAGGTCAGTTCCTGGGCTGCTCTCTTCCAGCACAGTGCACCCTGCGTCTGTTATAACACCGTGTCAAATCAAAAAGAAGAATCAATATGGTTTCAGAAAGTAACTCAGTGTCTGGACTGGTGGTGATCAGTTGGGTCTGTGTGGAGGGAGAGAGAGACTGCTGTCTGATCAGAGATAAATTGAGAGGGGGAGATGGAGAGAGACAAGGGTACAGGGGGATGAGTGAGAAATGGAAGGAGAGACATAGAGAGAGGAGAGAAGAGAGATATTGATACATAGCGGGAGACACACAGTTTTAGATAAAATGTTTCCAAAATGGTTCTTTGAGGAGGGATAGGGTTCTACCAAGAACGTTTTTGATCAGAAGAACCCTTTTTGGAAGACACGGGTTCTTTGTAAGGCAAAGGGTTCTACCTAGAACCTTTAACATCCAAATAACCGTTTTTGGAAGATAGGGATCTTTGATGATTCTTTGGAAGTCAAGAAGGATTCTTTGGAAGGCAAAGAAGGAAGGATTCTTTGGAAGGTTTTACATAGAACCATATATAATATTTCTCAGCATGTCTATTGCAGGGAGATTGGGTGATTAATTTGACGCAACGCAAAGACTAATCCAATCTGTTAGTAATTGGATTTATTGCACCCGTTAGTTAGATGGTTGTTTCAGTTTTGATGATTGAGGTAGTCTCACTATTCAATCTTCCCTACCCTGGCAGTCGTACTGAATGCAGGTTGTGGGTGATTAACAATTCCACTTGTTGGATATCCTAACTCTGTCTGGATTCCAAAAGGAATTACACATCACTTTGGAGGCCAGAATAATGTAGCTTGCAGGCCTGATGTGGCCTGTAAACCAGGAGATTCCTAACACCCCTGTGTTAGGGTTTAACTAGGCCCTCAAAGAAAGGCCTTACAGTATGTAATGTATTGTCATAAATAATTACATATGAAAGGCTAATAAGGTTGGTGGAACTATTCATTGAGGGTTCTATGAAGAACCCTCCAAAAATAAAAGGGTTCTTGATAGAAACCTTCATAGACAGTTCTAGGAAGAACCGTTAGATGATAAAATGGTTCTTGGTAGAACCCTTCATAGAGGAACCATATAAAGGGGGTTATTTGAAGAACCCTATGAAGAGGGTTCTACATAGAACCCTCCGCAAGTGAATCTACCCAGCACAAAAAAGGGTTCCCCAAGGGGACAAACCGAAGAACCCTGTATGGTTCTACTTAGCACCTTTTTATCTAAGAGTGTAGAGGAAACAGATATGGAGAAAGAGAAGGACAGACAGAAAGTGACAGAAAGAGAGAAAGAGAGATTATAATGCTGAAGGGGGACATCGGCTTGTGACGCAAGTGCTCCTGATTGAAGAAAAGCTCTAGGTTTCAGAATCATCCCAGAATATTCTATTAGGGCATTCTCCATCCAAAACTCTGAACCAATTTTCTGCGGAATCAAACATTACTCAAACCCCCTAATGTACAATGTTCAATATTCAAATACAGTGCCTTGCAAAATAATTCACCACCTTTGGCATGTTTCCTATTTTGTTGCATTACAACCTGTAATTTAAATTGATTTTTATTTGGATTTCATGTAATGGACATACACAAAATAGTCCAAACTGGTGAAGTGAAATAAAAAAAATAACTTGTTTCAAAAATGTCTAAAATATTTAAAACGGAAAAGTGGTGCGTGCATATGTATTCCACCCCTTTGCTATGAAGCCCCTAAATAAGATCTGGTGTAACCAATTACCTTCAGAAGTCACATAATTAGCTAAATAAAGTCCACCTGTGTGCAATCTAAGTGTCACATGATCTGTCACATGATCTCAGTAAAAATACACCTGTTCTGAAAGGCCCCAGAGTCTGCAACACCACTAAGCAAGGGGCACCACCAAGCAAGCGGCACAATAAAGACCAAGGAGCTCTCCAAACAGGTCAGGGACAAAGTTGTGGAGAACAACAGATCAGGGTTGGGATGTAAAAAATATCAGAAACTTTGAACATCCCACAGAACACCATTAAATCCATTATTAAATATGGCACCACAACTAACCTGCCAAGAGAGGGCTGCCCACCAAAACTCACAGATCAGGCAAGGAGGGCATTAATCAGAGAGGCAACAAAGAGACCAAAGATAACCCTGAAGGAGCTGCAAAACTCCACAGCGGAGATTGGAGTATCTGTCCATAGGACCACTTTAAGACGCACACTCCACAGAGCTGTGAAGAGTGGCCAGAAACAAATAAGCAAACATGTTTGGGGTTCGCCAAAAGGCATGTGGGAGACTCACCAAACATGTGGAAGAAGGTACTCTGGTCAGATGAGACTAAAATGTAGCTTATTGGCCATCAAGGAAAACGCTATGTCTGGCGCAAACCCAACACCTCTCATCACCCCGAGAACACCATCCCTACAGTGAAGCATGGTGGTGGCAGCATCATGCTGTGGGGATGTTTTTCATCGACAGGGACTGGGAAACTGGTCAGAATTTAAGGAATGATGGATGGCGCTAAATATAGAGAAATTCTTGAGGGAAACCTGTTTTAGTCTTCCAGAGATTTGAGACTGGGACGGAGGTTCACCTTCCAGCAGGACAAGGACCCTAAGCATACTGCTAAAGCAACACTCGAGTGGTTTAAGAGGAAACATTTAAATGTCTTTGAATGGCCTAGTCAAAGCCCAGACCTCAATCCAATTGAGAATCTGTGGTATGACTTAAAGATTGCTGTACACAAGCGGAACCCATCCAAATTGAAGGAGCTGGAGCAGTTTTGCCTTGGAGAATGGCCAGAAATCCCAGTGGCTAGATGTGCCAAGCTTATAGAGACATACCTCAAGAGACTTGCAGCTGTAGTTGCTGCAAAAGGTGGCTCTACAAAGTATTGACTTTGGGGGGGGGGTGAAAAGTTATGCACACTCAAGTTTTAATTTTTTTTGTGTTATTTCTAGTTCTTCAAAGTGGTAGGCATGTTGTGTGAATCAAATGATACAAACCTCCAAAAAAATCTATTTTAATTCCAGGTTGTAAGGCAACAAAATAGGAAAAATGCCAAGAAGGGGGTGAATACTTTCGCAAGCCACTGTATGCTCTGTATATTTCTTATGCAGTCAGAATGAAATCAATCAAAATACTGTACATACTTATGGCCTATAGCGCATTAATTGCTGTACTGCTTTGATGTACAGGGAGAAATTGTGAGAACTCTGCACACACACTCTATTTATCTCACTCTTTCCATCTCCATCGCTCTCCACTCTCCTCAGCTATACTTCCATCCCTCACAGCACTGGCTATAGAAACACAAAGAGCAATGCTAAGAGTGCTCTCTTTTGAAATTAAAATACCTCCTACTTGTGACTGCATTCATCGCACACAAAAGCCCCTGATGCGAGGCTGGAGAGGAGACGAGGTGGAGAGAGAGTGTCTGCTTTATACAATGATGGAGAGGTAACACACAGTGCATGTGGGCGCGTGTGTGTGTGTGTGTGTGTGTGTGTTTGTGTGTGTTGGTAGTGTCAGGCACAATCTGGATGCAGCTTCCAGCTCTGATATTATTAGTAATGTTGGTGATTTCACATCACCAAAACTCTTCACTAATAGCTCTCAGGCTACTTCATGAGACTGAGGAAGCTTTCATCTAATAATTTCTTCATTCCTTCTCTTATAGAATAACAGGATCGATGCCCAGGTTTAGTGCATGCTTTCTCTCAATAAGTCACCTTCTTAGCCAGGGCTGTAGCATGTATGTTATCTTAACTTGTTATGGATAGGGGGCAGTATTTTCACGGCCGGATAAAAAACGTACCCGATTTAATCCGATTATTACTCCTGCCCAGAAACTAAAATATGCATATAATTATAAGCTTTGGATAGAAACCACTCCAAAGTTTCTAAAACTGTTTGAATGGTGTCTGTGAGTATAACAGAACTCATTTGGCAGGCCAAAACCTGAGAAGATTCCAAACAGGAAGCGCCCTCTCTGACTATTTCTTGATCATCTCTATCCAAAACAGGGGATCTCTGCTGTAACGTGACATTTTCTAACGCTCCCATAGGCTCTCAGAAGGCGCCAGAACGTTGAATGATGACTTTGCAGGCCATGGCTGAAAAACAGTAGCGCATTTGGTAAGTGGTCGATCTGAGAACAATGAGACTGACGCGCGCGTGCACGAGACGACTCCATGTTTTTATTTTCAGTCTTTGAACGAAAACAGGGTTTCCCGGTCGGAATATTATCGCTTTTTTACGAGAAAAATGGCATAAAAATTGATTTTAAACAGCGTTTGACATGCTTCGAAGTACGGTAATAGAATATTTTGAATTTTTTGGTGATGAAACACGCCGGGCGCGTCACCCTTCTTTACCCTTCGGATAGTGTCTTGAATGCACAACAAAACGCCGCTATTTGGATATAACTATGGATTATTTGGAACCAAACCAACATTTGTTATTGAAGTAGAAGTCCTGGGAGTGCATTCTGACGAAGAACAGCAAAGGTAATCCAATTTTTCTTATAGTAAATCTGAGTTTGGTGAGTACCAAACTTGGTGGGTGTCAAAATAGCTAGCTATGATGGCCGGGCTATCTACTCAGAATATTGCAAAATGTGCTTTCGCCGAAAAGCTGTTTTAAAATCGGACACCGCGATTGCATAAAGGAGTTCTGTATCTATAATTCTTAAAATAATTGTTATGCTTTTTGTGAACGTTTATCATGAGTAATTTAGTAAATTCACCGGAAGTGTTCGGTGGGAATGCTAGTTCTGAACGTCACATGCTAATGTAAAAAGCTGTTTTTTGATATAAATATGAACTTGATTGAACAAAACATGCATGTATTGTATAACATAATGTCCTAGGAGTGTCATCTGATGAAGATCATCAAAGGTTAGTGCTGCATTTAGCTGTGGTTTTGTTTTTTGTGACATTATATGCTAGCTTGAAAAATGGGTGTCTGATTATTTCTGGCTGGGTACTCTGCTGACATAATCTAATGTTTTGCTTTCGCTGTAAAGCCTTTTTGAAATCGGACAGTGTGGTTAGATAAAGGAGAGTCTTGTCTTTAAAATGGTGTAAAATAGTCATATGTTTGAAAAATTGAAGTTTTCGGATTTTCGAGGAATTTGTATTTCGCGCCACGCCCATCATTGGATATTGGAGCAGGTGTTCCGCTAGCGGAACGTCTAGATGTAAGAGGATAACCTTAGGCCTGCCCAGGACTTTATTGCTTCTACAGATATCGGATCTTAACTTCATCACTCTTTTGTCGCAGAGAATTTTCCTGATGCATCAGGAAATTCAAATGAGCCTCGTGAGTGGCTGAAGATGAGCAGTTATCTTTCTCTCCATGAGGGCAGTTGAGTCATTGGGGTCAAGGCTTGCTATCAAAATGATGTTCTCTCTCGCTCGCTCAAACGCTAGGCCTAGGTCCTATTACTGCAACATTCAAATGTACAAAATTGTATCTGAAATGCAGCCATATACATCAACAATCGTTGTTTTATATAGCTTAATAACACAAGAGATATTGGTCTCCACTAGGCTACAACACACACGTGTCTAGTGTATCCTAAGGTTACGAATAAACTCCAAATTTGTTCAATTGTGGCCTGGGGCAGTCAGCCACTTCCTTAAGCGCACACATATAGGTCTACTGTGTCGGCGTGGGTTCGATTCTGTCCCACGCCCTTCTGGCACAAATAACTTAATCCCCGATTGACTTAATATAGTTACATATTTACAATATGGACATTCCAGTGTTATTTTACCCCAGATCTAAATAAGAAATGACCATAAGATACTTTTGGATAACATAAATAGGAAACAAATAAAAAAATATCAGTCATCAGGATACACCAACATTAGTTTCCATTCATACAAACCTGGTCTCAGAGCATTTTGTATCATTCTGAATGTAAATCCGAGACACCCCATTAGTTTGATATGTTACGTTTCGCATGGTATGTATTAATTTGTGGATGTCCATGACCCATATCGTGTGATATGTTACTTATTACAATTCTTATTGTATGTGAAGAATTTGCAAAACGTATGGTATGTTACGGATTCTAGCTTGGTGGCTAACGTTAGCTAGCTGGCTAACTCTAGCTAAGATGGGGTTAGTGTTAGGGGTAAGGCTTAGGAGTTAAGGTTAGGGTTAGCTAAAGGGGTTAGGGGAAGGCTTAGCTAACATGCTAGGTAGTTGCAAAGAAGTTAAAAAGTAGTAAGTAGTTGAAAAGTTTCTAATTAGATAAAATGCTAAAGTTGTCTGTGATCAGGGTTGGGTAGGTTACTTTCTAAATGTAATCCGTTACAGTTCCTAGTTACCTGTCCAAAATTGTAATCAGTAACGTAACTTTTGGATAACCCAAAAATGAATGTTACCAATTGAACGACATCTATTGCAGGATAAATCAATGTTGAAGTTCACAGAGCTGGCCATATATGGATGTTAAATTTTACTTTATGGGTTGGCTATGTAGGCTTCTTCTAACTCATCGCTTTCTACTACATATAATAATATGATTAAATGATATATTTACATTAAAAACCAAAGTCTATCAGAATTTGTCATTCCAATACATTTTATACCCCTTGATGTTCAAGAATAGGACTTGGAAATATGGAAGTATAGATTAGCCAAATTGTTTTACCTGATCATAACCCCAAAACTAAGGACTTATTAGCCATCCCTAATCTGTTGTTTATGATTTTGTTATGATGGAGGATTGATTGGGCTTATTGATTCAAGTTAAAAAATAAATGCTGTGCTGATGGAATGGCTTGCTTTGAGCACTACTGAAAAGTGCTATTTACATTTGAAAAATGATTGCCATATGCTGCATTTACTATAGGCCTACTGTTTACCTTTTTGTTGGTGACACTGACATTGTCACAGCTACTCCAGCTCCTCCTCTCTGGCGCTTGTTGTTGCCAGTTGTCTCACCATAACACACACCTGCCACCATCGTTACGCTCACCTGTGCCTCATGCCACTCACCTGGACTCCATCACCTTCCTGATTACCTCCCCTATATCTGTCACTCCCTTCGGTTCTTTCCCCAGGCATTATTATTTATGTATTTCTCTTTCATGGCTGTACGCGTTTCGTGTTTCTTGTTTTGTACTGTTCCCTATACTTGCTTCCCGACAGATATCTTGATCATATGCAGCTGTTTAAAGGGCAAATCCACAGATGAAACAACAACAAAACGGTCACCCCTCCTCTGTATTGGTAAAAAGTTGAGGGATGGGCCTGGAGAAATGTAACCACTCTCAGATTAATAGACAGAGCTATGGATGAAAGGACTGACCATCCATGATATCAAAATGATTGTTTTAACCATGTTATGAGGCTATACAGTGTGTTTAAAAACATTGGAGGAAAAACAAGCTTATATTTTGGGTTTTCATGGAGTGTGACAGTTGAACTAAGCTCATGAGGCATTCATAAGTTATATTATTCAAGAATCAACGGATATATATACAGTACCAGTCAAAAGTTTGGACACCTACTCATTCAAGGGTTTTTCTTTATTTTTACTATTTTCTACATTGTGGAATAATAGAAGACATCACAACTATGAAATAACACAAGGAATCATGTAGTAACTGAAAAAGTGTTAAACAAATCAAAATATATTGTATATTTGAGATTAAAGTAGGCACCCTTTGCCTCGATGACACCTTTGGACACCCTTTGCATTCTCTCAACCAGCTTCATGAGGAATGCTTTTCCAACAGTCTTGAAGGAGTTCCTACCTACGCTGAGCACTTGTTGACTGCTTTTTCTTCACTCTGCGGTCCAACTCATCCCAAACCATCTCAAATGGGTTGAGGTCGGTGTTTGTGGAGACCAGGTCATCTGATGCAGCACTCCATCACTCTCCTTGGTCAAATAGCCCTTGTACAGCCTGGAGTTGTTTTGGGTCATTGTCTTGTTGAAAAACAAATAAGAGTCCCACTAAGTGCAAACCAGATGGGATGGCGTATCGCTGCAGAATGCTGTGGTAGCCATGCTGGTTAAATGTGCCTTGAATTCTAAATAAATCACAGACTGTGTCACCAGCAAAGCACCCCCACATCACACCTCCTCTGCCATGCTTCATGGTGGGAACCACACATGCGGAGATCATCCGTTCACCTACTCTGCGTCTAACAAAGACACGATGGTTGGAACCAAAAATCTCAAATTTGGACTCCATTGCTCGTGTGCTCGTGTTTCTTGCAAGTCTCTTATTTTTCTTGGTGTCCTTAAGAAGTGGTTTCTTTGCAGCAATTTGACCATGAAGGTCATTCAGTCTCCTATGAAACAGTTGATGTTGAGATGTGTCTGTTACTTGGACTCTGAAGTATTTGGGCTGCAATCTGAGGTGCAGTTAACTAATGAACTTATCCTCTGCAGCAGAGGTAACTCTGGATCTTCCTTTCCTGTGGCGGTCTTCATGAGAGCCAGTTTCATCAGAGTGCTTGATGGTTTTTGTGAGTGCACTTGAAGAAACTTTCAGTTCTTGACATTTTCCAGATTGAGTGACCTTCATGTTTTAAAGTAACGATGGACTATTGTTTCTCTTTGCTTTTTTGAGCTGTTCTTGCCATAATATGGACTTGGTCTTTTACCAAATAGGGCCATCTTCTGTATACCACCCCTACCTTGTCACAACACAACTGATTGGCTCAAACGCATTAAGAAGGAAAGAAAGTCCATAGAATTAACTTTTAACAAGGCACACCTATTAATTGAAATGCATTCCAGGTGCCATGAGTGTGCAAATCTGTCATCTAGTCTGAGTGGCTAGTTTGAAGAATCTCAAATTTATTTTGATTTGTATAACACTTTTTCGGTTACTACATGATTCCATATTTGTTATTTAATTGTTTTGATGTCTTATACTTATAACTTATAAGTCCAAAGATTAATGTAGCAACCACAGATTGCCTCTTTGTCTATCAAGTGTGAGTTTGAGCATGTGTCCATTAGGCCTATGGATTTTTTTTATCAGCATATTTTAGATTGAGCAATAAAATACACATAAAAAGCACATTTTTCACATTTTCCATTGGTTTCAAAAACAATGATCCAATCAAACTTTATTTGTCACATGCGCCGAATACAACAAGTGTAGACCTTACCGTGAAACGCTTACTTACAAGCCCTTAACAAACAGTGCAGTTCAAGAAGAGTTAAGAAAATTGTTATAAAAAAACTAAAGTAAAAAATAAGACAATAAAATAACAATAACGAGGCTATACACAGGGGGTACCGGTACTGAGTCAGTGTGCGGGGGTACAGGTTAGTTGAGGTAATTTGTACATGTAGGTAGCGGTGAAGTGACTATGCATAGAAAACAAACAGCGGGTAGCAGCAGTGTACAAAACAAATGGAGGTGGGGGGGGTCATTGTAATTAATCTGGTGGCCATTTGATTAATTGTTCCGCAGTCTTATAGCTTGGGAGTAGAAGCTATTAAAGAGCCTTTTGGACCTAGACTTAGCCCTCCAGTACCACTTGTCATGTGGTAGAAGAGAAAACAGTCTTAGACTTGGGTGACTGGAGTCTGACAATTTTATGGTCTTTCCTCTAACACCGCCTATTATATAGGTCCTGGATGGCAGGAAGCTTGGCCACAGTGATGTACTGGGCCGTATGTACTACCCTCTGTAGCACCTTACGGTCAGATGCCAAGCAGTTGCCATACCAGGCGGTGATGCAAACGGTCAGGATGCTCTCGATGGTGCAGCTGTATAACTTTTTGAGGATCTGGGATCCCATGCCAAATCTTTTCAGTCTCTTGAGGAGGAATAGATTTTGTTGTGCCCTCTTCACAACTGTCTTGGTGTGTTTGGACCATGATAGTTCGTTGGTGATGTGGACACCAAGGAACTTGAAACTCTCGACCCGTTCCACTACAGCCCCGTCAATGTTAATGGGGGCCTGTTCGGCCCGCCTTTTTATGTAGTCCAAAATCAGCTCCTCTGTCTTGCTCACATTGAGGGAGAGGTTGTTGTCCTGGCACCACACTGACAGTTCTCTGATCTCCTCCCTATAGGCTGTCTCATCGTTGTCGGTGATCAGGCCTACCACTGTTGTGTCGTCAGCAAACTTCATGATGGTGTTGGAGTCGTGTTTGGCTACGCAGACGTGGGTGAAATAGGAGTACAGGAGGGGACTAAGTACACACCCCTGAGGGGCCCCAGTGTTGAGGATCAGCGTGGCAGACGTGTTGTTGCCTACCCTTACAACCTGGGGGCGGCCCATCAGGAAGTCCAGGATCCAGTTTCAGAAGGAGGTGTTTAGTCCCGGGGTCCTTAGGTTAGTGATGAGCATCGTGGGTACTATGGTGTTGAACGCTGAGCTGTAGTCAATGAACAGCATTTTCACACATTCCTTTTGTCCAGGTGGGAAAGGGCAGTGTGGAGTGCAAAAGAGATTGCACCATCTGTGGATCTGTTGGGGCGGTATACGAATTGGAGTGGGTCTAGGGCAGGGCTGTCCAACCCTTTTCCTGGAGATCTACCATTCTGTGGGTTTCAGTCCAACCCTAACTAATTAGCTGCTCACAAGACCTTAACTAGCTGAATAAGATAGGCTAAATTAGGGTTGGACTGAAAACCTACAGGACAGTAGATCTCCAGAAGAGGGTTGGGCAGCCCTGGTCTAGGGTATTAGGGAGGATGCTGTTGATGTGAGACATGGCCAGCCTTTCAGAGCACTTCATGGCTACCGACGTGAGTGCTACGGGGCGGTAATAATTTAGGCAGGTTACCTTTGCTTCCTTGGGTACAGGGACTATGGTGGTCTGTTTGAAACGTGTAGGTATTACAGACTTGGTCAGGGAGTGGTTGAAAATGTCAGTGAAGACACTTGCCAGTTGGTCGACGCATTACTTTGAGTACACGTCCTGATAATCTGTCTGGCCCCGCGGCTTTGTGAATGTTGACCATTTTAAAGGTCTTGCTCACATCGGCTACCGACAGCGTTATCACACAGTCATCCATAACAGCTGGTGCTCTCGTGCATGCTTCAGTGTTGCTTGCATTGAAGCGAGCATAAAAGGCATTTAGCGTCACCGGGCAGCTTGGGTCTGGGTTTCCCTTTGTAGTCCGTAATAGTTTTTATGCCCTGCCACATCTGATGAGCGTCAGAGCCGATGTAGTAGGATTCAATCTTAATCCTGTATTGACGATTTGCTTGTTTGATGGTTCGTCTGAGGGCATAGCAGGATTTCTTATAAGCGTCCGGATTAGTGTCCCGCTCCTTGAATGCAGCAGCTCTAGCCTTTAGCTCGATGCGGATGTTGCATGTAATCCATGGCTTTTGGTTGGGATATGTACGTACAATCTCTGTGGGGACGACATCGTCGATGCATTTATTGATGAAGCCGATGACTGAGGTGGTATACTCCTCAATGCCATTAGATTAACCCCGGAACATATTCCAGTCTGTGCTAGCAAAACAGTCCTGTAGCATCCGCGTCATCCGACCACTTCCGTATTGAGAGCTTTGTATGCATCTCTGTGTGTGGAGCAAAGGTGGTCTCAAGTTTTTTTCCCTTTGGTTGCACATGTGACATGCTGGTAAAACTGTGGGAGAACTGATTTAAGTTTGCCTGCATTAAAGTCCCCGGCCACTAGGAGCGCCTCTTCCGGATGAGCATTTTCTTGTTTGCTTATGGCCTTATTGAGTTGGTCGAGTGCGGTCTTAGTGCCAGCATCAGTCAGTGGTGGTAAATAGACGGCTACAAATAATACAGATCAATAGGCAGCTTAAACTTGTTGAATTCAACCATTATTGGGTTCAAATACACATTTAGATTTGTGATCAGCCATCCACAACAAACACAATCTGTAAGGCGCAAATAGCTAAATGAGAGAGCAGCAGTGTGATTCACATCAATGTGCAATGTAGATATCAATAATAAGTGATAACCGTATCGCCGTAGACTACACCACTGCTGTCATCCTTACCTCTAAGCATTTATTCAAGTTGGATAATCTTTGGATGTCAACAGCAGTCGCAGCATTGGAAGACATAACTTCGACTGTAGCCTACAAAAGCCTATTTCTGATCTTTTCCCGCAATCCATCAAACCCATTTGGTGTATCATCATTGTGGTCTCTGACTTGTGGTCAGACTCGCTCAGGTGGAGAAATTTTAACTTGCGCCTTTTTTCAATGATGATTTGAATGTCATTAAGAAAACAGAAAAGTGTCAAATGTTTATTTTTCTGAATTTAAAAGTAATCATTAGAGTAAACATCTAGTTTTTCAAAAGTATCTGTAATCTGATTACAATCTTTTTTACATGTAATCCGTTACTCCCCAACCCTGTCCGTGATATTTAAACTCGCAACCTTTGGTTTGCATTATATGCCCACCCAGTGCTAGATGTTTGCATTATACATCCATCCATCCATCCATCCACCCCAACCAATCACCCTATTTTTGCCTTAAGTAACCATCTGTTTTATGTAACCATACCAAACATAACATATCATACTCATTTGAGTGTCCTGGACTTACATTTACTGTTCCATCTCGTCTATGACAGCAGGCTGCACAGTAGATTTGTACTGGTAAACTAGGAAAAACATTTTTTCTATTGTACAGAATGCTTGTCAAATAGATAAATCGCCCTTAGTCTGTTCAAATCAAATGTTATTTGTCACATGCGCCGAATACAACAGGTGTAGACCTTACAGTGAAATGTTAACTTACAAGCCCTTAACCAACAATGCAGTTTTAAGAAAAATAAGTATTAAGTAAAAAATAGATAAGTAAAAAATATTAAAAGAGCAGCAGTAAAAAAACAGTAGCGAGGCTATATACAGGGGGTACCGGTACAGAGTCAATGTGCAGGGGCACCGGTTAGTCGAGGTAATATGTGCATGTAGGTAGAGTTAAAGTGACTATGCATAGATAATACACAGGGGGGGGGTGGGGGGGGGGGCAATGCAAATAGTATGGGTAGCCATTTGATTAGCTGTTCAGGAGTCTTATGACTTGGGGGTAGAAGCTGTGAAGAAGCCTTTTGGACCTAGACTTGGCGCTCTGATATCGCTTGCCATGCAGTAGCAGAGAGAGCAGTCTATGACTAGGGACTCAAAAAGGACTAAGTTGTTGTGATGAACAGAGGGCGAACATATCTTGAAAGACTATGGTTGCAGCATCTTTTCGGGAGTGGTAATGAGGTGACCAATAATGGTTGCAATTGATGGTTTAATGAAACATCAGCTGGCTTTAATAAGGATGCTGCCTTTTGAGGCAACATTTCTAGGCAGAATGTCCAAATTGGCATTTTCCAATCCCATGTATGCTTCGCCGGGGAAGCTCTCCCATAACACCTTGCGGTGCAGGCAAAAAATGTTTTTATGAATTGACGGTGAACAGTAGTCCCTGCATGGGATAACATTTTCCAGAAAAATAAGGAATAACTTCGAGAAATGTATAAGGTTTATTTATTCACAAAATTATGCTAAAATGTTTAACAAATTACTTTCATATTAAATGTGAATTCAAACCTTGAGTAAATGGAGTTTATCAGCCCTGTCACGACTTCCGAAGTCGGCCACTCTCCTTGTTCGGGCGGCTAGCAAGCGATCTCATCCTGCTTATTTGCTGTTTAGAGATGAACAACAAATCATAGATTCAGCAATGTGTAAATTGTGAAGACCCAGACAGTTTTTAAATCATGAATTGGTGAATTTGCTAGCCAGCTGAAGACATGTAGCAAACAGTTTTTTCCCATTTGTTTTCAGGGACTAAAGCGGGCAGCTGATCGTGTTCCAGGTTGAAGAACATCTCACCCTGACACCCTGCAGATGTAAAGAACTTGTTGTGAACCTCCCAGCCACCAGGATAAACATGATATCCCAGGATATTACTCAGGATTGTGCAACATCACAATGTTAGATAACAATGTTATCATGCAGATTTGTCAGGACATTGTAATTTCTGAAATTATTTCTGTCCCAGGGGATTGCACTGTGTGCAAGTATTCAATTTAGACCACAATTAGTTGAATTAGGTGTTAGTGAAGGGCTGGAACCAAAATATGTCAACTACTGTCCTGTGTATAAAAACATCTGTGGCTGTCATGTCTAAATTGCCCTCATGTAATGAAGAAGTTATGAATGTTGGAGGTTAATCTCCTTGAGATGTCCCTCACTTGGGAATTACTTATTTTGTACAATGGACTATGTTTTAAGGACTCATGCACAGATAAAGGAAAACCAATAAAAATGTTAACAGTTATTCAGAATTACAAGTGGTGATGTCTCAATGCGTTTCTGGTTTTGAGGCTTGGTGATTGCAGTTCATCTGTCAAATCCCCTGCAAGGAGAGAGAAAGGCTTCAATATTATAACAACGCTGTATTCATTTCATTATATATTTACATTTTACATTTACATTTAAGTCATTCAGCAGACGCTCTTATCCAGAGCGACTTACAAATTGGTGCATTCACCTTATGATATCCAGTGGAACAACCACTTTACAATAGTGCATCTAAATCTTTTAGGGGGGGGGGGGTTAGAAGGATTACTTTATCCTATTCCAGGTATTCCTTAAAGAGGTGGGGTTTCAGGTGTCTCCGGAAGGTGGTGATTGACTCCGCTGTCCTGGCGTCGTGAGGGAGCTTGTTCCACCATTGGGGTGCCAGAGCAGCGAACAGTTTTGACTGGGCTGAGCGGGAACTGTGCTTCCTCAGAGGTATGGAGGCTAGCAGGCCAGAGGTGGATGAACGCAGTGCCCTTGTTTGGGTGTAGGGCCTGATCAGAGCCTGAAGGTACGGAGGTGCCGTTCCCCTCACAGCTCCGTAGGCAAGCACCATGGACTTGTAACGGATGCGAGCTTCAACTGGAAGCCAGTGGAGAGAGCGGAGGAGCGGGGTGACGTGAGAGAACTTGGGAAGGTTGAACACCAGACGGGCTGCGGCGTTCTGGATGAGTTGTAGGGGTTTAATGGCACAGGCAGGGAGCCCAGCCAACAGCGAGTTGCAGTAATCCAGACGGGAGATGACAAGTGCCTGGACTAGGACCTGCGCCGCTTCCTGTGTGAGGCAGGGTCGTACTCTGCGAATGTTGTAGAGCATGAACCTACAGGATCGGGTCAACGCCTTGATGTTAGTGGAGAACAACAGGGTGTTGTCCAGGGTCACGCCAAGGTTCTTAGCACTCTGGGAGGAGAACACAAGGCAGTTGTCAACCGTGATGGCGAGATCATGGAACGGGCAGTCCTTCCCCGGGAGGAAGAGCAGCTCCGTCTTGCCGAGGTTCAGCTTGATATGCATTTATATAATCATATTGGACATGTTATCCTTTATCACATGCCAGTATTTGTTTTGTATCCAATGCATTTAGCTTACATTAGGATGAAGTAGCCTATGCCTTCTAATCTAGATAGATTGCATCATATCACCTTTCAATATTAGTTATCAACAAATATGAAACCATGTTTTTTTGAACATCGGTGTCATTTAATGCCTGGGTGGGATAGTTGTATGAATTAATCACAATGCAAGCCTACTCATTAGGAAAAAAACAGCAGCTCTAATGCAATATTAGCTTCACAGTGAAACTCCACTATTCTCAGCCTGGTCTCATAGACTAGACGTAACATAATAAATGTAAATCCGGAACACTCAAATTAAATCAAATCAAAGTTTATTAGTATGATATGTTACGTTTGGTATGTTTACATAAGACAGAAGGTTACTTAAGGCAAAAACTAAAGTAGAGTAGCTGATAGGCGAATAACACGAAGGTTAACATTTTTACATTTTAACATCCACTTACTACTTTAAAATGATTTAGCATGTTAGTTAACCCGTCCCCTAACCTCCTAATCTCCTAACCCTGACCCCAAGCTTGGCTAACATTGGCCACCTGGCTAATGTTAGCCACAACAAATTGGAATTCGTAACATATTGTAGGTTTTGCAAATTCATTATACACTGCTCAAAAAATTAAGGGAACACTTAAACAAGACAATGTAACTCCAAGTCAATCACACTTCTGTGAAATCAGACTGTCCACTTAGGAAGCAACACTGATTGACAATAAATTTCACATGCTGTTGTGCAAATGGAATAGACAACAGGTGGAAATTATAGGCAATTAGCAAGACACCCCCAATAAAGGAGTGGTTCTGCAGGTGGGGACCACAGACCACTTCTCAGTTCCTATGCTTCCTGGCTGATGTTTTGGTCACTTTTGAATGCTGGCAGTGCTTTCACTCTAGTGGTAGCATGAGACGGAGTCTACAACCCACACAAGTGGCTCAGGTAGTGCAGCTCATCCAGGATGGCACATCAATGCGAGCTGTGGCAAGAAGGTTTGCTGTGTCTGTCAGCGTAGTGTCCAGAGCATGGAGGCGCTACCAGGAGACAGGCCAGTACATCAGGAGACGTGGAGGAGGCCGTAGGAGGGCAACAACCCAGCAGCAGGACCGCTACCTCCGCCTTTGTGCAAGGAGGAGCAGGAGAAGCACTGCCAGAGCCCTGCAAAATGACCTCCAGCAGGCCACAAATGTGCATGTGTCTGCTCAAACGGTCAGAAACAGACTCCATGAGGGTGGTATGAGGGCCCGACGTCCACAGGTGGGGGTTGTGCTTACAGCCCAACACCGTGCAGGACGTTTGGCATTTGCCAGAGAACACCAAGATTGGCAAATTCGCCACTGGCGCCCTGTGCTCTTCACAGATGAAAGCAGGTTCACACTGAGCACATGTGACAGACGTGATGGAGTCTGGAGACGCCGTGGAGAACGTTCTGCTGCCTGCAACATCCTCTAGCATGACCGGTTTGGCGGTGGGTCAGTCATGGTGTAGGGTGGCATTTCTTTGGGGGGCCGCACAGCCCTCCATGTGCTCGCCAGAGGTAGCCTGACTGCCATTAGGTACTGAGATGAGATCCTCAGACCCCTTGTGAGACCATATGCTGGTGCGGTTGGCCCTGGGTTCCTCCTAATGCAAGACAATGCTAGACCTCATGTAGCTGGAGTGTGTCAGCAGTTCCTGCAAGAGGAAGGCATTGATGCTATGGACTGGCCCGCCCGTTCCCCAGACCTGAATCCAATTGAGCACATCTGCGACATCATGTCTCGCTCCATCCACCAACGCCACGTTGCACCACAGACTGTCCAGGAGTTGGCGGATGCTTTAGTCCAGGTCTGGGAGGAGATCCCTCAGGAGACCATCCGTCACCTCATCAGGAGCATGCCCAGGCGTTGTAGGGAGGTCATACAGGCATGTGGAGGCCACACACACTACTGAGCCTCATTTTGACTTGTTTTAAGGACATTACATCAAAGTTGGATCAGCCTGTAGTGTGGTTTTCCACTTTAATTTTGAGTGTGACTCCAAATCCAGACCTCCATGGGTTGATAAATTGGATTTCCATTGATTATTTTTGTGTGATTTTGTTGTCAGCACATTCAACTACGTAAAGAATAAAGTATTTAATAAGATTATTTATTTCATTCAGATCTAGGATGTGTTGTTTAAGTGTTCCCTTTATTTTTTTTAGCAGTATATATTGTCCGATTTGCAATTCGCAACATATCATACAATTGTAATTCGTAACATATCATACGAAATGAGTGATGGACATCCACAAATACCATACGAAACGTAACATATCAGACGGATTGGAGTGTGCTGATTTTAGAATTTACTATGTTATGTCTACCCCTGAGTCCAGGTTGCTATTCTGGCTATTATTCATTCTTAAAACGTATTTATCCATAAACAAAATTGTAGCCTATATGATATCATGCATGCAATCTTACCTGTCATGTCCACAACGATTGAGCAGCAGACCAAGCATTATGCGAAAGGAGGACCCTATACCGTTGGATAATTATTATGGTCGGTGTCAACTTCATTCATAAACAGGTAATAAGGAGATTGATTCTGTTACTTGTTATTTGTTTCAGATATTTCCATTTTGGGATCATTTTTCATGGAATTGCCAGCATTAGTTTCTCACGCTGCTAAAGTGGCTACAATGTAAACAAACGTCTGGCGCTCGGTGGAATGTGAATGCGTTATCACACAATGCTGCCTTCAAATCCCGTTCCAAATGGCAATAACCTACTGGAAAAGTGCTGCATACTAAGGTAGGTGCCTTTGGAGGCAGATAGGTAGCAGCCTTTGGATTGGTTAAATAATAACAGTATGCTACACCAACAATAGTTTCCATTCATATAAAGTGTCAAAATGATTGCCCAGTACTGGGCACGAAAAAATGATGTTCAGAGCCAAAGCAAGCTGCTCAGACCACTGCACTATGTCAGTTCACAATGCTCTATTAAGCCATGAGAATACTTGATGATACTTAATGATATGAGCTTGGTTGGTTTGCAGATCCTTCCCCCAAACCATAGCCCCTAGGTACTGTACTGCATTGTGGAGCCTACAAACATTGCTTCCAGCTGTCCCATGGCGGCGATTATACATTTTAAATATTTATTAAAATCCTCCTGCTGCAAGATTATTTTCCTCCTGCGGCAAAATGGTTCATATTAAGATCCGACATCTGTAGCAGATGGGAAGGCTAGGAGTCACAGTGTCGCAACCCCCCAAATATCTTTTTTTAAAACATCCCAAATCACTAACAATATCCTCTGTTAATCTGTTTAAAACATTTATATATGTATGGTACAGTAAAACAATATACTACAGTGAATTGGTTGACACTGGCATCTATTTGATTGACGACACGATTGAGACAATCAAAAAAACTGTTGGAATGAAACTGTGTATTCATTCACGGTGATTCATTGAGTATCTACAGAACAATAATATAGACAATAGCTTCTGTCACTCTGTGGCTCAGCTGAAAAGCATTTCCTAGATGCTGTCAAAGCTTGACACCTAGCCATGAAGACTGAAACTGAAAAGAGATGT
This sequence comes from Salmo trutta, assembly GCF_901001165.1. Lineage (NCBI taxonomy): Eukaryota > Metazoa > Chordata > Actinopteri > Salmoniformes > Salmonidae > Salmo > Salmo trutta. The sequence continues at coordinate 35,044,634 of NC_042963.1, forward strand.
AAGCTGGTAAACATCACCACTGTCATCAGCCTTATCAAAGCGGCTTTATATCCATCACTTTCCCTATCAAAGCTAATCAACTGGTCTCCTGGTCCCAGCTCAGAACAGCCATCAAGACAGGGAACAAACACAGACTCATTTGTCCACTAAGGCCAATATTTGATGTTTTCTCTGCTCAAAAGGGTTGAAAATAAACCAGTCATCCAAAGGCTGAAAGTGTGCCCTGTTTTCCAATGACGTCAGAGCACAATCTTTCCCCTTCTGTTACATCTCTCATGCTCTTGGCTCCAGCTGAGCTCCACTTAGCTGCAAACGAGATGCTAGCGATTGATTCATCTACGGTTCAGATCCAGTGCCACGTCAGACAGTCAGACAGACAGACACGTAAATAATCAGATACATCGGTGACGCACCGTCAGAGCCCTGGCGAACGCAGTCCTGTCCTGCGGCCTCGTTCCATCCCGCTGGATTTAAACGGCTACCTCTTATCAGCCCCCAGCACACAGGCCGTCCCCACGGTAACCGTCTTCCACCACCAATCCGAGGGCAGCGATGTGCATCCACCAGTTTATAGCCGGGTCGGCGCTGGCCTGGTTTTGCTCACTGCTGCAGAACTGGCCTCTATCTATCTGGGGAAACGAGAGAGTTATTTAGAGCCAAACAACCCACTCAGCTAATATTATGACATTTGTTCTGCCCTCTAATATCTGCTTGTTTTGGATTTCCGTTTCTGTTTGTGCTCGATCTCAAGAGATACTGTCAAGTTACAATGCCAATCCGCTTAACTTCAAAACACTTATTTGAACAGAAACGTAGGTTAGCAAGGTTCAAACAGATATTGTCCTTAATAGAGGATGTTGACTACTTTTTAACAGAATACTTCCCAAAAGAAATGTGAAGATACAGTTAGTTTACTGTAGCCTCTGGGCTTGTTATGGCCTTATGCTCCACAGGGAGCAAAGAGGAGTAGCTCTAAGTAAGAAAATACTGTTGCCTATGTTGTCAAGCACAATTCTGTCCTAACACAACTTTTAATCCTGTTAAGATCAGCAGAATAGAGACAGAAACACTGACTGCCAGGAAAAGCAGGGTATAAAAGTCCTAACCCAAACACAATGGGTATTTGTCTGAGACGGTCACGTCTTGGCAAAGTGTACAACGCTGGAGGCATCCTCTGCTATAGTGTATCAGTGATTCATCTGAGGCGGGCAAGTCTCTGCCTGTTCCTTCCCTGAGTGCTGCTCTAGTCATCCCTCATACTTACTTACGCTCCCTTCTCCACTGAGCCTGTGCTGTGAATGCCTCCACTCACAGTGCACATATTAGGGCACGATTAGCAGACTGTTTGTTCCATTCTCACGTTGTTACACCACATCTGGAATGCTCACAGCAATGACATCATAGCAGAGGACACAGAACAGATCCATGGACTCCTCCTAACAATAACACCCAGTGTTCCCCTCTCACCAGGGTCTTAACCATGGGTGCAAGGCCCAAAATTGCCCTCTGAGTGCCCACTACCCTGACGTATGCCATCCTGGCTTTGTTGTGGCCCTGGGGGGCTCCAAGGACAGACTGTCCAGCCAATCGGCCCCAGAGCCAGACCTTGCCAAAGCCACCGCTGGCCTCTCTCCTTCAGGCCTGCCCTCTTTCCCTCCCTCCCTCCTCTTTTCATACTGTATCTAACCTTCAAACTTGTCCCCATTTCAGCACTCTGTACAGCTTGGTGTGAAGCTCAGAGAAGCTTCTCTTAATAACTGTCAATCAGAGGTCAGCAGCATCAAAATATGTTATGTTCTCTATAAGAGAAGCAGGGGGTTCGGAGGGGTGGAGGGGGGTTGCTAGCATTTGGTGCAATTGTTCAGGTAATTACAGTACCAGTCAAAAGTTTGGACACACCTACTCATTCAAGGATTTTTCTTTACTTTTACTATTTTCTACATTGTAGAATAATAGTGAGGACATCAAAACTAATAAATAACACATATCATGTAGTAGCCAAAATAAGTGTTTAACAAATAAAAATATTTGTTTAGATTCTTCTAAGTAGCCACCCTTTGCCTTGATGAAAGCTTTGCACACTCTTGGCATTCTCTCAACCAGCTTCACCTGGAATGTTTTTCCAACAGTCTTGAAGGAGTTCCCACATATGATGAACACTTGTTGGCTGCTTTCCTTCACTCTGCGGTCCAACTCATCCCAAACCTTTTCAATTGGGTTGAGGTCGGGTAACTATGAAGGCCAGGTCTTCTGATGCAGCACTCCATCACTCTCTTTCTTAGTCAAATAGCCCTTACACAGCCTGGAGGTGTGTTGGGTCATTGTCCTGTTGAAAAACAAATGATATTCCCACTAAGTGCAAATGAGATGGGATGGCACTTAGCTGCAGAACGCAATGGTTGCCATGCTGGTTAAGTGTGCCTTGAATTCTAAATAAATCAGACAGTGTCAACAGAAAAGCACCATCACACCTCCTCTTCCATCATTCACGGTGGGAACCACACATGCGGAGATCATCCGTTCACCTACTCTGCGTCTCACAAAGACACGGTGGTTGGAACCAAAAATCTCACATTTGGACACAATCGACCAAAGGACAGATTTCTACTGGTCTAATGACCATTGCTCGTGTTTCTTGGCCCAAGCAACTCTCTTCTTCTTATTGGTGTCCTTAAGTAGTGGCTTCTTTGTCGCAATTCGACCATGAAAGCCTGATTCACACAGTCTCCTCTGAACAGTTGATGTTGAGATGTGTCTGTTACTTGAACTCTGTGATGCATTTATTTGGTCCTCATGAGAGTCAGTTTCATCTTAGTGCTTGATGGTTTTTGCGACTGCACTTGAAGAAACTTTCAAAGTTCTTGAAATTGTCCGGATTGACTGACCTTCATATCTTAAAGTAATGTTGGACTGTCATTTCTCTTTGCTTATTTGAGCTGTTCTTGCCATAATATGGACTTTTTTTTACCAAATAGGGCTATCTTTTGTATACCACCCCTACCTTGTCACAACACAACTGATTGGCTCAAACGAATTAAGGAGAGAAATTCCACAAAGTAACTTTTAACAAGGCACACCTGATAATTGAAATGCATTCCAGGTGACTACCTCATGAAGCTGGTTGAGAAAATGCCAAGAGTGTGCAAAGCTGTCATCAAGGCAACGGGTGGCTACTTTGAATAATCTCAAATATAAAATCTATTTTCATTATTTAACACTTTTTTGGTTACTACATGATTCCATATGTGTTATTTCATAGTTTTGACGTCTTCACTATTATTCTACAATGTAGAAAATAATAAAAATAAAGAAAAACCCTGGAATGAGTAGGTGTCCAAACTTTTGACTGGTACTGTATATATTTGAAGGTGAAAGAGAATGACATAATGTCCACTCAAACAACACAACGCAGCCTGAAGCAAACCCAACAGATGAGAAGGGAGGATAGAGGGATGTGACTGATGGGGAGAGAGAGAAAGAGTCAGAAGGGAAGGGGAAGGTGAGTGAAAGAGAAAGGAAACAGGACGAGAGGATAGGGGTAGCGATAAAAAGAGTAAGGGGTGAGTAGAAACATGAAGGGGTGAAAGGAGGAAAATTCAATTTTCTTTGTGTCTTTCTCTCTCCCTATCTCTCTACAGCTTTCTCTCCGTCTCCCTGTGTCAGTGTCCAATATCAACTTCTAAAACAATTATTGAACTGCCGTAGGGGGAGCAGAGCACAGTCAGCAAACAGACCTGGGAAGAGTACCTGTCACAGAGAAAAAGGGAAGAGAGTAGAGGGGTGAAAGAAAGGATAGGAGGAGAACTGAAGAATCATCATAAAAATGTAGATTTAATGAAAGTTAAGCCTCGTATTGATTCGGCTGACAGTTCACATATGAGTGTGTGTGAGAGAGAGAGAGAGAGAGAGAGAGAGAGAGAGAGAGAGAGAGAGAGAGAGAGAGAGAGAGAAAGAATGTAAGCGTGTTTGTGTGTGTTCTCTAGCTGTATCTCGGGCGTCGTTGGAAGAAGACAAAACTACTCAGGGCGAAAACAGATTATGAGATTAAATATAAATAAATAACTATGTAAATAAATGCACTAGTAAAATGGGTTGGAAATCGTTTCGCTTAAGCTTTTTAAAGGACTGTGTGGATTTGCATCCCCTCAGTGTGTGTGTGTGTGTGTGTGTGTGTGTGTGTGTGTGTGTGATGATGACGACGTTGTAATGGCATCTCTGAGAGGTGGGAAATGAATCTCCTAATAAGTGCATGGCGTGTTAGCTTAGTAATGGCCTCTAGGTGGGGATTTACCTGCAGAGCGTCTCTGCCCCCAATGACTTTGCCTTTTTCCTCTCATTTACTGTGGCTGAGCAATGACTGGACTGCCCTGCCTAAGACTGTATGGCCAGGCAGCGGTCAAACCAATCTCGGATAATACAGTACAGTAAATCTCCCATGCACGCTACTATTTTAGAGTAACACTGAATGTAACATCAACAATGGTATAATCACATAGGAGTATAGGTTTTGTTATGAGACTGCTCTTGTTTAAATGGCAGGAGAAAGGTATTGTGGTACTTTTAAAAGTTTCATTTCACTGTTTCAAATGGATGGAAGTAACATACTGTATGCATTGCAGACTTGGTGAGTGTGTGTGCATGTGTTTTTGTTTACTATATGTGGAAATAGTACGGAGCACTCAACACCCAACACCCAACATATGGCAGCAGATGTGAGAGGGTGTTTTGAGTGTATGTGAGAGAGAGAGAGAAGTTTATAGGCACCCAACACTTTGCACAGCAGATGTCACATTCTGTCTGGCACAATGATCTGTGGGGCTGCTCTAGTTATATCCTCCTCTCTGCCACCACACACACACACAAAGTCCATGAGTGTGCTCTTCTCCAACACAGAGGGAGTAGGTAGGATGCTGGGGCTCGCAACAGGAGAGAGAGAGCTGGAAAAAAAATGTAGCAAGACAGGTAGAAAGAGAGAATAAGAGACATATAGAGCTGGGGGGGAGAAGGAAGGACAGGTTCCCAAGTAAGCAGAAAGGGTACAGGAAGAGGTGAGGTTGTTGGTTTACAAACTCAGGGATATGGTTAACTAAAGCTAGGGTCACAAATAGAAAAACTAGGGGTCAACTAAAATTGGAAAGAGGGGGTTTACAAACCAAAACTGGGAGGATGTTCTCAGTCCAACTCAAACACAGCAAATGCCTGTCTGGTCTCAGGGCTGGCAGGCCAGACTGGCGCTTTGAGAGAGAGAGAGAGGAGTGACTGTGTTAGAGAGAGGAGTGAACAAATAGAGTAGGGACGGGCGCTGTGCCTTTTGGAGCCCCAGCTAGTGAGAAGAGCAGCCATTTTACATCAGCTTGTTCCCTTCCACTTTAACAACAACAAGAGCTGGGAACAGGAGGAGGAAAGGAAAGTCTAAACAAATGCTGATAATGAAAGAGGAGCAAATAGAGAAAGATCATGAAGAAGTGTGATGTGAAAGTGATGGCACAGCAACAAATGTTTCATTTCTCCACTCACATGGACAAAGACATTGAAGTAGTTAATTTGTTAAGAGCCCTACCACCAGATAGGAACAGATACTGTAGGGATGAGGATGCAATGGAAGGCAGCATGGAGCCTTGACTTGGACTGCTCTTCTTATGTGAGTGGAACAATAGCCTGATTACAAAAGCTCTTTTGATTTAACAAGATGCACAGTGTGGCCAAGAAGATTGTGGGGATTTTCTCTACCTCGTTTTATCTCGCTCTCTCTTTCTTTTGTTATTTCTCTCTCTCCATCTCTGTCTGTCTCTGTCTCGCTCTCTGTCTTTCCTCTCTGAATCTGTGTTGCAGTCTTAATGGTCGGGCAACCACTGCATGTTAAACGCTCTTTGTTTGTAATCAATCAGCACAAAATGTTACAAGAGCAGAACAGGGTGTATTATAGCAGCGGCTCAGAAGAATGACACCAGTCTGCACATCCATCAACTTCACACCACAGGGCCCTGCAAAATAACACTCCCTATTCACCAACCATGCACATATAATGGGTGTGGGTGTCCTATAACATGGCAGGCAAAGTCATGCAAAACAAATTCAAATATCATTGGAGAAGACAGTTGTCTAAGAGCAGGTTGAATACCTTATGCAGGTGGAATAGAAGACTCTAGAAAGGCAATCGGTGAAACGTTACCTCTTCTGTCATTTGAAAAAGCTAAGTCCCCATTTGAGATAACTGCTAAGCTCTGTCACAAGCATTCGTCTGAGTAACAAACCAATTTCAGTAGGACATGTTTTCCCCATGATTTGTGGCCTGGCCATACCACAGTAAAACATGCTGAGAAGAAGAGCATGTGTGTGAACACTCCAGCTATCAGACTGAGAGAAAGAGAGAGAAAGAGAGAGAAAGAGAGAGAAAGAGAGAGAAAGAGAGAGAGAAAGAGAGAGAAAGAGAGAGAGAGAAAGAGAGAGAGAAAGAGAGAGAGAAAGAGAGAGAAAGAGAGAGAAAGAGAGAGAGAGAGAGAGAGAGAGAGAGAGAAAGAGAAAGAGAAAGAGAGAGAGATAATGAAAGGGAAAAAACAAGAGGCTTGCTTGACTTTGAAGTGGCCCTTATCACCTTCCCTCCCTCCTCCTCCTCCTTCACCCATCATCCCGTCCTCCCCCCTTCTCCCTCCCCATCCTCAGTGAGTCATATATCTGTCTCTTCACTGTCAGGATGCCTCTGAAGTTTAGGAATGTCTTCCCTGGATCTGAGGCCCTGTGAGTTATGGGAACACCTGGAAGGGGGGAGAGAAATGGAGAAGAGAAAAAGCGAGGGTGAGGTTTAAGGTTAATCTCCTCATCCTAACACCTATCTAGGGCACTTTGTTGACAGAGAAGGAGCCTGATGGATTGGTTATGGTATTCATCCGTGTCTAGTTTGGGAGAAAAGCGTTTGAACTCTAGAATGAATGTAGAAATATGGCCCTGTCCAGCGGTGACATCAGAGGCGGAGGGGGGCGAGGTTGAGTAACGGGAGGGGCGGGTTTTAGGGTAGTGGGGGTTATAAAAACAGAACATGTGTGAGGTCGCACTCTGTCCTAGCTACAGTATATCATTCCTGCACAGCAAGCCTGCATTCCTCAAGTCTGCATGCTCCACAGTCATCCATCTGCCTGCCTCCTCCAGCCCACGGCAGGCAACCTGTCAGCCTCAATACACACCAGGCAGATGTGTACGGGAGTGTGTCTGTTTGTGCGTGCGTGTGTGTGTGTGAGTGAGAAAGAGTGAGAGAGAATGACAGTTGCTAACAGAGGGAAAGAGATACTGTATGTTTGTGTGTTAGTGCAAATGCTTGTGTCTGTGTTTATTTTTGTGTTGTAGCATGGTGCATGTGTATGTGTGGTATACTGTAGGTGTATACGTGTGTATGAGTCTATTTGTGCTTTACGGTCTGAAGTGAAGCCATGAGGATGTCATGGCCACTGAGCACTGTTGCTCTGCAGAGCCACTATGACAGCAGAGTGGAGTGGACATAAATCAATGGGTGAATGGATAAATCACATTTACTGCTGTATTTGTCCTTGCAGGGGATGTCTGTTTTCCTTCTCCCTGTCTTGCACTGCCTAACTGTATGCCATCCCCTTTCCTGGTGAGAGAATATAAAACAATTGGCTCTTATAGTCAATCTCCAGGTCATAAATTCTCACTCCCAGGGGATCCTTAAATATTTTTTTTCCTTCCGGTAGAAAGAAGAGAAATTTGAAAGTCAAAGGCGAGAAAAATGTACAAAATTAAATGAAACCAAATGAGGTAAAATGGAGGGAATTCATCCAGCTAGCAGAGAATGTCAGGACCACCGCACATGTAGAGAAAGAGTAAGTGGTAAGACAGATTTAGAGTCAGTTTCAGTGGCATTGATTTTGCAGGAAGGTGTCTCTGTAGCCAGCCTGCATGATTAGTCCCCCCAATCAATGGCTCCACAGAGAATCTCTCACTGGCAATATTTCCAAAGGCCAAACGAGCCTAGGAAATTAGAATGAAGAGAGATAGAGAGAGAAAAATGAGAGAGTAAAGAAGAGAGAGGGAGTGAGAAAGAGAGAGAGAGAAAGACAGCGAGAAAGAGAGGATAAAGAGTGGGAGAGAGACAGAGAAGAGAGACAGAAAATGAGAGGGAGGTATAGAGACAGAGCGTCCCATGAAACAGAGAGATAAGGACATGGTCCCACAAAAGAACACCACTTATATGTATTGTCTGCCAGCCAGCACGCCTGCAATGTTTGTTTGCTCTAATGGCTGGCCTGCTGTAATTCTCTGGGTGACACTCCCTGTCCCTGCACCTCTATTTGGACCTTCTGAGTGATCAATTTAGTCAAGAGAAAAAAATCTACACTTTTTCCCCTCTTCAACAGTTTTTGTTGTAGTGTGGGTGTTACATGGAGGATTCACTCGAGCTACAAAAGTGTATAGCCACAGGAAAACGTCCACATTTCCCCCTCTCTTGTGTTTGGGTAATGTGAGGGTGTTCTGATGTGAAGTGTTCTGAGTAGGCAGATAGGACAGAAAGCTGAGCCCTGTAATTGTCTCAAACAGTGATTCCTGTGGCTCAGGGTGTGGGAGACAGCCTGGATGTCAGATCTGTGATTTGAGGTGATTCAGAGTCAGGGATCAGGGTTTATTGCAGGTGTGCAAGGTTCGGAATGCATGCAGAGAGAAACCTGATGTTGAGGCTTTACATGTCTGGCCAACAGTTGGCTAGCTTCAGAGCTATATACATGTATTTCCTGTTGTAGAGGTAGAAAGGATGTTCTAGATCAATGGAAATATAGTCTTGAAATATACAACACTATTCCCCTCACCTTCATGTTTTATGGTTTGCTCTTTCACTTTATATCAATATCTCCTTATGCATCTACCTCTTCTTCAGTATGTTGTGTTGCTGTGACCTGGGCACCCTTGAGAATGAGACCCTGGTCTCAATAGGTTTTCCCTGAATAAATAAAGAATACGTTTAAAAAACAAATAATGTAAAACGATGGCATGTCCCTGCATGCTGTAAGGCACTGATACTGACACAGACTCAGCCCATAATGCTTCACTCCTGTCTGTGTACAATAAGCTGATCCCCTTGGTTCTCTTCCAAAAGGGATTGGATCTCTGACTGACTGACTGACTGACTGACTGACTGACTGACTGACTGACTGACTGACTGACTGACTGACTGACTCGTCAGCTATGCAGAGCTTTAATCATCTCAATGTAACACTACGCCATCACTGGCCCAGGCGAGCCGGAGCATGTGTAGGCTACAACAGCCTAGTACGGCACAAAGTCCGATTTACATAGAAATGACCAAATTACCAAGCACAGGCACCAGTAAATGGTTCCATCATTCAAAGTGACTGAAAAATAGTAATGACACACACACCTCTAATACGCTAAAAGCCGTGAGCCAACACTAACATTCAGAAAGGCCATGGAGCTATGAAGGGAGGAGAGGGAAAGTGCTGAATCAGCGATGTGCTGGTATTTTGTCATCAAGTGCCACATATCCCCTTGCCCTTCTCTGTATCGATTCTCTCAGTATTCAGCAGTGATGTGGACAAAGCTCTGATGTCACAGTCAGGGCACACATAATCACGAGTCCCGCTAATCATACTCAAATGTCATTGGTTATGAACAATGGCAATTTATTTTCCATTTCCATGCCTCTGAGCGCCGTCCACATCCGCGGTCTTATTGTGTATGGGGTGGTTGTGTTTCTGTATTTCCAAAACGTCAGGCATAAGGCGAGTACAGGTTTGTAGTGTGTGGTGTTACGGCTGCAGATGCGCTGCCTGTTGTATTTAGAAAGGTCACAGCCTCCCCGGTATTATGCAAGCAGAACCATATGTCCGTCCAGCTCTTTCAGACCGGCCAACATCTAGAACGCTGCATCACTTGCCTTGCACCATGCAAATCCTAAACTCACACTGCACTGCATTAGCATAGAAATATCTTGATTAAGAACACACAGCCACAGCATAGCCCAGGTGGGTCTGAAGGAGCCTCACTCAAAAGCCAAATGATAGATTATCTCTATGAATGCGATCAGTTATTCTTCCCCCTCTGAAAAACAGTCATTTCCATAAGCCTACTAATTCACATTTACATAGAGATGAAGCCTTATGCTAATGAGCCAAACTCAGTGTGCTTGAAACAGGCCTCTGTAGAGGCTGCACTGAGGCTTCAACAAGCTTCACCCAGAAGATTACACAAATCTGTCAGCTACGTTATTCAGGAGCCAGGGTGGGTTTTCACTCAATGAGAAGGAAAAGAAGAGAAAAGAACGAGGGAAATGCTGGGACAGCACCTAGTCCTGACATGGAGGAACTAATGTCATGCTTGGCTGCATCAGGGAAGCAGATAAACAGGACAGGATGTTAATACACAGGAGATGAGTAATTGCAAGGCTTGCAAATGTAAAATTAACGTGTGACCTTTCTCTAACTTTCTCTCTCTCTCTCTTTTCAATGAAAGAGAGGAGTTTGTACGCAGAAAGACACCCAGCTATTGGCACCAGTGTTAATTTGCTAGGTGTTAGAGGGTTGTAAATACAACCCATATTTATGCTTATTTATTTTCCCTTGTGTACTTTAACCATTTGTACATTGTAACAACACTGTATATATTCATATGACATTTGTAATGTCTTTATTCTTTTGAAACTTCTGTATGTGTAATGTTTACTGTTCATTTTTATTGTTTATTTCACTTTTGTATATTATCTACCTCACTTGCTTTGGCAATGTTAACACGTTTCCCATGCCAATAAAGCCCCTTGAACTGAATTGAATTGAGAGAAGGCAACTAGCACATAAAGTAGAGATAACCTACAGATATATACTCGCGTCTTGTCCAATGACAACCACATAATGTATTGGCTATTATTTGAATAATGTATAACACCCAGTGCTTAATTTATAAATCGGGAGGTCCCGTAACACATTGTGTGCGTGAGAAAGGGCGGACACATATGAAAATATATAGGCCTCCTACCTATGTGATAATATGAAGCACATATTCAGATTACCTTCACAGTACAACAAAAAGTTTGTAAAGAAAAACAATGTCCTACCTTAGTTTTCAAAACCTCCCACAATGGGGGCGGCAGGTAGCCTAGTGGTAAGAGGGTTGGGCCAGTTAGCGGAAGGTTGCTGGATTAAATCCCCGAGTTGACGAGATAGGAATTTTGTACACAGAAAGCCATTCTCGTCAATTCTGTTTAACACCTGAGAGTCAATTTCTTGCTCAAAACCATGAGCGGGCTGTGACGTTAAGCCTCATTTTAAGTCTGTTCTGAAGACCTTGTCTGTAGTGTATATATGTACTCATTTTGAGTGGTAACTATAAAGCCTACTAAATAGTGGAGGTGGTGATGCTGCTGAACTGGTGGGATTACCAACGCTGCTAGCTAAAGCATCGCCACCAGGAGCAGTTTGACCCTCAGCCTCTCCTCTGGCACTGACAGTTCTCTGGCTCGTTCTGGATTCGATTCACAATCTTTCTCTGGATTTTTGGACTTGAAAAACGTAATCAAACTCAATTGCCTTTTCTTATTAATTTGTCTTTCCCACGATTCAAATTCAGTAGGGAGAAGACTAGACTAGTCTACGTAACGTGATTACGTAGAACTTCTTCACCAGCTGACCACCACTACCAAGACCTGTGTCAAGATCAGTTACTTACCCCACCGGCCCTCCCATAATCTTTATGTACAAATAAGAGAACAGGTCTGGAATCAGAGGGGTAGGATAAAATGATTACAGAGATGGATCACCGAGGTTTAACATTATGGTTTTTCTGGGGGGCGGGAGAAATAACGAGGAGGAATCTTCATTTAACGCTGATCGATTTTATTAGAATGTCTACAGTGCGAACCGTGAAAAATTCATAAATCATGTCGCGAGAGGTACCAGATCTGGTCAAACAGATGCAGGGACAAATAAAGTCAAATCTGAGAGGTGCCTGATCCTGTTCCCGGGATCTGACTCAAGTTAAGCACTAATAACACCCAAATGCTATTCAACTGTAAATTATTCGTCAAATTAAAGATCAGGATTTTCTGCAGGCTGTTTACAGTTTATACATTTCTCTGAAAGCGATGTACTGTCTAGCCCTGTGTATTACACGTTTTATTTTTCAAAACAATGCATTGACCTGTATGTAGCACATTGCATAACAAATATACTGGAATCTGCACGTGAAAGGCTTAAAGTTTAATTTGTAAAGTATGCCTTTTATCTGACCTATATAAAGCTGGGAGGACATATCCTATTATCTGACTGATATAAAGCTGGGAGGACATGTCCTATTATCTGACCAATATAAAGCTGGGAGGACATGTCCTTTTATCTGACCTACAGTATAAAAAGCTGAGAGGACATATCCTATTATCGGACCTACAGTACATAAAGCTGGGAGGGCATATCCTTTTATCTGACAGATATAAAGCTGGGAGGACATATCCTATTATCTGACCGATTTAAAGCTGGGAGGACATATCCTATTATCTGACCTACAGTATAAAAAGCTGGGAGGACATATCCTATTATCTGACCGATATAACGCTGGGAGGACATATCCTATTATCTGACCTACAGTACATAAAGCTGGGAGGACATATCCTTTCATCTGACCGATATAAAGCTGGGAGGACATATCCTATTATCTGACCGATATAAAGCTGGGAGGACATATCTATTATCTGACCGATATAAAGCTGGGAGGACATATCCTATTATCTGACCTACAGTATAAAAAGCTGGGAGGACGTATCTATTATCTGATCTAAAGTATATAAAGCTTGGAGGACATATCCTATTATCTGACCGATATAAAGCTGGGATGACATATCCTATTATCTGACCTACAGTATAAAAAGCTGGGAGGACGTATCTATTATCTGACCAATATAAAGCTGGGAGGACATATCCTTTTATCTGACAGATATAAAGCTTGGAGGACATATCCTATTATCTGACCGATATAAAGCTGGGATGACATATCCTTTTATCTGACCTACAGTATAAAAAGCTGGGAGGACGTATCTATTATCTGACCAATATAAAGCTGGGAGGACATATCCTATTATCTGACCTACAGTATAAAAAGCTGGGAGGACATATTCTATTATCTGACCAACAGTATAAAAAGCTGGGAGGACATATCCTATTATCTGACCGATATAACGCTGGGAGGACATATCCTATTATCTGACCTACAGTACATAAAGCTGGGAGGACATATCCTTTTATCTGTCCGATATAAAGCTGGGAGGACATATCCTATTATCTGACCTACAGTATAAAAAGCTGGGAGGACATATCCTATTATCTGGCCGATATAAAGCTGGGAGGACATGTCCTATTATCTGACCTACAGTATAAAAAGCTGGGAGGACATATCCTATTATCTGACCGATATAAAGCTGGGAGGACATATCCTATTATCTGACCGATATAAAGCTGGGAGGACATATCCTATTATCTGACCAACAGTATAAAAAGCTGGGAGGACATATCCTATTATCTGACCGATATAACGCTGGGAGGACATATCCTATTATCTGACCGATATAACGCTGGGAGGACATATCCTATTATCTGACCTACAGTACATAAAGCTGGGAGGACATATCCTTTTATCTGACCGATATAAAGCTGGGAGGACATATCCTATTATCTGACCGATATAATGCTGGGAGGACATATCCTATTATCTGACCTACAGTATAAAAAGCTGGGAGGACATATCCTATTATCTGACCGATATAAAGCTGGGAGGACATATCCTATTATCTGACCTACAGTATAAAAAGCTGGGAGGATATATCCTATTATCTGACCGATATAAAGCTGGGAGGACATATCCTATTATCTGACCGATATAAAGCTGGGAGGACATATCCTATTATCTGCCCAATATAAAGCTGGGAGGACATATCCTATTATCTGACCAATATAAAGCTGGGAGGACATATCCTATTATCTGACCTACATTATAAAAAGCTGGGAGGACATATTCTATTATCTGACTGATATAAAGCTGGGAGGACATATTCTATTATCTGACCGATATAAAGCTGGGAGGACATATCCTATTATCAGACCTACAGTATAAAAAGCTGGGAGGACATATCTATTATCTGACTGATATAAAGCTGGGAGGACATGTCCTATTATCTGACCTACAGTATAAAAAGCTGGGAGGACATATCCTATTATCGGACCGATATAACTCTGGGAGGACATATCCTATTATCTGACCTACAGTACATAAAGCTGGGAGGACATATCCTATTATCTGACCGATATAACGCTGGGAGGACATATCCTATTATCTGACCTACAGTACATAAAGCTGGGAGGACATATCCTTTTATCTGTCCGATATAAAGCTGGGAGGACATATCCTATTATCTGACCGATATAACGCTGGGAGGACATATCCTATTATCTGACCTACAGTATAAAAAGCTGGGAGGACATATCCTATTATCTGACCAATATAAAGCTGGGAGGACATATCCTATTATCTGACCGATATAACACTGGGAGGACATATCCTATTATCTGACCAATATAAAGCTGGGAGGACATATCCTATTATCTGACCAATATAAAGCTGGGAGGACATATCCTATTATCTGACCTACAGTATAAAAAGCTGGGAGGACATATTCTATTATCTGACCGATATAAAGCTGGGAGGACATATCCTATTATCTGACCGATATAAAGCTGGGAGGACATATCCTATTATCAGACCTACAGTATAAAAAGCTGGGAGGACATATCTATTATCTGACCTACAGTATAAAAAGCTGGGAGGACGTATCTATTATCTGATCTAAAGTATATAAAGCTTGGAGGACATATCCTATTATCTGACCGATATAAAGTTGGGATTACATATCCTATTATCAGACCTACAGTATAAAAAGCTGGGACGACATATCCTATTATCTGACAGATATAAAGCTGGGAGGACATATCTATTATCTGACCGATTTAAAGCTGGGAGGACATGTCCTACAGGAACGTGTTTATCCTTCTTTACTGTACAATGTTTAATTTACAGTACCAGTCAAAGTTTGGACACACCTACTCATTCCAGGGTTTTTCTTTATTTTTGCTATTTTCAACATTGTAGAATAATAGTGAAGACATCAAACTATGAAATAACACATATGGAATCATTTAGTAAGCAAAGAAGTGTTAAACAAATCAAAATATATTTTATATTTGAGATTCTTCAAAGTAGCCACCCTTTGCCTTGATGACAGCTTTGCACACTCTTGGCATTCTCTCAACCAGCTTCACGAGGTAGTCACCTGGAATGCATTTCAAATAACAGGTGTGACTTAATTTGTGGAATTTCTTTCCTTCTTAATGCGTTTGAGCCAATCGGTTGTGTTGTGACAAGGTAGGGCTGGTATACAGAAGATAGCCCTATTTGGTTAAAGACCAAGTCCATATTATGGCAAGAACAGCTCAAATAAGCAAAGAGAAATGACAGTCCATCATTACTTTAAGACATGAAGGTCAGTCAATCTGGAAAATATCAAGAACATTGAAAGTTTCTTCAAGTGCAGTCGCAAAAACCATCAAGTGCTATGATGATCAAGTGCTAATACCTATTTTTTACTCTAATACCTATTTTTTACTTAAAAATCGCACTTTTGGTTAGGGCCTGTAAGTAAGCATTTCACTGTTGTAGTCGGTGCACGTGACAAATAAACTTTGATTTGATTTGACAAAACTGGCTCTCATGAGGACAGCCACAGGAAAGAAAGACCCAGAGTTATCTCTGCTACAGAGGATAAGTTCATTAGAGTTGCCAGCCTAAGAAATTGAAGCCAAAATAAATGTTTCACAGAGTTCAAGTAACAGACACGTCTCAACATCAACTGTTCATAGGAGACTGTGTAAATCAGGCCTTCATGATTGAATTGCTGCAAAGAAACCACTACTAAAGGTCACCAATAAGAATAAGAGACTTGCTTGGGCCAAGAAACACGAGCAATGGATATTAGACCAGTAGAAATCTGTCCTTTGGTCTGATGAGTCCAAATTTGAAATTTTTGATTCCAACCACCTTGTCTTTGTGAGATGCAGAGTAGGTGAACGGATGATCTCTGCATGTGTGGTTCACATTGTGAAGCATGGAGGAGGACGTGTGATGGTGTGGGGGTGCTTTGCTGATGACACTGTCAGTGATTTATTTAGAATTCAAGGCACACTTAACCAGCATGGCTACCACAACATTCTGCAGCGATACGCCATCCCATTGCTGAGTGCAGCAGGTTGGCCAGGCACTGAAAGGATGGACAACAGCTGGAGAGCTGTATGAGTGTTCCCCAGTGAATGATTTACTCTGACAGAGCCCTGCACAAACCAATTCCCCCACTCCACTCAACTCCATCATACAACTGTGCCGAGCCGCACGGCCATCAGATTTTAGAGAAATATGCTCTGCTCGAGAGGACCTCTTTTATAGGTTTTTATATTTTAACACACATGCAGTACACACACACTCTGGCAACATCTGCCTATCTCTCTCCCTGTCTTTCTATTGCTCTCTCTCTCTCTATCTCTCTATCACACACAATCACATAGAGAAATGTGAAAGCTGAGCCAGCCTCTCTAGATTAATGCAGTTGTGGGGATATACAGTAGATGCAGATGCATATAAAAACAGATAACCCTCGGGGATAAAAATAATCATATAAAAATGTCCACCTCTTACACAATTCTCCCTCTATCAGTCACATAATCACATTCTATAAACGGAATAACCAAAACTCTATAATTATATGCAACTGTATGTGTTTTGCATTCAATTTACTGTAAATGCATTTAAATTAGGAAATGAAATAGGCCTAGCTGCCTCTCTATCTTCCTGCGTGCCTTCCTACCTCTGTATCTGCATGGAGGGTTAAACAGGGTAACCCTGCTCTGACCGAACCAGGCATAATGCCAGCTTGCCTGCCTGGCTGGCACACCACACAGTTCTTTCCCTTCCCTTCCTCTAGCCCCCCATTCTCCATGCCAGCCTGTGCCATCCCAGGTCCTGCTCTCCACCCCCCCCACTCACTGCTCCTCAATGACCTTGCCTTGGCCGTGCTGCCCAGTCCCAATCTCTACCCTCCTCTAGCCCACCAATCCCCTAATATCCTTGCACCTCTTTAGCTTCCCAACCTTGATCTGTGTCCCCATTCCCTGGCCTCCATCCACCCAGTGTAAGCCCCATGATTTCCACTAAGTCGTCGCACCCTCCGGTACCCAGCACGTGCTCTCCTACCCCACAGTCCGAGCCCCTTGATGTACCTCAGTCCCCTCTCCCTCCAACCCCCAGTCCGTGCTCTCCAGCCCCTCAATACCCCTGCCATGGCCTGAAGCCAGTCAACTGTGACTGAGTGACTCTCCTCTCCCCCTAGTATGCACACAGCTTTATAATGAAGTCACTCACTGACGCACACAGACAGGAAGTGCCATGCACTGCGCAGCCATGAAGGAATGCCAGTTATGTCCGTCCACTAGCCCACGATGTGCACATGGCCACCTCTCTAAAGCAAGCCAGGCTGGATAGGCCCCTGGGATCTGGCAACTGAGGCCCAGTTGTTGCTCTGGGATGTTTTGTTGAGTTGATTTTTGTGGAGGCTATTTACACTGAGTTGACATTCACAACTATGACATCTTTATTGAAGCGAATACATAACAATATTGTTTGGTAGAAATTGCGTTAAGTGAATATAAAACAATTTATACTCTATTTATATATCAAATAAATGAGTATCCCTGTTTTCAAATGACAACCTGACCTGTTGAAAAACAAAGAACATTATCTGAACAGCTGAGCTTCAATACACAGCTGTGTCTCACCAGCTCGTCTGTCTGCATTGTGGGAGCCTCTGGAATGCAGACCAGAGAGAGAAGATCTGTGTTTTTACCTATTCTCTCTATAGGCTCAGGCTCCATCCAGAAACAAACAACCCTAGCTCCTACCCCCAAAGCACTTAATGTAGATCTGAAAATAGTAGATAGCAAGGTATAAGAAATATGGTGGTAGCTTGACCTAGGTTAGGAGGAAGGTTTGCCATATTGGATATAGTAGCTTCCAATCCAATACTTTCAAATCCAAATGTAGGATGTAGGGCTAGGGGTTGTTTTTGGATAGAGCCTCAGGACTCCAGAGAGCAGAGCCTCTGACAGCTTATAGTACACAACTGCCTGTGCCTGCCTGGCTCCCTGGCCGCCCTGTGACACAAACAGAGCATGAATAGGCCCAGAGGATGGCCATAAATGCCTGGCCCCTGCACCCTGCATGGCTAACTAGCTCACACGTCCAGATGGATTTAATAAAAAAAACGCTGCCATTAGCAGTGGCCAATGAGGAGTTGCCATAATGAGGCCATGTCACATAGGGGGCTTGGAGAGTTCACTGCCTCAGTGTGGACAGTGGGATGGTGGTGGGATAGAGGGGAGGGGGCGGTAAGTTTTGTGAGGTTTGTGGCCAGTTGACACAAGCCTGACATTGAGTAAG
This sequence comes from Salmo trutta, assembly GCF_901001165.1. NCBI lineage: Eukaryota > Metazoa > Chordata > Actinopteri > Salmoniformes > Salmonidae > Salmo > Salmo trutta. Next base: position 35,063,177 of record NC_042963.1, read on the forward strand.
AGGGCGAACATGTGATCTGTTAGGAGCGGTTCTGACAAAAGGCTTTGATATCTGCCGCTAGTGTTATATAAATCCAATCCATTAGAAGTGACATGAGCCCTGGTGCAAAAAAATATATACATTAAAAAAACAATTGAGAAAATAAAACTTTTGTTTTCCATTTAGCTAACCACTGTAGACAAATGCTAGGCAGGGACATGAGTGGAGGAAGGGAGAGGTGGTGGATGGAATGATGGTGGGGTGCAAGTCTAGTTTAGGCATGCAGACCTAGGCTTAGTATTGTTTTTAATCCTTTGTGTCTGCAGCCCGTCGTAAATCTGCTGGAAGGTTGGTCCTTACCTCCCCCACATATGCCTGTGACTCCCTCTTCCCCAGAACACTGTTGAAAGTACCTGTTTTCCCCCTCCACAGCAGTCAGTGCACTTATTGATCCCCAAATCCCTATTACAGGACCGGCAAGCAGGCAGACATGCAAAGGCAGGCACCAGGGAGGCAGCTATCCCTGCTAAACCCTCCAGCTCCAGCTGCTCAAACTCCAGCCGCGTCTCAGGCCGCTAATCGCTCCCTAATAGGGAGAAACACAGATCGATGGCAGTGACACACGTAGTAGACACCACGGGTTGTGTTTTCATAGAAGTCAGGATAAGGCACCTCATAGTGCATAAACTCTTCTCATTGTTAAAGTGAGGCTCTTTCCTAAGGCCCCCTCCTCTCCCCTCCCCAACCCTACATCTGCCAGGAACAGGATTAAATGTTCTGGAGCGCCCTGCAGCTAGCTATCAACAAAAGGTGTAAAAGGAACCAGATGAGATCAGGGATAGAAGGAGGAGATGGAGGGATAGAAAACCATTAGCTGGAAACCATTAGCCCTTCAAACATTTATCACTGACATCCCTATGATGTGCCTCCAGCATAAGGAGATCACAGTAACCTGAAAGGTCACTGTGGAACTAATGAGAAAGAGACTCACTTTAGTTTGTGAAATCAAATAAATGCTGTGCTTCCAAGATGTAGCAGTTAATGTAACAATAACAAAAAAGGGGCCTCAGGTTAGCAGATGGATTTGGTCAGATGCCTTCACCTTGTCTGATGATAAAATGAACCCTTCAAATAAACTAATGAGGTGTCCATTTGTATCAAATAAATGCTGTGGCTCCATGATGAAATGGTCTAGGGAACAATAACAAAAAGGCCTCAGGGAAATAGATGGGTTAGGAACAGTGGAGGCTGCAGAGGGGGGGACGGATCATAATAATGGCTGGAACGGAGCAAATGGAATGGCATCAAACCATGTTAAGGTGCCACCAACCTCATGTGGTTAGGAACAGTGAGGTCAAATCCTTTGTCTTACATTAAAATGAAACATTTAACAACCCTTTTAAAAACTTTTACATGAGGCTGAATTCAAATAGTGAAGTCATCACCAGCAGTAGTTTTGTTAATAAATTTGTCACGGATCCCTCTGGAATTTCTTTGCGCCCCTACTCCCACTGACTGTATTTGTATACAGTAGAAGTCGGAAGTTTAGATACACTTAGGTTGGAATCAGCCTTCCCTGTAGCTCAGTTGGTAGAGCATGGTGTTTGCAACACCAGGGTTGTGGGTTCGATTCCCACGGGGGGCCAGCACAGACATTTTTTTTATGAAATGTATGCATTCACTACTGTAAGTCACTCTGGATAAGAGTGTCTGCTAAATGACTAAAATGTAAATGTAAAGCCCTGACCTCAATCACATAGAACATGAGTGAGCAAGGAGGCCTACAAATCTGATTCAGTTACACCAGCTCTGTCAGGAGGAATGGGACAAAATTCACCCAACTTATTGTGGAAGGCTACTGGAAACGTTTGACACAAGTTAAACAATTTAAAGGCAATGCTACCAAATACTAATTGAGTGTATGTAAACTTCTGACCCACTGGGAATGTGATGAAAGAAATAAAAGCTGAAATAAAATTATTCTCTCAACTATTATTGTGAAATGTCAGATTCTTAAAATAAAGTGGTGTTCCTAACTGACCTAAGACAGGGAATTTTTACTAGGATTAAATGTCAGGAATTGTGAACAACTGAGTTTAAATGTATTTGGCTAAGGTGTATGTAAACTTCCAACTTCAACTGTATATGTGCCCTTTATTCACCATGGTGCTGTCGATTATTGTTCCAATGTCCGTTGGTGCGTGTGAGTACCTGTGCTGTGTGTTTTAGCTTTCGTGCCATTGTGGATTGCGCAGATGATTACGGGTCTCGTCCCATGTGTTAATCATTGTGCGCGTGTGTTATTTATTTGAGGTGCTCCTCGCTCATTTGTTTTGGGTTTCAACCCTGTGTTTTTGTTATGTGTTTGTTTGGTCTTCGTCCCCGTGCCTTTAAACGGCATGCCGTAATTTGGGATAAATAACAAACCCTATTACTCATTCCTGCGTCTGTCTCCCGAATCCATTATGAAAACTTGACAACATTTACCACAAATTACTGTTAAAATAGCACCACCAAGACAAACCATTAATATTTGCACGTTATGATAATGTAAGATAGTTCTAACAAGCTTATGATACATTTCTCTGTTAAATGAATATTGAAGAAAATAATTATTACTTAAAATGACCATGAACAGCAGAAAATGTCCGAGATTGTGCCTTTAAAGAGTTAAAGAGAGCTTGGATAAGGGGAGGGGGGTTAGAGCTTTCAGTTGGGCCATGCCTAACGGTCTGCCTGTCAGAGAGAGACTCAGAGTTCCCTGGTAACAGGCTCTGTGGGCACGGCATTTCAACAGCACAATGGGTGCACTGTTGTGGACAGGGATGGGACAGGGCCCTTTATATGAAAACCCCAGGACTGCACACACAGAACAGGCACATTTTTGACCCATCATTGTACCCTGCTGAAGAAGGATTGAACATGAAAAACGTGGTCTGACAACTTAAATTACAATATATTTAACAAAAAGACAGGAAGATTGGAATGTTACAATGCACATTGAATTAGTGAAGTAGATTGCAATTGTGAATGTCAAAAACTGGTTAACAGATACAGTATTCACATACTTACAGCATGTACAACAAATATGACTGGGTCATGACATTAAGACTATAGATACAATCATAAGACAACCAACTACATGAAAACAAGTGTTTGCTTTGAAAGTTGATTGTAAAGTAGGCGAGAGCTTCTATAAAAGGATGAGACAAGTGACAAATTGTACATCACAAATGCATGTGTCAACAAATACTAAACTATTTAGGAGTAATCTATTAAGGCTTGGTTCTCATGATCAAGCAGTCCGTTTCTTATTGTACATATTAAAGACAATGCACCTTGCTCATAAAGATGATACAAAGTGGTTATTGTTAACCCCCCTGACACCACAATAGTTGATTCCTATTAATAAACACAACTGTGTATCAAACTGGAGCGATTGAAGGCTGACCATTAAACCTAAATAGGTACAAAGATGCATTGGCTCTCATCCAGTGGAGGCTGATGAGGGGAGGACGGCTCATAATAATGGCTGGAACGGACCATGTGTTTGATGTATTTGATACAATTCCACCTATTCTGCTCCAGCCATTACCATGAGCCAGTCCTCCCCAATTAAGGTGCCACCAACCTCCTGTGCTCTCATCATGTTATTCTATTGCAGTTATCTTTTGAGGCTGGGTGAAAATAAATTATGGCATATCCTGCACCAAGCCCAAAAACAACATCAATATTTTATCTTGACAAATAAAGTAGGCAAAACATTGGTTCACACAAGAGGTAGTTCATTAAAATATTCAAAAACATTTAAACTGACGCACGTTAATCTGGTACAGGTGTGTGGTTACTGGGCTGGGTTACTGATTTGCAGCACACGTCATTCTGTGTGGCAGGTGCGTAACACAGAACCATATATATGAGAGGAATCAGAAACACGCTCACAGCTGGTGGTATTCCTCCTTGCAATGCGATATGTGTTTGTATAATCTGTCTATTCGGTTCTGTAGTACTCCCGCGTGTTCGTAGGAGAGAAAACCTAATTCCGGAGACAAAGGTTCGCTGTCTCTGTACAGCTCGAGCAGCCGAGTCCTGGTGTCCCTGCGCCGGTGCAGTTCTATCACGCGCTGCGCTGTCCTCTTTCTGAACACAGACACGGAGCCCAAGACCGTGCTGTGGTACTTCTCCCACATATCAAGCACCCGGTATCCATGTACAAGCCCTGCCTCGTTGTCTATGAATACCAGGTCACCGCGGGGCGTTCTGAGCAGGTTGTTGGTCTCCCTCTCCATCACGCGCGAGTCCCACTGCAGGCTAAAGAGGTTGCTAACGAGCCTGTCGAAGTTAGCAGACAGGTAGTCCAATATTATCAGGTCGGTCCACTGCATTAGCTCGAACAACTCCGCAGTCGTTTTGTTTCCCAGCTCCCCTTGCAGAGGGCGCAGCCCCTTGCTCTCCTGGCGCAGCGGAGCAGGTGTGACTACCCCGGTCAGGTTGGGGACCCACTCGGTGAGTGAGACCACCGCCCGCTCACTCCACTGTAAACCGCCAATTCTTCTCCTAACAGAAGCCCATTGTTCACTGTCAACGTTCAACTGGGCAAGGATGAGAGGCGGTAGATTTGTAATACCTAGCAAATTAGCCAGGTAATAAGTCAGCGTTTCCCCCTGCACCTGGTCCGCGTTTATTCCATAACGCACGCAAGCTTTGGCTCCGTCCGAAAAAGTGGCCAGCTGATTGGATATTCTACCACAGCCCGGCTCCAGTCTGACTATGCGGTGTCCCCGGGCTCTCTCTCTCCAAGCCCGGGCATGTTCCTCACTGAAGCTGGCGGGAAGCTGAGCCTCCAGCCATTCACTCCAAAAAATACCCTCAACGAGCGAGCCAACTTTGGCCGGGACCCCCCTCTGTACTGACCCCTTGTTATCTACATTCATATGGTAATCTCTGTTTCCTAAAGAGCCAATTTGATCCCTAACACCAGTAACGTTGCGGACATCCAGTCTGCCCCCCAAGTGCAGTCTCTGTGCCACTGGAACAGCGAGCAAAGCACGGAAAGTTTTAGCGGAGATGTCCGGTGATGGCCCAACGTGAAAGGAGCTCGGTAACTGTAACCCCCGTTTGTATCTCTCCAGCCGACTCTCCAGCCTGCTCCAGACGTAGAATACACAGGCACAAGTGCAGAGAAAGAGCAGTGCAAGTAAGTTCGCCGACACAGCCCTCATGTTTACTGACAGCCGCCCTTCCCTTTGTTGCGCAGAGACAACTCGCACAACCCCAACGGTAACGAGGTTCGCATCTCTGTTCCGCTTGGGTGAAATAAAATCCTTATCCGTCGATATCAGTATTTTATTTATCGGACGAGCTATTTTTCAGCATAGCTGGTTTCCGACCGCGAACGGCTTTCTCTCTGCGTCTCCATCTCTCCGGTCTCCACTGGGTGAGGCTGGTTTAGTTTGATTTGTGTAGCTACTAGCTTCGGCTCAGAGATACTAGCCTGAGGAACACGTGACTCAGGTTGCGAGCTGGTAGGCGTATCATGGGAAGTGGTGGGTCCTATGGAAGCGGTACTTTGGAGAGCTACACATCCAGAGGAAGTGCGGCTAGGCAACATGGGCACCCGATGGTGCACGATTCTGTCAGAATCAGACCAGCACTTTATTTAATTGTTTGGAGGTTTGGAAATAAACAATTAATTCAAATTGTTCACGGAAAACGTATAATCACGAAAGAGTGCTCCTGAAAAAGGTTTTAGAGACTTGATCCATGCAGTCCACTTAAATATCCTAAAACATAATATAGGCTAACAGTTAAAGGTCCTCTGCAACCATTTTTTTTCAATATCAAATCATTTCTGGGTAACAATTAAGTACTTTACTGTGATTAACTTAAAATGGTAAAAAAAATAAACAAATAGCTTCTTGGCAAAGAGCCATTTCTCAAGCAAGAATTTTGCTAGGACTGTTTGCGTGGGGAGAGGGGGAGGGGGGGGGACTGAACATTTGCTGTTATTGGCAGAGGTTTGGAACTCTTCCTTATTGGTCTAACTAAAGTAATTTACTGCATGGCCAAAACTCCCTCACCAAAATAGGCTGACATTTCAGGTGGTCTTTTCAAACCACTCAACACTAATAGGGTATTATAATTTTCTCAGTATCATTCAAACCTCCTAGTGTGGAAATACATGCTGACCAGCCAATCAGAATCCGTTTTCCCCACAAAAGGGTTTTATTCCAGACAAAAATAATCCTCAATTTTATCAGCTGTCCGGGTGGCAGATCTGAGATGATTCCCGCAGGTGAAGAAGCCAGATGTGGAGGTCCTGGGCTGGTGTGGTTACACAAGGTCTGCGGTTGTGAGGCCTGTTGGATGTAATTCTCTAAAACGAAGTGGCTTATGGTAGAGAGATGAACATTAAATTATCTGACAATAGCTCTGGTGGACATTCCTCTAGTCAGCATGCCAATTGCACACTCCATCAACTTGAAACATCTGTGGCATTGCGTTGTGACAAAACTGCACATTTTAGTGAAGGTGCACTTGTGTAATAATCATGCTGTTTAATCAACTTCTGGATATGGCACACATGTCGGGTGGATGGATTACCTTGACAAAATAGAAATGCTCACTAACAGGAATGTAAATAGATTTGTGCGCACAATTTCAGCTCATGAATCATAGGACCAACGCTTTACATGTTGTGTTTAGATTTTTGTTCAGCATATTTAAAACACAGTTAAATCACTTTTTTGACTGCACTGGCCCTTTAACATCTATGCTCCTTTTTAGTTAATTTATGACTATGACCTAAATAGTCTTTCCTTGCTGTGACCTCAATTAAGTATGTTTCTTGCCTCATGCTCGAATGTATAAGAGCCCATTTTCTTCACATATGGCAATGCAACATTGTGGATTGGCATTAAGCCTATAGGCTACTCATTGCACGCAAATAATTAAACATTCTGTGTGCTGTCTCTTATATGCCTTGGCCGGGTTTCCAATAGCGATAGAACTTAAAGGCGCTGCTTGGTCAATACGAGGTCTGCATTGGCCGTGCAGCATTTACGGTGATATGGCCTCTGCAGAAGTCAGGGCATTCATACATCTTGCGCTTTGCCGAGCAGCACAGAACAGTTGTGAAGAAAGTAAGTTTGTGTTTGTACAGTCGTGGCCAAAAGTTTTGAGAATGACACAAATATTAATTTCCACAAAGTTTGCTGCTTCAGTGTCTTTAGATATTTTTGTCAGATATTACTATGGAAAACTGAAGTATAATTACAAGCATTTCATAAGTGTCAAAGGCTTTTATTGACAATTACATGAAATTGATGCAAAGAGTCAATATTTGCAGTGTTGATCCTTCTTTTTCAAGACCTCTGCAATCTGCCCTGGCATAACTTCTGGGCCACATCCTGACTGATGGCAGCCCATTCTTGCATAATCAATGCTTGGAGTTTGTCAGAATTTGTGGGTTTTTGTTTGTCCACCTGCCTCTTGAGGATTGACCACAAGTTCTCAATGGGATTAAGGTCTGGGGAGTTTCCTGGCCATGGACCCAAAATGTCGATGTTTTGTTCACCGATCCACTTAGTTATCACTTTTGCCTTATGGCAAGGTGCTCCATCATGCTGGAAAATGCATTGATTGTCACCAAACTGTTCCTGGATGGTTGGGAGAAGATGCGGAGGATGTGTTGTTACCATTCTTTATTCATGGCTGTGTTCTTAGGCAAACTTGTGAGCGAGCCCACACCCTTGGCTGAGAAGCAACCCCACACATTAATGCTCTCAGGATGCTTTACTGTTGGCATGACACAGGACTGATGGTAGCACTCACCTTGTCTTCTCCGGACAAGCTTTTTTCCAGATGCCCCAAACAATCGGAAAGGGGATTCATCAGAGAAAATAACTTTACCCCAGTCCTCAGCAGTCCAATCCCTGTACCCTTTGCAGAATATCATTCTGTCCCAGATGTTTTTCCTGGAGAGAATTGGCTTCTTTGCTGCCCTTCTTGACACCAGGCCATCCTCCAAAAGCCATCGCCTCACTGTGCATGTAGATGCACTCACACCTGCCTGCTGCTATTCTTGAGCAAGCTCTGTACTGGTGGTGCCCCAATCCCGCAGCTGAATCAACTTTAGGAGACGGTCCTGGCGCGTGCTGGATTTTCTTGGGCGCCCTGAAGCCTTCTTCACAAAAATTGAACCGCTCTCCTTGAAGTTCTTGATGATCCAATAAATGGTTGATTTAGGTGCAGTCTTACTGGCAGCAATATCCTTGCCTGTGAAGCCCTTTTTGTGCAAAGCAATGATGATGGCATGTGTTTCTGTCGTGTGTGTGTAAGGTGGCAGGAGAATCAAATTTGGTATAAATGGAGTAGTTTAATAGCGTAAAACAAAACCTCCAAAACCAAAGTTCATAATAAAATAAACGTGGGTACAAGAACCCGTTGCGCACCAATCAATAATCACAAGCATATCAACAAAAATCTCTGACAAGGACATGAGGGGAAACAGAGGGTAAAATACACAACATGTAATGAATGGGATTGGAACCAGGTGTGTAGGAAGACAAGACAAAACAAATAAAAAATGGATCAATTATGGCTAGAAGACTGGTGACGTCGACCGCTGAGCACCGCCTGAACAAGGAGAAGCATTGACTTCGGTAAGAAGTCGTGACAGTTTCCTTGCAGGTAACCATGGTTGACTGTGGAAGAACAATGATTCTAAGCACCACCCTCCTTTTGAAGCTCCCAGTCTGTTATTTGAACTCAATCAGCATGACAGAGTGATCTCCAGCCTTGTCCTCGTCAACACTCACACCTGTGTTAACGAGAGAATCACTGACATGATGTCAGCTGGTCCTTTTGTGGCAGGGCTGAAATGCATTGGAAATGTTTTTTGGGGATTCAGTTCATTTGCATGGCAAAGAGGAACTTTGCAATTAATTGCAATTCATCTGATCACTCTTCATAACGTTCTGGAGTATATGCAAATTGCCATCCTACAAACTGAGGCAGCAGACTTTGTGAAAATTAATGTGTCATTCTCAACTTATGGCCACGACTACAGGACCTCCCACCCTCACCTACCATCATCCAATCATGTCAATGCGGAGCCCTCTGCATTGTTACAAGGTTTGAGAGGCCCACGGCGATGCGGTACAGAGCTCAATTTGGCCTCTGTGTGCCTCCAGAGGCTCCGCTATTGCATCAAACTGTCACGTTCACTGTCCTCGAACTCCCTGTCATAAATCAGCCAAGGCGCAGCGTGCCGGTAATTCCACATCCTTTATTTTACATGAAACCGAACAAAACAATAAACAGGATAAATAGAAATGAACGTGACGCAACTGAGGCGCACACAAAACACTCACAGAAAGAATAATTACCCACAAACACAGGTGGGGAAAAGGCTGCCTAAGTATGATTTCCAATCAGAGACAACGATAGACAGCTGCCTCTGATTAGGAACCATACTCGGCCAACACAAAGAAATACATCACATAGAATGCCCACCCCACACCCTGACCTAACAAAATAGAGAAATAAAACGGCTCTCTCAGGTCAGGGCGTGACACAAACCTCCCATACGGCGCCTCCGACTTCAAAAATCAGACCAAGCATAAGTTGTCTTTTATGCTTGCAAGTGATTTAAAGTTGCATATTTACTACAACAGACGAAGATGTAACATACGTTTCACCAAACACCACGCAGAGAGAATGGTTGGGGCATGTGTCGATACTGATAGGATCTAAAGAAAGGGAGCTCTGCTCTTGGATCAGCTTTCTTCATTCAAATATTTCCTTAACTTTAGAAGTATTTCATAATACTGGCAACGGATGAACTCCTAGAGAGATTACCACCTATGGCTGCAAGTATTGAGGTGGCTTGTTCAATGGTTACTCAATAAAAATGTACTAAATCACAGATTGGGCACATCATTGCACAACTGTTATGCTAAACCAAGGCTGTTGAGTCTGCCAATAAGAATGTGGTGATTGACAGAGTTGAAAGCCTTGGCCAGGTCGATGAATACAGCTGCACAGAATTGTCTCTTATCGATGGCGGTTGTGATATCGTTTAGGACCTTGAGCATGGCTGAGGTGCACCCGTGGCCAGCTCGGAAACCAGATTGCATAGTGGAGAAGGTACGGTGGGATTCGAAATGGTCGGTGATCTGTTTGTTAACTTGGCTTTCGAAGACCTTAGAAAGGCAAGGTAGGATAGATATAGGTCTGTAGCAGTTTGGGTCTAGAGTGTCTCCCCCTTTGAAGAGGAGCGTGATTATCGTTCCACATATTTTATTGAACTGTGAAACTATGCAATACATACTGAATAAACAAAAACAACAAACCGTGACGAAGAGTTAACATACACATACTCAAAAACAATCTCCCACAAACCCAGGTGGGAAAAACACCTACTTAAGTATGATCTCCAATTAGAGACAACGATGACCAGCTGCCTCTAATTGGAGATCAAACAAAACTAGAAAAAAAACCCTGTCACGCCCTGACCTACTCTTCCATAGAAAATAACAGCTTTCTATGGTCAGGACGTGACAGTACCCCACCCCCCCAAAGGTGCGGACTCCGAACGCACCTAAACAAACACCAACAAAAAGGGAGGGTTACTAATGTCTATGGCGGCTCTGGTGCAGTACGCAGAACCTTCTCATCCCGCGGATCCTCCAGCAGACGAGTCGGCTCCAGTTCGGGGCGTAAACCCCGCTCCGCCGGCTGATCCCTCTGCTTTTGTGTCACCGGACCCTGAATCATTGCCGAAGAACCGGGGTTCCTCACTGGAGGTTCTGGACTGCAGAAGGCCGCTGGAGGTTCTGGACTGCGGACCGCCGCTGAAGGTTCTGGACTGCGGACCGCCGCTGGAGGTTCTGGACTGCAGACCGCCGCTGGAGGTTCCGGACTGCGGACCGCCGCTGGAGGTTCCGGACTGCGGGCTGTATCAGGAGGTTCCGGACTGCGGGCCGTCTCAGGAGGTTCCGGATTGCGGGCTGTCTCACGATGTTCCGGACTGGGGCCCGTCGCTGCAGGCTCCATGCCATGGCTCATCACTGCAGGCTCTGCGCCATGATTCACCACTGGAGGCTTTGTGCCATGGATCATCACTGGAAGCTCCGGGCCATGGATCATGCCTACAGGCTTCTTGCCATGGATTATCACTGGAGGCTTCGTGCCATGGATCATCACTGGAGGCTTCGTGCCATGGATGATCACTGGAGGCTTCGTGCCATGGATCATCACTGGAGGCTTCATGCCATGGATCATCACTGGAGGCTTCGGGCCATGGATCATCACTGGAGGCTTCGGGCCATGGATCATCACTGGAGGCTTCTTACGTGGAGGCGGAACAGGTCTCACCAGACTAGGGAACGTTGCTGGAAGCTCTGGACTGGGAACTGTCGCCGGAAGCTCTGGACTGGGAATGCGCACTGGAAGCCTGATGGGTGGGGCTGGCACAGGTGGCGCCAGACTGGTAACACGCACCTCAGGGCGAGTGCGGGGAGCAGGAACTGGATATACTGGGCCGTGGAGGCTCACTGGAGGTCTCGAGTGTAGAGCTGGCACAACCCGTCCTGGCTGGATGCTTACTTTTGCCCGGCAAATGCGGGGCGCTGGCACAGGACGCACTGGGCTGTGAATACGCACTGGCGACACAGTGCGCAGAGCCGGCGCAGGATATCCTGGACAGAGAAGGCGAACTGGAGACTAAGAGCTGTACTTTCCGGCTACCGGGATAAAGCACTAAACAAACTTCAGTTAGTGCTAAATACGGCTGCTAGAATCCTGACTAGAACCAAAAAATGTGATCATATTACTCCAGTGCTAGCCTCCCTACACTGGCTTCCTGTTAAGGCAAGGGCTGATTTCAAGGTTTTACTGCTAACCTACAAAGCATTACATGGGCTTGCTCCTACCTATCTTTCCGATTTGGTCCTGCCGTACATACCTACACGTACGCTACGGTCACAAGACGCAGGCCTCCTAATTGTCCCTAGAATTTCTAAGCAAACGGCTGGAGGTAGGGCTTTCTCCTATAGAGCTCCATTTTTATGGAATGGTCTGCCTACCCATGTGAGAGACGCAGACTCAGTCTCAACCTTTAAGTCTTTACTGAAGACTTATCTCTTCAGTAGGTCCTATGATTAAGTATAGTCTGGCCCAGGAGTGTGAAGGTGAACGGAAAGGCTGGAGCAACGAACCGCCCTTGCTGTCTCTGCCTTGCCGGTTCCCCTCTTTCCACTGGGATTCTCTGCCTCTAACCCTATTACAGGGGCTGAGTCACTGACTTACTGGTGTTCTTCCATGCCGTCCATGGGAGGGGTGCGTCACTTGAGTGGGTTGAGTCACTGACGTGGTCTTCCTGTCTGGGTTGGCGCCCCCCCCTTGGGTTGTGCCATGGCGGAGATTTTTGTGGGCTATACTCGGCCTTGTCTTCGGACGGTAAGTTGGTGGTTGTAGACATCCCTCTAGTGGTGTGGGGGCTGTGCTTTGGCAAAGTGGGTGGGGTTATATCCTGCCTGTTTGGCCCTGTCCGGGGGTATCATCGGATGGGGCCACAGTGTCTTCTGATCCCTCCTGTCTCAGCCTCCAGTATTCATGCTGCAGTAGTGTATGTGCCGGGGGGCTAGGGTCAGTCTGTTTCATCTGGAGTATTCTCTTGTCTTATCCGGTGTCCTGTGTGAATTTAAATATGCTCTCTCTAATTCTCTCTTTCTCTCTTTCTTTCTTTCTCTCGGAGGACCTGAGCCCTAGGACCATGCCTCGGGACTACCTGGCATGATGACTCCTTGCTGTCCCCAGTCCACCTGGCCATGCTGCTGCTCCAGTTTCAACTGTTCTGCCTGCGGCTACGGAACCCTGACCTGTTCACCGGACGTGCTTGTTGCACCCTCGACAACTACAATGATTATTATTATTTGACCATGCTGGTCATTTATGAACATTTTAACATCTTGACCATGTTCTGTTATAATATCCACCCGGCACAGCCAGAAGAGGACTGGCCACCCCTCATAGCCTGGTTCCTCTCTAGGTTTCTTCCTAGGTTTTTGGCCTTTTTAGGGAGTTTTTCCTAGGGAGTTTTTCCTAGCCACCGTGCCTCTTTCACATGCATTGCTTGCTGTTTGGGGTTTTAGGCTGGGTTTCTGTACAGCACTTTGAGATTTCAGCTGATATACGAAGGGCTATATAAATACATTTGATTTGATTTGATTTAAGCTGGCACCACTCTTCCTGGCTGAATGCTCAACCTAGCTCGGCAAATGCGGGGCATGGGCACAGATCGCACCGGGCTGTGAATGCGCACTGGTGACACAGTGCGCATCACCACATAACACGGTGCTTGCTTAGTCACTCGCTCCCCACGGTAAGCACGAGGAGTTGGCTCAGGTCTCCACCCTGACTCTGCCAATCTCCCCGTGTGCCCCCAAATTTTTTGGGGGGGAGCTGCCTCTCGCACTTGCCTCGTGGTTGGTATAGTGCCTCGTAATATCGCCGCTCCGCTTTTGCTGCCTCAATCTCCTCTTTAGGACGGCGATACTCCCCAGCCGGATGTCGTAGGATGAAGCGGACCAAAGTGCAGCGTGATTATCGTTCCACATATTTTATTGAACTGTGAAACTATGCAATACATGCAAAATAAACTGAATAAATAAAAACAACAAACCGTGACATACACGTACTCAAAAACAATCTCCCACAAACCCAGGTGGGAAAAATGCATACTTAAGTATGATCTCCAATTAGAGACAATGATGACCAGCTGCCTCTAATCGGAGATCATCCCAAACAAAAACCCAACATAGAAATACAAAACTAGAACATAACAACATAGAAAATCTACACAAAAAAACCCTGTCACGCCCTGACCTACTCTACCATAGAAAATAACAGCTTTCTATGGTCAGGACGTGACACCGCAGCAGCTTTCCAATCTTTGGGCATTGATGTTGCAAGGTAATTTTGTATTCTATCACTCATGCTCATTGTAATTATATTATGTATACATTTCAACATTACTGTAATGTTTATTTCAGCACATTTGCCTGAGTTTCATGTGTACAAGTCCAATAGGCTGTTTAGTCTATTGCCATGTGACTAGGCCTTATACCTGCTGTAGTGTATAGTCCTTGCTGTTATATACTTACCCTAACAGGTTAAAATGGGCACACATTTTTCTCAAAAATCGCTTTAGCGCCCCCTATCCTAGGGGAATGCCAAGAGGTTAATATATATTTTAAATGCAAGAGAAAGGTCCTACTTTAAGATAGGAGTCTCGGTGTAATTTAAATTTAGGCCACCAGATGGCAGCAGTATGTGTGCAAAGTTTCAGACTCATCCAGTGAAGAATTACATTACTGCACAATAATTTGTATCAAGTCTGCCAGGAGTTTGCGCAAGTGTGCTGACTTGGTCAATTGATACATTTTCAAGTTAACTCAGCAAAAAAAGAAACGTCCTCACTGTCAACTGTGTTTATTTTCAGAAAACTTAGCATGTGTTATTATCTGTATGAACATATGATTCAACAACTGAGATGTAAACTGAACAAGTTCCACAGACATGTGACTAACTGAAATGGAATAATGTGTCCCTGAACAAAAGGGGGGGGGGGGGGGGTTCAGTGAGGAGATGCAGTGCATCTCTTCCTCATGGACTGTACCAGATTTACCAGTTCTTGCTGTGAGATGTTACCCCACTCTTCCATCAAGGCACCTGCAAGTTCCCGGACATTTCTGGGGGAATGGCCCTAGCCCTCACCCTCCGATCCAACAGGTCCCAGATGTGCTCAATGGGATTGAGATCCGGGCTCTTTGCTGGCCATGGCAGAACACTGACATTCACGCACAGAACGAGCAGTACAGCTGGTGGCATTCATGCTGGAGGGTCATGTCAGGATGAGCCTGCAGGAAGGGTACCACATGAGGAAGGAGGATGTCTTCCCTGTAACGCACAGCGTTGAGATTGCCTGCAATGACAACAAGCTCAGTCCGATGATGCTGTGACACACCGCACCAGACCATGACGAACCCTCCAAATTGATCCCGCTCCAGAGTACCGGTCTCGGTGTAATGCTCATCCCTTCGAAGATAAATGCGAATCCGACCATCAACTCATCAGTCTGACCATCACCCCAGACAAAACTGCAACTTGTCAGTAAAGAGCACTTTTTGCCAGTCCTGTCTGGTCCAGCGATGGTGGGTTTGCTCATAGGCGACGATGTTACCGGTGACGTCTGATGAGGAACTGCCTTACAACAGGCCTACAAGCCCTCAGTCCAGCCTCTCTCAGCCTATTGCGGACAGTCTGAGCACTAATGGAGGGATTGTGTGTTCCTGGTGTAACTTGGGCAGTTGTTGTTGCCATCCTGTACCTGTCCCGCAGGTGTGATGTTCGGATGTACCGATCCTGTGCAGGTGTTGTTACACGTGGTCTGCAACTGTGAGGACGATCAGCTGTCCATCCTGTGTCCCTGTAGCGCTGTCTTAGGCATCTCACAGTACGGACATTGCAATTTATTGCCCTGGCCACATCTGCAGTCCTCATGCCTCCTTGCAGCATGCGAAAGGCACGTTCCCGCAGATGAGCAGGGACCCTGGGCATCTTTCTTTTGGTGTTTTTCCGAGTCAGTAGAAAGGCCTCTTTTTAATTTCCTAAGTTTTCATAACTGTGACCTTAATTCCCTACCGTCTGTAAGCTGTTAGTGTCTTAACGACCGTTCCACAGGTGCATGTTTATTAATTGTTTATGGTTCATTGAACAAGCATGGGAAACTGTTTAATAAACCTTTTACAATGAAGATCTGTTTTTTAATATTTATTTAAATTTCACCTTTATTTAACCAGGTAGGCCAGTTGAGAACAAGTTCTCATTTACAACTGCGACCTGGCCAAGATAAAGCAAAGCAGTGTGACAAAAACAACAACACGGAGTTACGTCTGTGAAGTTACTTGGATTTTTACAAATTATGAATGACAAGGTCTTGAGTTTACATAACTATAGAGAGCATACACAAATGCTATGTTAATACAAATATTTAGTTTACACACTCCCAGGAATGTCATACATGATGGATCATTAGCTTATACACTAACTTTCACACATCTAGATGGTTGGGCGGAGTGGGTGTGGAGCCAGAGACAGCATTGGGATCAAACTGTAGACCCCAGTTCCTACATTTGAACATAAAAATTGATGTTATCAAATGAAACTATGGTACATTTTTATCTCTGGGACCATCAGAATGACAAATCAAAGCAAGATTACTGAATGTAAGTACATTATTTACCTTCAGAGGTTAATGTATCAAACCAGTTGCCGTGATAAAGTGTTTTGTTGTTGTGCACTCTCCTCAAACAATAGTATGGTATTTTCCACAGTAATAGCTACTGTTAATTGGACAGTGCAGTTAGATTAACAAGAATTTAAGCTTTCTACCCATATAAGACATGTCTATGTCCCGGAAAGTTGGTTGTTGTATACAACATCATTCTAGTCACATTAATGCACATTAACAACAACCATCCTGGTTTAGGGACACTCATCCCATAGAGGTTAACCAAATCAACATATATTTTATATTTTATATTCTTCAAAGTAGCTTGCCTTTGCCTTGATGACAGCTTTGCACATTCTTGGCATTCTCTAAAACAGCTTCACCTGGAATGTCACGTCCTGACCATGGTAAGCTGTTATTTTCTATGGTAGAGTAGGTCAGGGCGTGACAGGGGGGTGTTTTAGTTTAGTTTTTTCTATGTTGTTATGTTCTAGTTTTGTATTTCTATGTTGGGTTGTTCTAGTTTTTGTATTTCTATGTTGTGCTTTGTTTGAGATGATCTCCCATTAGAGGCAGCTGGTCATCGTTGTCTCTAATTGGAAGTCATATTTAAGTTGGTGTTTGTCTCACCTGGGTTTGTGAGAGATTAATTTTTAGTAGTGTATGTTTCACCTCTGCGTCACGCTTTGTTGTTTTGTCATTCAGTTTATTTATGTATTGCATAGTTTCACAGTATAAATAAAATGTGGAACGACACACACGCTACACTTTGGTCCGCTCCTCCTTACGACAACCGCGACATGGAATGCTTTTCCAACAGTTTTCAAGGATTTCCCACATATACTGAGCACTTGTTGGCTGCTTTTCCTTCACTCTGCGGTCCAACTCATCCCAAACCATCTCAATTGGGTTGAGGTCGGGTGATTGTGGAGGCCAAGTCATCTGATGCAGCACTCCATCACTCTCCTTCTTGCCATAAAATGGACTTCATCTTTTACCAAATGTATTGTTTAGTGTTGTGTAGTGGGTTTCCTGGCATGCATCCCACATTTTCTTTGTTTGCCCCACCAAGATTTACATGCTAAAATCACCACTGCAAACTATCAAAAAATAAAATAAATCAACCTGCTTTTCTGTAAAAAACATTCTAATCAGGTCTCTACACAGGCTCAAAAGAGGGGGCGGGACATTTCCTAGCGACAATAGTCCTTGCAGTGCTTCTGTTGTGAAGTCTTGGAGCCACAATATATAATGATGTCCAGCTTCTTGGACTTCTTAGACACTTGTGCTGGACAATTAATCAATGTGGCTGTAAATGTCACAAAATCCACTTTCTTCTCAATGAGGATATCCAGATCACTCGAGTGACTTAAAACACTAGCAACTGGTTGCCCAGGCCGGCGGAGATACAATCTTCGGCAAAATCATTTGCAAGGAGATTCCTGCTAAAATATTATTTGAAGATAATATTTTTTCAGGAATCTCCTTGCAAATGATTTTGCCGAAGATTGTATCTCCGCCGGCCTGGGCAAATAATATTTTTGCACGAATCTCATTGCGAATGATTTTGCCGAAGATTATATCTCCGCCGGCCTGGGCAACCTATCGTCATATCGTTAACACTTTTGCCTCTTGCCCCTTCTACTCTCTTCACCGCCTCCATATAGGAGATCTGCTGCACAGCCCTGATCCTTGACACCTCGACCTCCTTCACCCCAACAGGACACTCAAGGAAGTCCAGAGCATGATCCCCCCCACAGTTGCAATACCTCAAATAACCAAGCTTCACATATTCAGGTAGAGTCTCCTCAAACAACAATAATATCGATAGGCTTTTCTCCTTCCTTACATTTATAATACGGGTGCGCTGACCACTCCTGGGATGTTCTGACTAAGGTACTCGTCATCTATATCCAACGAGACTCCAGCTATAACTCTTTTGACAGGCACCCTGCTTCAAAGATCAATACATGTTACTTCTGAAGTGAACAATTTTGCCAGATCCAGTGCAAGCTTCTTCTGTTCTTCATCAACACAAACAAAACAAGGTCGCTTCTAGTCACCTTGATTGAATCCACATTTTCCCACTGCGTTCTTCGCAGTCCTTGATATAACAAATAGATTTCCAAATTGAATCTCCTTGTCCAAAAAATGGATTCCAATAAGAAATGTTCTTTGCCCACTGTTACTGTCACACCCTGATCTGTTTCACCTGTCTTTGTGCTTGTCTCCAACCCCCTCCAGGTGTTTTCTGTTTCTGTTGCCAGTTCGTTTTGTTCCTCAAACCTACCAGAGTTTTCCCGGTTTTGTCCTTTCTGCCTGCCCTGACCCTGAGCCTGCCTGCCGTCCTGTACCTTTGCCCTCTACTCTGGATTACCAACCTCTGACTGCCCTGAGCCTGCCTGCCGTCCAGTACCTTTGCCCTCTACTCTGGATTACCAACCTCTGCCTGACCTGACCCTGAGTCTGCCTGTCATCCTGTACCTTTGCCTGCCCATGTTCAAATTAATAAACGTTTGTTACTTTGACATTGTCTGCACCTGGGACTTACCTTCAAACGTGATCGTTACGTGACATCAGTGTCAACACATGGACACGTTGGAGGTCGTTGTTATTTCTAGCATGTTAAGCAGAAGGACAGATCTTGACATGATGGCTTAATTTTTGTGATAAGTAATAATTGCACCAATGCATTCTATCCAAAAGTGAGAGTGTTCCTCAATAGTGAAACCCTTGCATTATGGAATAATAGTTTGTCTTATGACCAGTTTAAGTGCATTTATAACCATTATTCAACCAGGCTTATTACAATTTGGCAAGTATGAATGACTATTTCAAAATTTTAACCATTACTTTTTTTATGTGTCTAATAATGTTGAATTGAGGTGAATTGCAGGGTCAGTGCTATCTGGAATCCTTGGGACGTCCCTAACCGTTACCTTAACCAGAACCCTTACTAAACCGTTACCTTAACCCTTACCTTAACCATTTAACATTTTAACTTCAATGGGGTTGGGATGTCCCAAGGATCCTCAGATAGCACTGACCTTTATTGCGGAATTGTGTCAATGACGTGGTCTGTTTTCAATTGGCAAACACTTATTACGTGGTTTGTGCAGGCTGAAATATGGTGCGTTGAGATGCTATCGGAAACTTTAACATTTGTAAAGAGCATGGTAACAAGCCTTTCTTGTTACACCCCTGTAATTACAGACTACAATTACCACCAACTAAAGGAAACCTTGGCATCCATGACAGAGAGGGAGAAGCGTCCATCCATGTATACGGGTAAGATAGTCTAGCTAGCTACATTTTCAGATATTACACATTTCTAATTTTGTCAGAAAGTTGTTTTCATTTCAAGTTAAAGTGTACTGTTAGCTAGCTAGCTAACGTTAGCTGGCTGGCTCGCTAGCTAACATCTCGTGTATGATCTGTGTAGTTTTATTATTTGTATATCGGAGCAATTTGCTTTGCCAGTTAGCTAACATTGAACCTGGTTGGTTACCTACCTGCAGATTAATGCAGGGTGGTAATGTTATGAGCTGGGATTATGGTTCATATTTTATCTAGCTAACTATATGTCTAAACATGACTCCACTATGCAAGTAACCATTTCAATAGAATGTTCATGATGTCACTGCGACAACTGTCGATAGACGTAGCTGGTAAATTCGCTCTGGCTATCGACTCCGATTTCAGAGCACTCTCGTCTGAGTGTGCCAGAGCGCAGAATAACTGACGAATTTACGAACGCTCAACACCCATTGAATATGGCCGGTGTCACTAAACGTTGGAAAAAAAGCGTAATTAAATTGCTGCCAACAGCACAGTTGCTGTCAGCAACGCTCTGGATAACATAAAAACAGCCTAACCAGCTCTGCTTGGGCGAGTAAAATAGCATATGAACACGTGATAAGCAATGGTAAAATGTGCAGAATTGCAAGACATTTGCTGTAATGTTCAACTTTGGGCACGAAAAATGCTCTGCCTCTTTCAACATTTTTAAGCAGAAATGGGGTGTGCCTTTGGTGGTTCATCAATTAGTAATTCTGGCCATGCTCGCTGCAACCGATGAAGCTAGTTCGTTAGCTAATCTAGTCATTTGTAGCTAGCTAGTAAATCCTCCTGTATATGTTGATGCCATTTTACAGGATTTGTTTTGGAAGCAATAAGCATTAAAATTACCTGATATGATGGTGCATTGATCAGTTATACAGTTTAAAGATGTTATTTTAGCGTTTTTGGCCAAAGTCGACCTTTAATGTAACTGTCCAGTGTTTTCAGATTTCTATAAAATATGAGCTATAATTAATTACAATTTGAGTGAAATCTTTTTCTTAAAAAAATTGTAATTACCTTTTTTTTTTAAAGGAGTTTTAGTTTTTTGGAATGGTGTGGGCATACCCCAAAAATTGAATGGTGTGGGTGTATACCGTCATTAAAAATATTAATGTGAGTAGACTGCTGATTGGCCAGCTCATCCTCCTTATTAGGATGTCATCAAATTCGAGTATAGGTTGAGTCAACAACATTGTTTGGGTATGAGTTAACAAAAAATTTACTTTTAAAAGTGAGATTTTCACTTAGTCACTGGACTTTAAAACTAACATTTTCTCTCAGCCTCAAGGCAAAATGTGTAGAGTAGCAGGAAATTAGGTTTAAAACTGCAAAATTATCTCATCCTCATGGCAAAATGTGAAGAATAACATGAGATGAACTATACTGAACAAAAATATATGAGGATGAGCTTGCCAATCAGCGGTGTGCTCATATTAATATTTTTAATGACCTGTATACGCCCACACCATTCTGTTATTGGGGTATGCTAACACCATTCCAACACAGAAAATAGGCTTTTTAGCATACTTAATTACACATTTTTGTAAGGAAAGTTATTTAACTCATATTGTAATAAATTATAGGTCATATTTCATAGAAATCTGGAAAGACTGGACAGTTACTTTAAAGGGGCGGGGTGGCAGGTAGACTAGTGGTTAGAGCGCTGGACTAGTAACTGAAAGGTTGCAAGATCAAATCCCGAACTGACAAGGTCAAAATCTGTCGTTCTGCCCTTGAACAAGGCAGTTAACCCACTGTTCCTAGGCCGTCATTTAAAATAAGAATTTGTTCTTAACTGACTTGCCTAGATAAATAAAGGTTAAAAAAAGTAGACTGTGCAAAAAAACGCAAAAATAACGTATTTTAACATAACTAATCAATGCCCAATCGTACCAGGTACTTGAATGCTTAAAAACAAAATGGATGAATAAGATATTTGGCAACAGAAGTGCCGTTTCTTACCGATCTCTACAGCTTCTGTCCAAAAACAAATCCTGTGAAATTACATCAACACATACTGGAGGAGTTACTGACAAGCTACACGTTGCTAGTTTAGGTAACGAACTAGCTATGTCGGTCGCGGCACGCATGACCAGAATTAAACATTGAAGAACTACCAAAAGCACACCCCATTAGGAAAGAGGAGGAATTTGACCGTTTTCGTGACCCAAGTCGACGGTTAAAACTAATTTCCTGCAATTCTACACATTTTGAAATTGCTTATGATGTGTTCATATGCTATCTGGGGGAGCCCCCAACCTCCAGGGTGCCCCAACCCTACAGAGGCGTTTGGGGTATGTTATGAATTTCGCTATATGAATTCTGAAAGTTTTTTTTTCATGCGGGGGTGTCCTTTTCTATTTTGAGCACCTGCCCCCTGAAAGGTCTGTGCATGGCCCTGAGCGCAGGCCTATCTCAGACCTAATTAAGACTAACAGGGACGCACAATGGAAAGGGCTTTATTTTTTCCGCCTACTCTTTGAGCCTGTCCCCACCATGCTTTATTTTTAGAATCTACGGGGGATCGCTGCAATTAATAATCTCTAATGTAGCATGAATGAGTGCACATACTGTACATCCAGAGATGGATTAATCTAATTAGCTCTCATCCCCGTCCCCACTCTCCCGCCAACTCTTTCTAATTCAAGCCTCACTTTTCACAGCCAGTCAACTCCGTATTCTGAATTTAAGTTCTTAATCAAATTAATTGGGTCATTTTTACAGTAGCATGCTGGCATACCAAATTGCCTGAGTCCAGAAGAACACAGCTTCAGACTGAATGCTCAATTACCAGGTCTAAAATAGCCAAGAGTCCAGCCACGCATTGCACAGCACGCCATGCTGCTGATCATAGGGTTTACTGTCACCAGACAATGCTTACATTCACTGGACATATTGGCAAGAGGCAGGGAGGCGAGGAAGAAGACACACATGACTGCTGCCTGTTGTTGATGTCGGTTAGCATGACTCTGGGAGGGGGGAAGATAATGAACAACATTTTTCATAAGAAATGATGCCACTTTAATAATGACATGAGATTGTCCCTCTGTTATTCTGAGAGAACAGGACCTGTGGGCCAGACAGCTAGTTGCCCCTTATTACTTTCACTTCTCCAGTCCTGGCAGATCAGGCAAAGCTTATACATAGGATGTGCAGCCGGTTTTAAAGTGTAGTATTGGCATTTTGTCTAGTGGGTATGTGCTGTGGAGGACTGATTTGAGTCTGGTTTGACCAAATTGTGTTGACTGGCCCTGCTCCACTCTGCAGCAGTGTGGTGTACGCCTGCGTGTTCAGATATCAAGCCTATCCATTTCCTGCCATGTGTTATTTCCAGGACACCGTCCCTCTGAACCCCCGCCTCCCTCCCGCATTCCTCCCTCTCTTTCCTTGTAAAAACGCCAAACCCCAAGAGGGCCGTATAACACTGGCCCCAGCCACTCTGCACCAATCACCAACCTCGTGGTGACTGCCAGTGCCCGATCCCAGCCTAGCCTGGCCTCCCGTCTGGCCACACCACACTAGCTGTGAGAGCTCAGGTTCTCTGTGGTGTCTACCTACCTCTGGGAGGTGACAAACAAATGAGAGCAGGAGAAAGCACACCAACCAGGCTGCTGTCATTCCGTCTAAGGTTTGCCCATGCTGAGCCATAACTCAATGCTCTCCCTGACGTGGCCCATCACTCTGGTTGCAGGGCTGAATAATGAATGGACAGGTCTTCCATTAGTGCGGAGAGTAGCCATCATTTCACTGGGCCTGACAATTACTCACGCTCAGGAAGTTGGGGACACACTGGGCTCATATCCCCTAGAAGGAAGGAATTCTGCTTGGTCTACTGGTGTCTGGTGTGATGATACCTATAGTTTAAGAGTGAGTGTCTCTGTGTGCATGAGGAGGAGGCATTCATGTGTAGGCTATGTGTTTGAGAGAAATGATATAGATACAGTAAGGCAAAAAAAGAAAAGAATATGGATAGGGAAATATACACTGCTCAAAAAAATAAAGGGAACACTTAAACAACACAATGTAGCTCCAAGTCAATCACACTTCTGTGAAATCAAACTGTCCACTTAGGACGCAACACTGATTGACAATACATTTCACATGCTGTTGTGCAAATGGAATAGACAACAGGTGGAAATTATAGGCAATTAGCAAGACACCCCCAATAAAGGAGTGGTTCTGCAGTGGTGACCACAGACCACTTCTCAGTTCCTATGCTTCCTGGCTGATGTTTTGGTCACTTTTGAATGCTGGCGGTGCTTTCACTCTAGTGGTAGCATGAGACAGAGTCTACAACCCACACAAGTGCAGCTCATCCAGGATGGCACATCAATGTGAGCTGTGGCAAGAAGGTTTGCTGTGTCTGTCAGCGTAGTGTTCAGAGCATGGAGGCGCTACCAGGAGACAGGCCAGTACATCAGGAGACGTGGAGGAGGCCGTAGGAGGGCAACAACCCAGCAGCAGGACCGCTACCTCCGCCTTTGTGCAAGGAGCAGCAGGAGGAGCACTGCCAGAGCCCTGCAAAATGACCTCCAGCAGGCCACAAATGTGCATGTGTCTGCTCAAACGGTCAGAAACAGACTCCATGAGGGTGGTATGAGGGCCCGACGTCCACAGGTGGGGGTTGTGCTTACAGCCCAACACCGTGCAGGACGTTTGGCATTTGCCAGAGAACACCAAGATTGTCAAATTCGCCACTGGCGCCCTGTGCTCTTCACAGATGAAGCAGGTTCACACTGAGCACATGTGACAGACGTGACAGAGTCTGGAGACGCCGTGGAGAATGTTCTGCTGCCTGCAACATCCTCCAGCATGACCGGTTTGGCGGTGGGTCAGTCATGGTGTGGGGTGGCATTTCTTTGGGAGGCCGCACAGCCCTCCATGTGCTCGCCAGAGGTAGCCTGACTGCCATTAGGTACCGAGATGAGATCCTCAGACCCCTTGTGAGACCATATGCTGGTGCGGTTGGCCCTGGGTTCCTCCTAATACAAGACAATGCTAGACCTCATGTGGCTGGAGTGTGTCAGCAGTTCCTGCAAGAGGAAGGCATTGATGCTATGGACTGGCCCGCCCGTTCCCCAGACCTGAATCCAATTGAGCACATCTGGGACATCATTTCTCGCTCCATCCACCAACGCCACGTTGCACCACAGACTGTCCGGGAGTTGGCGGATGTTTTTGTCCAGGTCTGGGAGGAGATCCCTCAGGAGACCATCCGCCACCTCATCAGGAGCATGCCCAGGCGTTGTAGGGAGGTCATACAGGCACGTGGAGGCCACACACACTACTGAGCCTCATTTTGACTTGTTTTAAGGACATTACATCAAAGTTGGATCAGCCTGTAGTGTGGTTTTCCACTTTGATTTTGAGTGTGACTCCAAATCCAGACCTCCATGGGTTGATAAATTGGATTTCCATTGATTATTTTTGTGTGATTTTGTTGTCAGCACATTCAACTATGTAAAGAAAAAATTATTTAATAAGATTATTTCATTCATTCAGATCTAGGATGTGTTATTTTATTGTTCCCTTTATTTTTTGGAGCAGTATATATACACTGAGTGTACAAAACATTAGGAACACTTTATAAATATTGAGTTGCACCCCCTGTTGCCCTCAGAACAGCCTCAATTCATCGTGGCATGGACTCTACAAGGTGTTGAAAGCTTTCAACAGGGATGCTGGCCCATGTTGACCCCAATGCTTCCCACAGTTGTGTCAAGTTGGCTGGATGTCCTTTGGGTGGTGGACCATTCTTGATACATATGGTAAACTGTTGAGCATGAAAAACCATGCAGCGTTGCAGTTCTTGACACAAACCAGTGCGCTTGGCACCTACTACCATACCCTATTCAAAGGCACTTTAATCTTTTGTCTTGCCTATTCATCCTCTGAATGGCACACGTACACAATCCATGTTTCCATTGTCTCAAGTCTTAAAAATCCTTCTTTAACTTGTCTCCTCCCCTTCATCTACACTGATTGAAGTGGATTTAACAGGTAACATGAATAAGGGATGAGAGCTTTCACCTGTATTCATCTGGTCACTCTATGTCATGGAAAGTGCAGGTGTTACTAATGTTTTGAACACTCAGTGTATATCTGTTTGTAAAACTTTATATTTTTACATTTCTTTAATACTAATAATACCCACCGTTCCTACACTTTGGGGTGGGGAGGCATAGAAGAAAAATTACAACTTAAATTAGTGTCGGTCCTTCCCTATTACCTTTTGTTGTTGTGTGATTTCACTTGTGTATATATAGAAAATAATTATAAAAACTGATTAATACTAATGCTGGAATTAGCACCATACAAGACTATCCCTGACATCCCTATACAGAATAATAAATGATATACAAATAGTCAAAGATATTATACATGATATACAGTGTACACAATAAATATTTGTATCTGATACATTACTCTACTTGGGATGTACAGAAAGGAAATGCTGTGCTGTGAGACTGTGTGCACGTGCGTGTGTGAGAGGATAATGGACAGAGAGTTAGAACAGGTTGGTCAGAGGGGGGGATGAGTAATGTAATCGCTTGATGGACTCAGTATTCTGGTAGTGAATTCTGAAGCTTGCCAAGGTGTTTATACTTGCCATGCATTCTGGGAATCAGACTGCTACCATCTGTTCATGTTTCCTTTACTGGTTCCCTCTCTTCCACAGAGAATGGTAGAATCAGGCTGGAGAAAACTCAGTGCCAGTCGAAACAAGGATGCATCTTAAAATAGAGACTCCAGCAGCTACACAGACTGATTTAGTAAAGTGGCAAGTAACTACTGGTTACATGAAGTGGAGCTTGTGTTGTGTTTGTTGGATGACTCTGAGAGGGAAGATGACAAGCTGTCACAACTGTGTCATCTCCCCGTCACTGAACATTTGAATAATGCATTTATAACACAGGGCCGACATTGTAAACAGTTGCATGTGATACATGTATGCACCACATTGTGCTGGCTGCCTGCTGTACTGCCACCTCTTGCTTCGCTGTGGAAAGTTAGAGGATATGCTTTTAATCTTGGCTGAGGATCACACAGTTTCTTGGAACGCTATATTTCTTCCTCTACAAAATAGTGTAGCTCACATGCATGGATCTTATTTGCCAATTTTCCATTCTGACTCCATGCACCATAAAAGGCAAATGCCCTTTCTCTTCTCCTCCATTTAAACAAAGCTTGGTGCAGTGGGTATACAAAGCATAAAACCCAGCCTTTGGACAAAGCTGACGCCGGAAATCCGCTACCTACCCGGGACCTGTACAGCATCACACACTATTACACAGAGCTCTTCACGGATCCACAAATACCCGAGAGGATCCACATCCAGAATTCTAAATAATGTCACCAGTCTGGGTCAGATCTGATATGATTGTAACGGTTCTCAGGTATGTGGAATTGTAACGGACTTGTCCGTAAGGATCCATATACTATAAATCCGAACACGACTGCTGCAGTAGAGAGTGACAGAGAAATTCTATAATTGTACATATTTATGCTGCAGCTCTTTGCTTCTCATGTGTGTAGCCTGTTGGCCAATTAGAAGTAATCAAAGCGGCAATAGGCTACATTCATAGAGCCACCATGTGGGGCAAAAGTTAGGAGATATTTCATCAATGTAAGATGTAATTAAAATTATGGAATAGGCTACGACAACCAAGAGCCAACAGGTACTCAGCCTGGTCTCATAGTAAAGTAAATCCAGGACACTCAAATTTGTATGATATGTTATGTTTGTTATGGTTACATAAGACAGAAGTTTACTTAAGGCAAAAATTAAAAGGAGGGTGGTTGGTCAGGGTGGATGGCTAGACATAATGCGAACGTCTAGCAATCCAAAGGTTGCGTGTTCGTATCTCGTTACGGAAAACTTTAGCATTTTAGCTAATTAGCAACTACTTACAATTTAAAAAAAATATTTTACATCTACTTAGCATGTTAATTAACCCTTCCCCTAACCGTAACCCTTTAATCTAACTCCTAAACTTAACCCCTAACCCTAACTCCTAGCCTAGCTAACGTTAGAAACAACAAATTGGAATTCGTAACATATATGAAATGGATGATGGACATCCACAAATTAATACATACCATACGAACATATCATACTAAATGGAGTGTCTCGGATTTACGCACAGAATAATATGAAATGCTCTGAGACCAGGTTGTGCTACTTGATATTCTGAATGAACTTGTTTGTAATCGTGTAGGACGAGAAAGCGCATGCAGCCTCAATTAGCCTAGCTGGCTAGCCAGCTAGCTTAACTAGCTTCTCGCAGTTTGATGCAGTCAAGACAGGTACTACATAATCATATTGGATGCTAAATAACCTAGCTATGGCAGCTATTAAGCTACAATAGTGCGATTTTACTTTGTTGGTTCTGGTCTCTCGTCTATCCCTCCTCCCTGTTCCCCTGTTCCTGTGTCACTTGCTCACATTCACAGTAGCCTACACAGACAGCATGGCTCCTCTCTCTACCCCTCTCCCTCGCACTTTATGAGTTTAAAATGTATTTTCTGCTGCTTCCCTCACTCCGACCGGGTCTGGAGCTGACCAGGTCTATACGGAACACGTCTAGTTGTCCTCTGGTCCGTTCGGAATGGATCTGTCACACCCTGATCTGTTTCACCTGTCCTCGTTATTGTCTCCACCCCCTCCAGGTGTTGCTTGTTTTCCCCAGTGTATTTATCCCTGTGTTTCCTGTCTCTCTGTGCCAGTTCATCTTGTATGTTTCCAAGTCAGCCAGCGTTCTTCCTGTTCTCCTGCTTTTTGCATTCTCCTTTTTCTAGTCCTACCGGATTTGACCCTTGCCTGTTACTGGACTTTGTACCCGCCTGTCTGACCATTCTGCCTGCCTTGACCATTCTGCCTGTCTGCCACTCTGTACCTCCTGGACTCTGATCTGGTTTTGACCTTTTTGCCTGTCCACGAACATTCTCTTGCCTACCCCTTTGGATTAATAAACATTGTAAGACTCCAACCATCTGCCTCCTGTGTCTGCATCTGGGTTTCGCCTTGTGCCTTGATAGATCTCTATATTTAACACATTTATTCATGCATATTTTGGAGTTTGGATGGGAAAGCCCCATGTCCATTTCGAAACAGGTCCAACTTTTTGGACCGGGAAGGCCTCTACTACAGTCCCCCCAAACCTCTGCCTTTTTCAATATTCAATGTGATTTTATTAGCTTGTCTTGCCAATTTCTTGCGCCCCCTTTGGTGGTGACCAATAAGCGGGCCCATGGTTTTTATAGAGATGATTGATGCAGCTCAGCCCTGGCACGGCCCCATATCCCTCCTCTTCTCACTCACGCTGGGTTATTGCACTCTCAGCCAGGGAGGAAAGACTGGGCAGTTTGATGTACTGCATTCCACTCATCTCCATCTGGGAGAAATTAGTGAAAGAGAGAAAGGGAGAGAGAGAAAGACAAAGGGGAAGGGGGGGGGTGACACTGTCTAGCAACTCCATTAAGGAATCAGTGTCCAATCTCCTGGATTGCACCCACTGACCTGACACACCAAATCCACTATTAAATAATTTAACAATTGATTTTATTTTTCTACGTTCCCCTCCACTAACTGGCTTATTGACTCTGGTGTGCTCTGTGGGAAGGCCTGCCTTTAAATTGGCTAAAGGGGAGCTAACTGCTTCTGATTGTTGTTAGGAGACTCAGATGCAGAATCTCATTTATTTGTTCTGGTGAAATGCACCATGGGTTATGATCAGGTCTGTGTCTCTTACAAGGGTCACATGGTTGGATTAGAGATGGTGCTCAAATTCTCTGCTCATAATGTTTCACCTGAAGATTTACCTCATTAAACAAGAGCAATAAAAGGCCTGAGTTTACAGTTTTTTCCAATTGCTAACACACTAAAATGACATGCACAGCACAATTATTTAAACTGACACGCAGAGAGCAAAACCTCTTCTCAAGTCTCCAAAAGTCTAAACACATCTTCTGCTTTACACACATTTTGCAATTCAAAATGGCACTTTTTAAATGCACTGCACACGGTTCTCTGCATAAGACACAACAATCTGACATAAAGTCACATGTTTGCCATTTCAAAACACTGCCATTCAAAATTACACTACATGAGCTAATTGGCCAATATATGTGCCACCTGGCCAAACACCTCAATGGTTAATTGTTACCACTTCTATCAGGAAGTAAGCACTATGAAAAGACCACAGGTGAGCACCTTTTGTTTTACAACAACAATGGAAGCGAGAGAGAGGAAGAGGAAGAGGGAGGGTGAGAATGAGAGGGGGAGGAAGAGTGAGAGGTAGGGGTAGAGCTGGTAGAGGAGTTCATGGCCAAAGAAGACAACTTTCAAATTAAATCAGAGCAACCTTAGCTGATCATGTCATCAACCATGGGCTGACAATGCGAGAGGCTGGACAGAGAGTGCAGCCCAACTTGAGCCGTTTTACTGTCGCCTGTGTCATCCGGACATTTAGACTGGTGTACAGGTATGTAACCAAAATTTCTTTCACATTATGTAGTACACCCCATGTCATAGTGTATCAGTTGGGTGACACCTGATTACTTCATGAATGGCTGATGTCATACACTAACTGCACAAATTTGTAGAATTTACTCTACTGTGGGGGAAATATCTTTAGGCTGCATTGTCCAAGCCATATATTTTTGTTTTTCTAAAGGACTGAGAGACGCAACCATGGTGGAGGAAGGGGCCAAATGTTCACCGGGTGTCACGTCCTGACCAGTAAAAGGGGTTATTTGTCATTGTAGTTTGGTCAAGGCGTGGCAGGGGGTGTTTGTTTTGTGTGTTCGGTGTTTTTGGGTTTAGGTTCTATGTTATCTATTTCTATGTTTATATCTAGTTTTCTATTTCTATGTTGGGTTTTTGGCAATGACTTCCAATTAGAGGCAGCTGGTTGTCGTTGTCTCTAATTGGAGGCCATATTCAGTTGTGCTTGTTTCACTTGTGTTTTGTGGGTGGTTGTTTTCCTGTATAGCCTGTGTTAAATTAAGAAGATGAGCCCTATACCCGCTGCGCCTTGGTCCAATCCTTACGACGCCTATGACACCGGGGTACAGGAAGCTGCCATTGTAAACTTGGTTTTCGAAAATAATGAAATCAGATATCGAGAAACTCAAAGCCACATCATCCAAGACAACACCATATTCAACAACATTCAACGAGTCAGTCTGTCCACATTGGCTCGCATTCTCAAGCGAAACCAAATCAGAATGAAACAACTTTATAAGGTGCCGTTTGAGAGAAACTCTCAAAGAAACAAAGAGGTCAGACAAGCATATGTGGATGTAAGTACAATATTGAGTGCAGTACACTACACACAACATTGTTTCCCAGTGTACTGGATAACACCATATTGACTGCTTTTGTTCTTTGTTTTCAGGGAGTACTGGAAATGGATGCTCATGCAATCCCACATGAGTTCATCTTTATAGATGAGGCTGGGTTCAACCTAGCAAAGACCAGAAGAAGGGGGAGAAACGTCATTGGCCACAGAGCCATTATAGATGTTCCTGGCCAACGTGGTGGGAACATCACAATGTGCGCTGCCATCTCCAATACGCGTGTCCTCCACCATCATGCCAACCTTGGACCATACAACACAGCCCATATTCTCACATTTCTGGACAGACTCCACAACATTCTCATACCACCAGAGGGTATGAATGATGCAGACCATCAAAGAACCTGGTACGTTGTAGTATGGGACAACGTGAGCTTTCATCGTGCAGCCCCAGTCCAAAACTGGTTTGCTGACCACCCACCAATTCTCATGCAATACCTCCCACCATACTCACCATTTCTGAATCCCATAGAGGAGTTATTTTCGGCATGGCGGTGGAAGGTATACGACCGGCAGCCCTTTGTGCGCATGCCTCTTGTGCAGGCTATGGAAGAGGCATGTGATGAGATTGATGTGGGTGCAATTCAGGGATGGATAAGGCCCTCAAGGCGCTTCTTCCCTCGATGTCTGGCAAGGGAAGATATTGCCTGTGATGTGGACGAGGCGTTGTGGCCAGACCCAGCTGTGCGGCAAGAAGCTGCCTAATTATTTTTCTTGCCTCTTTTTAAAAAATATATTTTTTCTGCAATTTTCTTTTTCAGTTTACTGTTTTTTTGTGAGCATATTTTTGTTCAGTCCAATGTAAATATATCTACTGTGCATATGTTGCACTGACTTGTTTGGCGAAAAAAAAAATATATATGTTTCAACAGCATGTGGGTGTATCTGCAAATATTTCTGTGCATCTGAAGAATTTTCTACAATTTGAACTATTTTAGTATTATGGCACAGCATACTAAAGATGGAAGCGTACAAGAATTAACAAGTAAAAATTCTCAATATTAGATGCACACATTCATTTTATTTTATGACTGAAAATATTGATTAAAAAAGTAGATTTTGGTTTGTTTCTAGTGTAGCAGGTAGAATGCCATAATGATGCGACACGAATGGCAACACAACGGCTGTAGTGTAATTCTTTGTAAAGTATTTCTACTGGAACAACCATTTCAGTAATGGATTCAATATATCCAAGTAACAGATGAATAGTTTAGAATTTTTATTTTCATTTTTGTGTAACATTCAGTCATCAGCAGGCTTCCAACATTGAAAAAAAAAGTAAGAATTCGGAAGAACCTTAGTCACTCCAAAAGTGAACCACCCACCGTCAAAGGAACCCAGCGGTCGCGCCCCTCCCTCTCATACCCTCACCACCAGCTCCCACCACCCCCTTCCCCATCTGTCCCTCCCGAGCCGCGACACAGGATTTGCCACGTCAACTCACCCTCGCAGGAGCTCCACCCACACCTGCACAGCCAACCAACCAGGTAACACATACTGGTGTCTACCACGACAACAGCCAAAAACGCTCTGTTTATTCACAAACAGCCCAATGGCAAAGTCTGTCTACATCTGCAGGGTCTTCTACCAGTCAGAAGAGTTCTCGGTCCTTTGCACTACAAAGTTCTCGGAGTTTTGCACTACAAAGATGCTTCACAAATTTAACCGTATATCATGTTCTATAACTAATCAGATTGTGGTATAACTGTTATGTAACCAATTTATTGTTCCCCAATTTATCAATAATTTATAGAGAATAAACCCATTTCGATGATTTGTGACACATTTATATATTGCTGACAAAGCTATATATGAATTTATGAAACATTCGTAAGAACGTCAAATAAAGCAGAACCGAGTTCTCTCAGGAACCTTAAGAACTAAGGAATAACCATTTAAGAACCTTTTGTTCTCCAATGGACTACAGGCTAAGAAACCCAAGAGCACAAACAAAACAAAAATGTCCATTTCAGTTGCTAGGTACTGTATAAGATATGAAAATCTGGATAGCGCACAACCCTAGTCTACACTTTCTCTGATCTGCAATTATTCTGTTGTGTGCATAGAACTTTACTGCTCTCCAGTCCCTGTTTACTAATGCTTGGGGAGAAGCAGCAATGCATTTCTCACAGTCTTGTTTTCCAGGTGTTTTTCCTATTCAGATAAAGTTCATCAAGGAATCTTCAACTGCATCCTCCTCTGCTGACCAATACCTTTTCGATCCTTTGGCACCTTTGGAAAGAGATTACATTATACATGACTACATTATGCCACAACAATTTAAATAAAGGTTGACTACAAAACAGTACTTGAACCTCTCTATTAACTCTACAAGGGTGCAACTGTATATGCAGAGTGTGTTGAGGTTAAGTTAACAATCCCAACTAAATAACTACATAGGTAAGTGTGTGAGAGAAGAATGTGCAATGCTGACATCAAGGCAGGCTCAATCTGTATGGAAACTAGGTCCAAAAAATCTGTTTGCAATGTAAACCTTTTAATAAAAGTAACAAGTATTAAATCAAGTTCCCCCCCAAGAAAAACATTAGTAATCCTTCTGTGTTAACATCTATTCTAACACACTAATTCCAGATCTAATGTCTTGACTTGTGTCCAATCCAAACTGAACCGTTCTGTGATGGCATAGTTGGAAATACACTAACTGATGAAGACAGGATTGATCTGTTGTGAAGAGTTCTCCCCTTTCTTGTTGTAAAAATCTGTCTTATTTTACTGCATGGGATACATCATCTTGAGCCATGTTACTCACAATTTTCCATACCTTTTCGCTCAGTCCTTTAGCTCTAGCACAGAGTGCCTGTATTCTGGTTTTGCCAGGCATCTCCTTTCGAATGTTTCGTGCTAGTGTGCACCGTGCTACATGCTTCCACATAGATTTGCGTTTAAAGAGCCCATGGCAGGCAAAACAATGCTGATACTCCTGGTGATTGGTCTTGTCATCACTTGTTTGTTTACATGGTACCAAACCCCCTTTCCTTCTTTAAGTGCCTGAATGTTGTGTTAAACAGATAAATAACAAATAAAAGTAACAAATAATTAAAGAGCAGCAGTAAAATAACTGGTACAGAGTCAATGTGCGGGGGAACCGGTTATTCTCTTAGAAGTATTTGCATATCGCTTCTTTCTCTTGTTCTGATTCTCCATTGTCTTCTGAGGAACTTCTGCATCTCTTGTTAGTCTTCTTGTATTGCTTCTTTCTCTTGACTCCTGCTAATTTATCTAAACTAAATCAATCATCTCGACTAAATCAACGTGTTTACTGCTGTCCCCCCTTGTCTTTGGTTCTGAAAATTCATCCGAATTGCCTTCCTCTAATGATCCTGATGGCCCTCGGACATAATCATCTTCACTGTTGTCAATGCTGGTTATTGAGTCATCAGTCTTGTATCCAAACATATCTTTGGTCAACTGTATTGAAGAAAAAAAGTATCAGAATAACTAGACAGATAACACAAAGTATTTGGACACCGGCACATTTTGATTAGTTATGGCTCTGGGCCCTCTACTTTAGATTTTGTTATAATACAATGAATATGGGATGGAAGTGCAGACTTGCCAATCTTTGATTTACAAAGCTGATTCACAAGAACTTACAGTATGTGTTGGTGATGAATGACACTTTAACCTCCGTATATGCTGGCTGTTCTGATCAACAGCGGTGCATCATCCAACACATGGACTATCGACCCAGAGGTACTGGCAGCCTCGATGTCTGACATCTAAGGATACAACAAAATTATATTAGTAATGTGCAAATTAGGCAATAGGATATGAAAATGATTCAACCATCCCCAGTATCCTCATTCTAAACAACTGACAAACCTGAGCTTCAGGATGTTTTTAAATCCTATTTGCATTTACCCTCCACTAGACCCCTGGTTTCAATATGTGGAATAAAATGTAATGATAAGTGATTTCAGGTTTGTACTGCTGTGACGACATAGGCCTTGACATCGTCATTTTTCGCTTTGCAAAAAGCCTCAAGATAACTCATAATAAACTTGGGTTGCTGATATTCATATATTAAATAGTCTAAAGGACAAGTCCCTATAAGCCTTTGTCAGGAATCAGGACTAGGTTAATAAAGCCAATGCAACTGCATGTTTTACAAATGATAGGCTATCTTATTATAAAATGGCATTATAGGCCAACACTGTAGGCCTATTTCTTTGCCGGATTGGATAAGGTCTGCAATTGTCTTACATGGTTTGGCAAAATGGGCAAAACATGGCCTGGTCATGGATGAAAAGCACATTTTCAAAATGGGGTAGAACTGAGGGAACATAAAGCGAACCCCAGGATTTCAGCTTCCTGTGTTAGCCGTTGTAATCCTCTTGCTCTTGCTGCTTTTATTTGTAGATACTCACCCCAACAGGGAGTTATGGGGAAGGAGGTATAATCAAAATGTAAAAATTGTCTGCTTAATGCTTTTGAGGGAGCAGCAGAAAAGTTTATCCAGCCTGGGCCCCCTTGCTAGAATTGGTAGTTGTAGCACTAGTAGTAGCTATGTAATGGCACCAGTGTTGTAGTCGAGTCACTAAAGCATAAGTCATAGTCAAGTCACAAGTCCCTATGGCTAACTCTAAGTTGAGTCAAAGTCACCAATGTTTGCTCACGAGTCAAGTCACAAGTCCCTTTGGCTGAAAACAGTCCCAGTACTTGAATCCCTGTCCAAGAGTTCAAGTCTTAGACAATGGGTCCACATTAATTTAATATTAAGTTATTAACCCAGTCAGATAGTGGCAGGAGGAATTTGATCAATCATTTTTGATATCCCCTTTCTTTCTGTGCCAACAAATGTTTATATGCTACTGGTAAACCAGATTGTCAGCTAGCTAGCTAATTAGGTAACATGATTGAACATGGTGTAGCTGCACAGCTTCTCTATCTTTGATGTAGTCTAAACAGAAAATGACACACAGACAGACAGACTTTTATAAACTATAGTGAAGTCAGATAGTTGTGGCTAATGTTAACATTCTGTGGTCAACTGATCCTAGATCTGTGAAAAGGTCTATAGCAACATCAACTTGCTTTTTTTTGTAAAATCAAATCAAATTTTATTGGTGACATACATGTGTTTAGCAGATGTTATTGTGGGTGTAGTGAAATGCTTGTGCTTCAAGCTTTGACAGTGCAGTAATATCTAACGAGTAATATCTATCAATTTCACAACATATACCCAAAATACACGTAAATCTAAGTAAAGAATGGATTAAGAATATATATACATATATGTCAGAGCGGCATTGGACTAAGATACAGTGGCATAGTATAGAGTACAGTATATACATATGAGATGGGTGACGCAATATTTACAAACATTTAAAGTGACTAAGATACCGTAGAATAGTATAGAGTACAGTTTACTCATATGAGATGAGTAATGCAAGATACGGAGACATTATTAAAGTGGCTAGTGTTTAATTTCCTAAAAGTGGACAGTGATTCCTAATCTATGTCTATAGGCAGCAGCCTCTGATGTGCTGGAGATGGCTGTTTAACAGTCAGTGGTGTAATATAGAATACAACACAGTATATACATATGAAATGGGTGATGCAACATGTAAACACAATTTACAAGTGACTAAGATACCGTAGAATAGTGTGGACTGCAGTTTATACACATGAGATGAGTAATGCTAGATACGGAACATTATTAAAAAGTTGCCAGTAATTCCTAATCTATGTCTATAAGCAACCGCCTCTGATGTGCTAGTGAGAAGCTGTTTTTAGTCTCTCGGTCCCAGCTTTGATGCACCTGTACTGACCTCACCTTCTGGATGATAGCGGGGTGAACAGGCAGTGGCTCGGGTGGTTGATGTCCTTGATGATCTTTTTGGCCTTCCTGTGACATCGGGTGCTGTAGGTGTCTAGGAGGGCGGGAAGTTTGCCCCCGGTAATGCGTTGGGCAGACCACACCACCCTCTAGAGAGCTTTGCAGTTGTGAGAGGAGCAGTTGCCGTACCAGGCGGTGATACGGCCCGACAGGATGCTCTCAATTGTGCATCTGTAAAAGTTTGTGGGGGGT
Organism: Salmo trutta; assembly: GCF_901001165.1. Lineage (NCBI taxonomy): Eukaryota > Metazoa > Chordata > Actinopteri > Salmoniformes > Salmonidae > Salmo > Salmo trutta. The sequence continues at coordinate 35,100,207 of NC_042963.1, forward strand.
TTTAGGTGTTAAGCCAAATGTATTTGTTCAAGAAACGCTACACTACAGCAAAAAAATAATATATATATATAATTAACTAAATTGATTTGGAGGCAGCAGCCAATAAACATGTATACGCCCCTCATCCTGTCGCCGGCTTGCTGCCTTTTCTCCAAACAATCGCGCCTTCCAAACCATAGGCCTAGGCTACCACCAAAACATGATATTTTTGAGTATTGTCTAACCAATAAGCCTACAGTATGACAAAAAACGGACACTTGAATATTAGCTAAGAATTAAATTGTTGGTGTGTACTTCTGAATTTATGCTATGGAGAGTGGCAAGACCAATAATTTCAATGTATTAGCTAGAGGAGCCACACTAATGGCAGCTGTCCGAAAGGATCAGAGTGGGAATATAAAAGACGGAGACAAACATAAATGAACAGGCATTGCAAATTGACAAAATAGCTTAATTGTCACCCTAAATTCATGACAATCACTAGTGGAAAGCCTTCTTAGAAGAGTGGAGGCTGTTATACCAGCAAAGGGGGGCCCAGTCCATATTAATGTCCATGATTTTGGAATGAGATGTTTGACGAGCAGGCGTCCACCAATAGGCCTACATGCTGACAAAATGCACCATATGTGTGGCCTGCAAACGTACCTTTCTGGACCTTCTAAGATGTCGGAATAGACCCAAATGGATCAAAATTATAACATAAAAAGGACTAGTCTCAATGCAGTAACAGTGATTTTGGTATTGGAAAAACAATAATGTTTGAAAAACAATTATGTAAATCACCCTAAAACATACAATTTAGGTCAACAGCGTAGATAGTACGTAGACAATACTGTTTTGATAATAATATATTCCTCACTGTGTTGAAGCCAAGGTACAATAATTTTCTGGTCCAAAAATTTGGCCCATACATTTCTTATATGACTAATCAATAGCGAAAGCACAGAACGGTCTTGTGTTATCTCCATATAATAAAGCCTATCAGGCACACTGCAGTAGAAATGTAAAGCGATCGTCTAATCCATAATGTCCGTTATGTGGCTTAGCCCATTGCATCGTTTGAAAATTAGGTGGATACTTTGTAGAACTAGTTAAGCTACATGATTTCGTCAGACATGCCTGCAGCATTGACTGGCTAAATAGGTTGACTCTATAAATGTTACATTTACGCCATTTAGCAGATGCTCTTGTCCAGAGCAACTTAAAGTAGTGAGTATACACATATTTACAGTTGACATTTTTAGTAATTCAGCAGACACTCTTATCCAGAACGACCTACAAGAGCAATTAGGGTTAATTGCCTTGCTCAAGGGCACAACGACAGATATTTCACCTTTGTCAGATAGGGTATTTGAACCAGCAACCTTTCGGTTACTAATGCTCTAACCACTAGCCTAACTCTGGGGAAAAAGACAGTTAACATGGGGACAGTTTTAGAAGTCATCATTGTGAGCTGTACAGTAATGTGGGTTGGGCCTCTGTCGATAAGAGAGCGGCATTCTCTTTTACAAGGCAATTCTGCAAAAACTTTTTTTTTTATATTACTTCAATACTAAACTGAAAATTCAGTAATTACCAGACTCGCTCTCTGGACTGGTTGGCCTCAGAGTTCCGGCGGGTTTCCACCCTCCGGTTCTCCTTGAAGTTAGATCATTGTTGGACGGGGTAAAATGGTCCTGTAATAATTGTACTTGTTTTGATTAATTGTATGTATTATTATTTTTGTATTTATTTTGTAAGTCCTGTTCACAGGGCTCCCTTGTGAATGACACCTTGATCTCAATGGGATCTACCTGTTGAAATAAAAGTGAAATAAAAAATAAAACGTTATGCTGGCTGCTATGTCTAAGCAGCTGTGATGATGATGACTAAGGAATGAAAAATAATAATTGTCAAATGAATCCAAAGTAATCGAATCAACTAAAATATTTAACAGGTACTAAGCAATAAATTGGCACAACTATCATCGGGTATAAAACAAATATTCTGTGTTATTGCGTTCATCCCACTGTCAGTGTCAAGAAAACACAAGAGGATGGCTGAGGGAAGCTTGTATTATTATTTCTTAATGCATTTAGAGTTAAAAGAAATAATAGAAATCTAAAACAGTGATTCATTTTTAAATTTAGAACCAAAATCAAACCAATCCCAAAAAGTGTTAATAACTTTGCACTGGTATTCTGTATAACATGATATGATATTTAGCATTAAACATTAACTGATTACTAGAGTAGGCTGAATTTAAGAATGAAATTGAACATATTAAACTGATTAAAAAAGGATGGTTTTAACGCCCTTCTTGCTTTGTCAGTTGCAGTCAGTGACACACAGAATAAAAAACCCTCTCCTTTCTATGTACATCATTGTTAAATCACAAAAAAATCCCTGAGCCAGCTTCTACAGTCCAATCAGAAAAATCAAGATGTTCTCTGCCATCCAATGATAAAATACTGCATAACTAAATGTTCCCTATAGGGGGTTATTGATGTTCTCTGCTATTCAATTATAAAATACTGCAGTACTGTATGTTCTCCATAGGGGGTGCAAGATGGTTCTCATTTTGGGGCTCCCGAGTGGCACTGCGGTCTAAGGCACTGCATCACAGTGCTAGAGTCATCACTACAGACCCCGGTTTGATCCCGGGCTGTTCACAACCGGTCGTGATCGGGAGTCCCATAGGGCGGCGCACAATTGGCCAAGCGTCGTCCGGGCTAGGGGAGGGTTTGGCCGGGTAAACTTTCATTGTAAAATAAGAATTTGTTCTTAACTGACTTGCCTAGTTAAAAAAAGGTTCACATTATTTCTCTCAAATTAAGGTATAGCAATTCAAATACACCCACCCACAAAAATACCACCTTTTAAGGACCCTGACAGTTTTATTTGATTTACAAACCAAGCATATTAGCATGCTATTTCCAGGCAATTAGTGGTTTTCATCACGAGGACCATTTTTTGGACCTAAATTGTCCAAAGGTCCTAATATGGAAGATGTTTATGCAAGTGGAGGTCTCAATATGGACTCAAAAACAACACACACACACACACACACACACACACACACACACACACACACACACACACACACACACACACACACACACACACACACACACACACACAATCCAACCAAACTCTTTCAACCCAACCAACCCAGATCTTTCAAACCAAGTCAGCCAACCTCTAATTGAAAGCTCTGTCAAGGCTAATGTCTGTGTTGTGAGCAGTGTGTTCAGACTTTACCATGGTTAACCACGGCTCACAGTCTCTTTCTCTCTCTCTGCTCTCCAACAGGCTACACTCGTAGGCTACATTCAGATTTTGGGGGCACTAGAATTTAAAGGACAATTTTAATCGTTTTCCACCATGAGTGGCTGAAAATCTCTTCAACATGTTATACAATCATTTGTTTCGGCACCTATTGCCTTTTGTCAAATCATGTACCTCAGTTGGTCCGCAAAGTTACTTTTTTAAAACTTTTATTTTGTAGGTATGTTCTTAAAACTGCATCGTTGGTTAAGGGCTTGTAAGTAAGCATTTCACTGTAAGGTTCGCTGTTGTATTCGGCGCATGTGACAAATAACATTTGATTTGATTTGAGGTTGTGGCAATATTCTTGTAAGTGTCCGCTCCCATCCAGAAGTAATGGAACTCTACTTCTGCCCCACTGTGTCCCTTGTCACTGGATTAACCCCTGGCTATTCTGCAACAACAGAACTCAGGGAGGGGCTAAAGGGTCAGGATCCTGGACACAAGACTGACCCCTGACCTGTTGACCCAGGGGTGTTCTGGGACAGGGCTGTTGACAACACCCTTGTGGGGGAGGGATAAGTATACTGGTCACAGGGGCAAGAAGGGTTCAAACCAGCCAGGCAGGAACACAAACAGCCATGGAGGACAAAATCAGACATGGCTGATCAAATGGTCCAAAGCCCCTGTAACCAGATACATGCTGTAGTGACTTAAACGTCTTTGTAAATCATGCATTCATGTCATGCTATTGTGGTGGCAGAATTTGACAAGTTTTTCACTGAACTGTGCCATGCATTAATCAAAAAGTCCTATTTTTTTAATAGTGCAGTTCAATGACAAAGAGTGGAGCCATCCATTTGATCCAAACAGAATGGACAACACCAGCACCTGATATAATTGGTGGTATTTCATTCCACGTCAGCCATGAAGTGGGCACCAGATCGTTTATGGCCTCGCCCTTGCCAAAGCATGCATCTCCATAGGTTTTGGTGTTACGTGTGTTTTTGCCACCCCATGCTTCACTTGTGCCTGTGAGCTCTAAAGTGGCGGATAGCCTATCGCCACTGATGAATTTGTGTCCCCTGGGACTGGCTTGTATCACTGTGGGCTGTCAGCGCATATTTTACTCAATTTAAGAGAGAATGATTATCACCATTAACAATTCAATTATCTAGTGTGGTGGGTAGTGGTGGTAGCAGAACATCACTGATAGATAGAGGGTGATCAAATACACACCATTATCAAACACACACACAAGTCAGTTAAGAACAAATTCTTATTTAAAATGACAGCCAAACCCGGACGACACTGGGCCAATTGTGCACCGTCCTATGGGACTCCCAATCACGGCCGGTTGTGATACAGCTTGGAATAGAACCAGGGTCTGTAGTGATGCCTCTAGCACTGAGATGCAGTGCCTTAGACTGCTGTGCCGCTCGGGAGCCCAAATATAATATAAAAGGATCAAAGGATCTGTTACAGTATGGTGGGTCTGTTCTGTTCCAGCCCACTGCTCCCACTCAGCAGGAGAGGATGTCTAGCTCTTAGCTGGTACATTGGAAATCAATACCATACACCATAGATTTAAATGCAACATTGGAAGAAGTCAAACGAGTACGAAGAAAGCTCTGTCTGTGGACACCTTCATCTAGACTGTCTTCTCCTATCCTCAGTTCAGTGGAGATGACGGAGAGGAGGAGATGAAGCCACTTGTCCTGCCCTCCTTCTGGAGCTTCTTGCTGACTGAGGTTATGGTGCCCCCTAGAGGGTGGTAGTAAAAACAGAGAGAACCAATCTGCCTCTACTCCCGGCCTTTGTTTAAATACCACAGTAATCCCGATGACTGATAACTCATCCTCATGAATAATTATGGACAGTTATACTGATAATGACTGGCCTTTCAAACCCACTTTAATCTATGCAAAGAAATGCTATGTGTCTCAGCATTATCTATTTTTGTCCTCATAATTCAGTCCTGAAATATTGTTTTGGCCTGTTGACCTTTGTTTTCTTTAAAGGTGAAACACAATTGTATTACTGAATTGTGCAATACATTTTCATTAACTGTATCTTCATCCTAGCTCATTCCCACAGTTAGAAATATATTTGGATCAATAAAGGGCTTAGCATGTATTTGCACATTCTGACTCAAACTCATATCATTACTTCAAAATTAGCTCTCCAGTCAATTGTGGGAATTATCTCAGTGTTTGTTTAAGTTCTTTGCACACGTCACTCATGTGTTTGAACAAATCTTCTACAGACATTCATGCACAATTATGAGGAAAGTTCGTCATACATGGATTATTATCAACCATTGTCATAAACCTAATTGTATGCCATTATATCACTATATATGGCTGCATCAAAGCAGAATTGAGGTCTAGATACCTACTAGGCTGTTTTATCACTACCCTATAGGCACCTCTCAATAAATGATGGAATGTTTAAAAGTTTACTATTTTTACGTGACTTCTCTTGGAGGGGAGGCAGACTCATATCTACACTGGTTAATTCTTCAAGAGTAATCTGTAGCTTTGAGCTTAGTCGATGTCACAGACACATTCTATCATTATTCCCTCTGGGTTCCCTAAATTAATTGTAGATGTGTTGCCTACCCTGACAGTCACAGCTTTATTCTAAAATAAGATGCCAGAGAAAGGAGAGAAGGCTGCACTATCCACGCTCTCTCTATTTATCACTCTCTCTCTCATTCCCTTCCATCACTCTCCCTCTCCCCCTCTCTCTTCTCCTTCTCCCTCCCTTTTCCTCCTCCCACCCTCCATCCATCCAATTTTCTTCTCCTCCTCCCACCCTCCCTCCCTCCATCCATCCCATTTTCTTCTCCTCCTCCCACCCTCCCTCCTTCCCTCTTTCCATCCATCCCATTTTCTTCTCCTACTCCCATCCTCCCTCCCTCCCTCCCTCGATCTCATTTTCTTCTCTCCCTCCCTCCCTCCCTCCCTCAATCCCATTTTTTCTCCCCCTCCCATTTTATTCTCTCTCGCTCTCGCTCTCTTTCATGATGATGATGTGCTCCGTCCCTGTTGGCTGATGATTATCAAGGCAGTGTGTTGCTGTCTCAGCTCTGAGCTATATCAGACACCTCACCAGTCTCCACAGAACCCCCTAAAGGGGTGTCAGATCCCCCTCCTCCTCTTAGCAAAGATGTCCAATACCTAACCCAACAATCTACCCTCTCTCCATGTCACAAGGGACCACCACACATGCAGTAACACAGTGTTCACACAGAATATTGCCTTGGCTGAGGATTACAAAAGATGTCTCCAACAGTTGAATGTAGCCTAGGTGATATTAAAATATCAAAATAACTAATCTGCTTTGTCTTATCCAACTACCTGGAAACTCATAACAATTTGAAGTGCCCAATAATATAAAAAGTAGAAATGGTCTACATTGACATTTATGCATTATTTTGGGAAAACAACTCATCTAAATGTTTCCCTCTAAGTCAGAGAAAGTGAAAAAAATGTCATATTTTAGGCCTCATAGCATTTGTCTACATAAGATTCAGATCATACTTTGGTCAGCTTTTCAGAAAACCGCTCTTTATTAAAAATGAGTCGATTGAGACTCATAGCTCATAATCAACAGAGTGAACAAGGACAGCAGGCCTCTACTTAGCCTATGTCCCTCAAAACCCAAAGGTTGTTAAGAGGTTTCAAGGCATTCAGAAAATCAAGAACTGGCTCAAATGACTTATTATAGACAGTGTACACAAATCTTGCTTTTGCACCACAGACCCTAGCGGTTTTGGGTGTACCAATCCTGGCTGTAAACACCAGGCGAGCGTTAAACTGACTGACTACACTGTGAATACCATGCTGGTCCTGGCGTGGCTTCAGCTTGCCTTGTGGTCAGAACCTCCGCCCACACACTGAGACAAGCAACAGTTCATGAAGTCCAACTATTGCCACAAGAGGGTGATCTGGTGCCAGAGGCTCAGGCTAAGGAAAGAGTGGTAGTAATGAGCATTGTCCTTCTTCTCTCCCATGGGAATTTTTGGAGTTACTCTTCCTGGGGTCCAAACACATTAAGGCACTTACATTACATATAAAACAAAATATAAAACAATACATCATATAACATTATTACACCACTACATATCTAAAATACAAAAGCTACGAGTAATACCACCATACAAAAATATTACAATGTACGTATGTGTAGAATGTGTGTGCTAGCACTTATATGCGTATCTGTACCTTTGTGTTTGTCTCTTCACAGTCCCCGCTTTTCCATGAGGTGTATTTTTACCAGTTTTTTAAATCTGATTCTACTGCTTGCATCAGTTACCTGATGTGGAATAGAGTTCCATGTAGTAATGGCTCTATGTAGTATTGTACACCTCCCATAGTCTGTTCTGGACTTGGGTATTGTGAGGTGACCTCTGGTGGCATGTCTTGTGGGGTATGCTGGGTGTCTGAGATGTGTGCTAGTAGTTTAAACAGACAGCTCAGTACATTCAGCTTGTCAACACTTCTTACAATAGCAAGTAGTGATGAAGTCAATCTCTCTTCCACTCTGAGCCATGCGAGATTGACATGCATATCATTAATGTTAGCTCCCTGTGTAGTTTTAAGGGCCAGCCGTGCTGCCCTGTTCTGAGCAAATTGTACAAGTCCCTGACCACACTACTGAACAGTATTCCAGGTGCAACAAAACCAGGGCCTGTAGGACCTGCCTTGATGATAGTGTTGTTAAGAAGGCAGAGCAATGCTTTATTATGGACAGACTTCCCACCCATCTTAGCTACTGTTGTATCAGTATGTTTTGACCGTGTCAGTTTACAATCCAGGGTTACTGCAAGCAGTTTAGTCATCTCAACTTGCTCAATTTCCACATTATTCATTATACAATTTAGTTGAGGTTTAGGGTTTAGTGAAGGATTTGTCTCAAATACAATGCTTTTGGTTTTGGAAATATTTAGGACCAACTTATTCCTTGCCACCCATTCTGAAACGAACTGCAGCTCTTTGTTAAGTGTTGCAGTCATTTCAGTCACTGTATTTGCTGACGTGTATACTGTTGAGTCATCCAGTGGCATGTCATTAGTAAAGATTGAAAAAAGTAAGGGGCATAAACAGCTGCCCTGGGGAATTCCTGATTATACCTGGATTATGTTTGAGAGGCTTCAATTAATTATTTAACCTTGTTTCTTAGGCTACATATGTTAATATGGCATATTTTAATACTTTACTTGGAAGCTTATCAGAAGTAGACTTGCTCATGTTATTCATATTGGAGCTGATAGTGCATGGTGAGTTACACACAGTGGACGTCCTACTAGGGCACTCCGCTCAGTGCTAACAGTGTAACTCTGGTTCATATGCAGATGATTACTGTATACAATAGCTATAGGATCAACAGAGGTATACAGTGCTTTCGGAAAGTACTCAGACCCCTTGACTTTTTCCACATTTTGTTACATTACAGCCTTATTCGAAAATGGATTACATAAAATTAAAAATCCTCTTCAATCTACATAATGACAAACAAAAACAGTTTTTAGACATTTTTGCAAAAGTATACAAAATCAAAAAACAGAAATACCTTATTTACATAAGTATTTAGACCCTTTGCTATGAGACTCGAAATTGAGCTCAGGTGCATCCTGTTTCCATCTATCATCCTTGAGATGTTTCTACAACTTGATTGGAATCCACATGTGGTAAATTCAATCGATTGGACATGATTTGGAAAGGTACACATCTGTCTATATAAGATCCCACAATTGATGGTGCATGGCAAAGCAAAAACAAAGCCATGAGTTCGAAGGAATTGTCCGTAAAGCTCCAAGACAGGATTGTGTCGAGCAATCGGGGGAGGAGGGCCTTGGTCAGGGAGGTGACCAAGAACCCAATGGTCACTCTGAAAGAGCTCTAGAGTTCCTCTGTGGAGACGGAAGAAACTTCCAAAAGGACAACCATCTGCGCAGCACTCCACCAATCAGGCCTTTATGGTAGATTGGCCAGATGGAAGCCACTCCTCAGTAAATGGCACATGATTGCCTGCTTGGAGTTTGCCAAAAGGCACCTAAAAACTCTCAGACCATGAGAAACAAGAATCTCTGGTCTGATGAAACCAAGATTGAACTCTTTGGCCTGAATGCCAAGCGTCACTTCTGGAGGAAACCTGGCACCACCCCTACGGTGAAGCACCATCCCTACCATTTTAAAGATAAACATCTTGTAAATCCAACCACAGTGTACGATTTCAAAAAGGCTTTACGGCGAAAGCACACCACACGATTATGTTAGGTCAGCGCCTAGTCATAGAAAACCATACAGCCATTTTCTAGCCAAGGAGAGGGCTCACAAAAGTCAGAAATAGTGATTAAATCAATCACTAACCTTTGATGATCTTCATCAGATGGCACTCACAGGACTTCATGTTACACAATAAATGTGTTTTTTGTTCGATAAAGTTAATCTTTATGTCAAAAAATCTCAGATGAAATTGGCGTGTTATGTACAGTAATCATTGTCTCAAACAAACATCCTGTGAAATTTCAGAGAGCCACATCAAATTACAGAAATACTCATCATAAGCATTGATGAAAAATAGAAGTTTTATACATAGGATTAAAGATAAACGTATTGTTAATCCAGCCGCTGTGTCAGATTTCAAAAAGGCTTTACGGCGAAAGCACACCACGTGATAATGTTAGGTCAGCGCCTAGCCACAGAAAACCATACAGCCATTTTCCAACTAAGGAGAGGTGTCACAAAAGTCAGAAATAGCGTTAAAATTAATCACTTACCTTTGATGATCTTCATCTGGTGGCACTCCCAGGTCTCCATGTTAGACAATAAATGTTTGTTTTGTTCGATAATGTCCCTCTTTAAGTCCAAAAACCTCCGTTTTGTTGGTGCATTTAGATCAGTAATCCAAAGGCACAATGCGCGTTCTCAACATCCAGACGAAAAGTCAAAAAAGTACAATAAAAGTTCGTAGAAACATGTTAAACGATGTTTAAAATCAATCCTCAGGTTGTTTTTGTCACAAATAATCAATAATATTTCAACCGGACAAAAGCTTCGTCAATAGAAAAGGAGAAACAAGAAAGGTGCGCTCCCAATCCCGCGCTGGGCTCATGTCTGGAAATGTCCACTGTCCACTCATTGAAAGTGCTGTATCTCCCTCATTTTTTAGAGTACAAGCCTGAAACAATGCCTAAAGACTGGCCACATGTAGAAGAAGCCATAGAGATACTGAACTGGGTCCTAAGTCTTTGTATGGTGGATAGGCTTTCAATTGAAAAACAGCTTTTCAAAATAATAGTACTTCCTGGATGGATTTTCCTCAGGTTTTTGCCTGCCATATCAGTTCTGTTATACTCACAGACATTATTTTAACAGTTTTGGAAACCTTAGAGTGTTTTCTATCCAAATCTACTAATAATATGCATATTCTGGGCCTGAGTAGCAGGCAGTTTATTTTGGGCAATCTTTTCATCCAAAATTCCGAATGCTGCCCCCTACCCTAGTGAAGTTAACAGCTTCTACCCCCAAGCCATAAGACTCCTGAACAGCTAATAAAATAGCTACCCAGACTATTTACATTGTCCCCACTTAACACTTATTTTTCTTAAAACTGCATTGTTGGTTAAGGGCTTGTAAGTAAGCATTTCACTGTAAGGTGACAAATAAAATTTGATTTGTTTTGATTAGCTGAGCTGGTCTTGGGTCATTGATAAGTAATTGTCTCAATGCAGCCTTGAAATGTGTGGACAGAGTCCAGGAGAACAGATGATTTGGATGGACTCCTGTAGACTATCTTCTGTTTCCAGAAGTTGTCTAAGTTATCTATAAAAGTGATTCCAACAGAGCTACAGTAATCTTTTAGCCAGATGTGTAATGCCAGTAGCCTGCTGAATCTTTCACACCCACGGCCCAGCGATGGTACCGGACCTGAAATTATTGGCCGCTTTTTGGAACCTTTCAGTACTAGAATCAGTTCTTTAAAATCCATTTTCAGAAGTTCTGGGCTAGCCCTTCTGATGTTGTTTGACCCCACATGGACTACGACAGTGTCAGCTACCGGCATCTGTCGTGGAACGGTTGTAAGCATCCTTGTAATGTCCTGTTCTTGTGCTCCTGGGTAGCACAGGGTTTTTGCACTGGGAAACGAGATGTTTCTCGCCATAGAGCTGCCGATGATAACAGCTGGGGAAATAGCCGAGGAGGTCCAGCCGTTATTTTGCCTCGAGTGGTTTAGAAGACCCCTCAAGGACCGAAGGGTGGTGGGGCCCGATGGACCCGAGACGGGATGATGAATGGGCTGGTTTCTCAGGCAGCCTCATGGTCTGATGAGGGTGGGAGTTCTGAGGATCTGAACCAGAGGTAGAAGCCACTGGAGAGGGAGACAGAACAGAGGACGAAGGTGCAGGTATCTCCGGATCCAATCTCAAAACGGAAGCCCCGAAGGAAGAAGGCACCGGAACCTCTGGATCCAGGGTGGGAAAGCCGTTTCTGGTCTGTGTCTGGTCCGGGATTAACATATCCAAGGAGGCCCCTGTTGCCAGAGTATGCTTTCTTTGACTTCCATGGCGAGTGACATATCTCCATGGCTGTTTGGTAGGATTAAGAACAGGAACATCCCCTAATTCATCTGATCACCAGGGAAGGGGTAGAACCCTTCGTGAGGGATCCCTGCAGAGTACTGGCCAGTCGGCTGTGGAGAGCATCTGGCTACTGGGGTAGAAGAAAAATAAAAAGTAGGCGGACGTGGATTCCCCAGTAGCTTGTGTAGGTTCGCTACTTGTTTGCTAAGAGTAGCCACTTTGCCCTTGTAGTCCTCTGCAAGCAAACAGTTGCTACCTTGAAAGTCCGGGCGGTCCACATTGTCCGGGAATAAAGTAAAGTAAACACAGCTCCTGCAGCGTTGAAAACGTAGCGACCTCCATTTGAAACAGCCGAGCCAGCTAGGCCACAGAAGCTGTGTTTCTGTGTCTTTCTCTTTACATGGAATCTGTCAGGATCCCGGGACAGATGGTAGCGTACACAGCAACTGAGCCGCGGGACCCAAAATCCAACCCCCCCCCCCAAAAAAAGTATATAAAGTCACACTGTCACATCTTTACAAAAACAATAAACTGATAAACTGAGGTCTCTCGTTCAGCGTTCAATAGCGAATCAAGACGATACAGGAGGTAAAAGGTGAGAGATACTGACGTACATACTAGAGAATATATAATTTGTGTTATTGTGATGTCGTGTTTGATTGATCACGTTTGATTGAGGCTGTGTAACGGAGGAACAAAACACATCTATCCATCGTGGACAATAAATTAGTCAAACTTTGGACTTCAACCATTACCTCAGAGATTGATGTCTTTCTATACAGCCATAGCCCATTGCAATGCACTAAGACATACGGTAACTCTTCCTCTAATATTTAGCCAGGACACAGGGATACCACCCCAACTCTTATAATGATGATGGATAACCCACCCAGAAACAAGATGAAACATTAAAGCAAGTGGACGCAGACAGACAGACAGACAGACAGACAGACAGACAGACAGACAGACAGACAGACAGACAGACAGACAGACAGACAGACAGACAGACAGACAGACAGACAGAGAAAGACATGAACCACCACACACAAACACACATATCAGGTGGGTGAAGATCAGCTGAGGGGAGGAATGCTCAAAAAGATTATCTGGAACGGAGCAAATGGAATGGTATCAAACATATGGAAACCATGTGTTTAATGTATTTGATACCATTTCACTTATGCCACTCCGGCCATTACCACAGCCTGGTATGGCAACTGCACCGCCCTCAACCGCAAGGCTCTCCAGAGGGTGGTGCGGTCTGCACAACGCATCACCGGGGGCAAAATACCTGCCCTCCATGACACCTACAGTACAGGTGCATTAAAGCTGGGACCTAGAGATTGAAAAACAGCTTCTGTCTCAAGGCCATCAGACTGCTAAACAACAATCACTTACTCAGAGAGGCTGTTGCCTACACTGAGACCCAATCACTGGCCACTGTAATAAATGGATCACTAGCCACTTTAAACAATGACACTTTAAATAATGGCACTTTAATAATGTTTACATATCTTACATTACACATATCATATGTATATACTGTATTTTATACCATCTATTGCACCTTGCCTATGCCGCTCGGCGATCGCTCATCCATATATTTATATGTACATATTCTCATTCACACCTTTAGATTTGTGTGTATTAGGTAGTTGTTGGGGAATCGTTAGATTACTTGTTAGATATTACTGCACTGTCGGAACTAGAAGCACAAGCATTTCGCTACACTCGCATTAACATCTGCTAACCATGTGTATGTGACCAATAAAATTTGATTTGATCCTCCCCAATTAAGGTGCCACCAACCTCCTGTGGTGAAGATCCACCCATACCCCCTGTCCCAACATCCAGCACAATGTGACTGATCCTCCTCTGTTTTTTTTCATTCAATTTTTGGGGCTCGTTAACTGGTTCTGTGAAACCAAGGTTCGGTCCTGCCAACAGTTCCTCACCCACCCAGATTCCACTGACTGTGCGTATGTCACCACCAACTGGGTGAGATCATTGCCCGCTGCCTGCGTAGACTCACATGACATTATTGCCAATAGAAACCAATAACAAAACAAAGCCGTGCGATCCAGACTTGGGTTTTGCTGAAAAGTCCAGGATAAAAGGACTTTAAACTGAGAACAGAGACGATGTCTTTGCTGTAAAGTCTTGGAGTGTCTGGACTGTTTTGGGTGGTGTTCCCTTCTTTTTTGGCTTGACAGCTTCCAATTCCATTTTCTCACCTGCTCTGTAGACGCACACACACGCAATCACACAAGCACAGACGCACACACAATACTTTCACAACCCACCCATGGGCATGTAACACACATCCATATATAATGACCAATTTTCCAAAGTAATGGCATAGGATTGGTGGCCCACCCGAAACAGAACTGGAAACAAAAAAAGGGACATACAACATGGAAACTTTGTTGCTATGGTAAAACAAAACAAACTGTTGTGTGCAAACCGTCTGTCTGCTCCGTTGCCTCTGGCTATTCTCCAGTACAGGCTTTCAAAACACACAGACATGCTCAGGGTTCCTCCTGGAATCTAGTTCAAAACAAGGATGTGGGGAAAAAGAGAAAACAACAGGCTTGTGTACAGCAGGGTATGCAGTGCCTGTTGTGAAACTGATGAGTAGGGTCAAGAGTTTACACCGACCATGTGACCTGACTGGTAAAAACAACCCAACCGATGAGCACGGAGGGACCAGAGGAAGCAGTGGCGTGTTTCAGAGACCTCGTGGCTCCCTGTAGGAACGTGTGGCCGGGCCAGACGGAAAGACTCATTCCTCTTTCTCCTCCGTGTGTCATTCCCCCTCTACTCTGTGCTTTCCATTACTTGACCAATGTTTTTTCTAATAGTGTTCCAGGGGTTCGGTCAGCAGTCCAACCGCTGGAGGAAGTCAGAACCTCCTTTCTCTTTTTTCTTAGACTCCCCAGAGAGACACAGTATGTCCTGGGGGTCTATTCCAGATATAGTTTTAGTTAGGGGAACTACCTACTAAGAAGTTCAGTATTTATCTCAGTTCTTACCATAGTCATGAGCTTACTTCAGATGTACTGTATATACTGTTCCATTCAGCTGTATAGAGGTGTTCTGCATATCTACAGCAGCATGAGGTGAGCATGTCAAAAACCATAAACATAAAGAGAGTCACCATTAATTTCCTGTTAGTATGTCAGTTGAATGGAATTGCACAGGGTGTGAATACAGTATATGACATTGGGCTATCATGAATCGTTGTTAAATGGTCTTTTAAAGATGTCCTCCAGCGATTTTGGAACTTTTAGTTTTGAAAAGCAATATATCAAGTATAAATACAGTAAAGCTTTAAGGGCATTCAAGGAGTTGGTCTGCTGAATTTGGGATGTCATCGACCTCCCCCTTGCTTAAGGAACAATAGAGAACAAAAGAGGAAAGGCCCTCCCCACTTTTGTGCTATGTCATGACTTACCTGGACCACTTACCTGGACCACTTACCTGGACCATGTTCCTTTTATTAAGGAAACCAGGTGTTAAATGAGGTAAAAAGGAGATTGGTGGGTCACCTACAGGACGGTTGAGCTAACGTAGGCTAATTCGATTAGCATTATGTTGTCAGTAACAACAAAACATTTCCCATGACATAATTGTTGCTATGCCGAAACAAAACAAACTTTTGAGTGTGAACCATCTGTCTGCTCAGTTGCCTCTGACTGTTCTCCAGTACAGGCTTTCAAAACACACAGACATGATCAGGGTTCCTCTCAGAATCTAGTTCAAAACAAGGATGTGGGGAAAAAGAGAAAACAACAGGCTTGTGTACAGCAGGGTATGCAGTGCCTGTTGTGAAACTGATGAGTAGGGTCAAGAGTTTACACCGACCATGTGACCTGACTGGTAAAAACAACCCAACCGATGAGCACGGAGGCACCAGAGGAAGCAGTGGCGTGTGCCAGATACCTCGTGGCTCCCTGTCGGAACGTGTGGATGTGCCAGACGGAAAGACTCATTCCTCTTTCTCCTCCTCCTCTTTTCCTCTGTGTGTCATTCCCTCTCTAGAGTGCTCCTGTCTTTCAGGCCAGGAGTTCGGTCAGCAGTCCAACCGCTGGAGGAAGTCAGAGTCTCCTCTCTCTTTCTTCTTAGATCTCTAGTAATGGGAACTACCTACTAACTACCTATTAAGAAGTTCAGTATTTATCTCAGTTCTTACCATAGTCATGAGCTTACTTCAGATGTACTGTATATACTGTTCCATTCAGCTGTATAGAGGTGTTCTGCATATCTACAGCAGTATGAGGTCTTTAGTGCCTTGCGGTTGAGCAATTGCCATACCAAGCAGTGATGCAACTAGTCAGGATGCTCTCGATGGTGCATCTGTAAAACCTTTTGAGGATCTGAGGACACATGCCAAATCTTTTCAGTCTCCTGAGGGGGAATAGGTTTTGTCGTGCCCTCTTCATGACTGTTTTGGTGTCCTTGGACAATGTTAGTTTGTTGGTGATGTGGCACCAAGGAACTTGAAGCTCTCAACCTGCTCCACTATAGCCTCGTCGATGAGAATGGGGGCATGCTCGGTCCTCTTTGTCCTGTAGTCCACAATCATCTCCTTTGTCTTGATCACGTTGAGGGAGAGGTTGTTGTCCTGGCACCACACGGCCAGGTCTCTGACCTCCTCCCTATTGGCTGACTCGTCGTTGTTGGTGATCAGGCCTACCACTGTTGTGTCATTGGCAAACTTAATGATGGTGTTGGAGTCATGCCTGGCCGTGTCATGAGTGAACAGGGAGTACAGGAGGAACAGGGAGTCATGAGTGAACAGGGAGTACAGGAGGAGACTGAGCACGGAACCCTGAGAGGCCCCTGTGTTGAGGATCAGCGTGGCAGATGTGTTGTTACCTACCTTTACCTCCTGGGGTGGCCCGTCAGGAAGTCCAGGATCCAGTTGCAGAGGGTGTTTAGTCCCAGGGTCCTTAGCTTATTGATGAGCTTTGAGGGCACTATGGTGTTGAACACTGAGCTGTAGTCAATGAATAGCAATCTCACATAGGTGTTCCTTTTGTCCAGGTGGGAAAGGGCAGTGTGGAGTGCAATAGAGATTGCATCATCTGTGGATCTGTTAAGGCGGTATGCAAATTGGAGTGGGTCTAGGGTTTCTGGGATAATGGTTTTGAGAAATGCCTTTTCAGCTAGTCCAGTTTAAAAGTATAATTTATTCTAGGATTAGGCTTAATCTGTTCCCGCGAAACCGCCCCTATAGTATAGACTATTTTTTGCCTTTTATGAATGTGTTATTCAATGCATTTCCATTGGCTATAGTAATAAAGGCCAAATTCAATATTTTATCAAATAATTTTTTCATACATTTTTGGGACACCTAAATGGGTCCTAAAATTCTAAGTCAAATAGCTTAATGATCCAAAACAATTCCATATGTCAGTTTAGAACCCCCCCTCCCCCTCTCGACTTAGATTTACCGGGGTTAACCTCTTACATCTAGCGGAACATCTGCTCCAATATCCAATGATGGGCGTGGCGCGAAATACAAATTCCTCTAAAATCCGAAAACTTCCATTTTTCAAACATATTACTATTTTACAGCATTTTAAAGACAAGACTCTCGTTAATCTAACCACACTGTCCGATTTCAAAAAGGCTTTACAGCGAAAGCAAAACATTAGATTATGTCAGCAGAGTACCCAGCCAGAAATAATCAGACACCCATTTTTCAAGCTAGCATATAATGTCACAAAAACCCAGAAGACAGCTAAATGCAGCACTAACCTTTGATGATCTTCATCAGATGACACACCTAGGACATTATGTTATACAATACATGCATGTTTTGTTCAATCAAAAAACAGTTTTTTACATTACCATGTGACGTTCAGAACTAGCATACCCCCCCGCAAACTTCCGGGGAATTTACTAACAATTTACTAAATTACTCACGATAAACGTTCACAAAAAGCATAACAATTATTTTAAGAATTATAGATACAGAACTCCTCTATGCACTCGATATGTCCGATTTTAAAATAGCTTTTTGGTGAAAGCATATTTTGCAATATTCTAAGTACATAGCCCAGCCATCACGGGCTAGCTATTTAGACACCCGGCAAGTTTAGCCTTCACCAAAAATTGGATTACCTTTGCTGTTCTTTGTCAGAATGCACTCCCAGGACTTCTACTTCAATAACAAATGTTGGTTTTGTCCCAAATAATCCATCATTATATCCAAACAGCGGCGTTTTGTTCGTGCGTTCTAGACACTAACCGAATGGTAAAGAAGGGTCGCGCGCATGGCGCATTTTGTGACAAAAAAATTCTAAATATTCCATTACCGTACTTCGAAGCATGTCAACCGCTATTTAAAATCAATTTTTATGCAATTTATCTCGTAACAAAGCGATAATATTCCGACCGGGAATCTGCGTTTCGGTAAAAAGAGGGAAAAACAGAAATGACGGGGGCGGACAGTGCACGAGCATGAAGCCCTTTGTCCTCTGATAGACCACTTAGCAAAAGCGCTCGTGTGTATTACGTCATTCAGGTTTTTCCCGGGCTCTGAGAGCCCATTGGAGCCGTAGGAAGTGTCACGTAACAGCAGAGATCCTTTGTAAAGAATAGAGATGACAAAGAAGGGCAAGAAATGGTCAGACAGGGTACTTCCTGTACAGAATCTTCTCACGTTTTGGCCTGCCAAATGAGTTCTGTTATACTCACAGACACCATTCAAACAGTTTTATAAACTTTGGAGTGTTTTCTATCCAAAGCTAATAATTATATGCATATTCTAGTTTCTGGGCAGGACTAATAATCAGATTAAATCGGGTACGTTTTTTATCCAGCCGTGAAAATACTGCCCCCTAGCCATAAGAGGTTAATGTCTTTTATTGTGTATTTCACTGTTATATTGATTGGTGGATGAGTACACTTCAAATACAATTAGATTTAATTAGAGACAGTGTGAGAAAGATGATCCATGCATCATCCTCATGTATATCTTATGACTATATAACCATGAAACCATGGAAACTCTCTCTCTCTCTCTCTCTGTCACAAGACACTATGATTCGATTTCTTGATATTAAAACCACATGGGTTCCACAGGCTCATCCCTGTCTCATCTGACCCTGAATTTCACATTAACCTCTCAAGCATTTTTTCAAACAATTAACAGGCAATTAATTATGTCCCTCCTCTAGCCTTCTCCGATAGGCTACTGTGCTCACTTACAGTCATTCCAGACACTGAACCAAGCAAAACTGACAAAAGCCCCAGTAAATAATTAAGCCTCCCTCTCTACCAAAACCATGATAGTGAAATGTGTGTTTGATTGAATTGAGCTTATAGCTTCTTTATAGCTCTCTATGAATTTAAGTTCAAAACCCAGGGATGTTGGAGAATGTGTAGGTTACTTAGTAGCGCTTTTCCCCACACTCTTAGAAAAAAGGGTTCAGAAAGGGTTCTTTGACTGTCCCCATTGGAGAACCATTTTTAGTTCCAGGTAGAACCCTTTTTAGTTCCAGGTAGAACCATTTTGGGTTCCATGTAGAACCTTCTGTTGAAAGCGTTTTACATGGAACCCAAATACTTATATCAGGAACCAAAAGGGTTCTAGCCAGAACCAAAAAGGGTTCTTCAAAGGGTTTTTCCATTTGGACAGCCGAAAAACCCTTTTAGATTAGACAGCACTGTTTTAAACCTATTACCATGCTGACGAAAAAAGCATAAACCAGCATATGCTGGGGACTATAGTGCTGGTTTTGCTGGTGACCAGCCTTCATTGTGCTTTGTACACTTGCTGACCAGCTTCACTTGCTGGTGACATCATAAGCTGGCCACCAGCAAAACCACCATCAAACTGCTTAATTATTCAAGACAATAAATGACACACTGAGTGTATTGGGCATGGACTACAATGTGTCAAAAACGCATTCCACAGGGATCGTGGCCCATGTTGACTCCAATGCTTCCCACAGTTGTGTCAAGTTGGCTGGATGTCCTTGACCATTATTGATTCACACAGGAAACTGTTGAGCGTGAATAACCCAGGAGCGTTGCAGTTCTTGACACACTCAAACCGGTGCGCCTAGCACCTACTACCATACCCCATTCAAAAGCACTTGAATATTTTGTCTGAATGTCACACATCCACAATCCATGTCTTAATTGTCTCAAGGCTTAAAAATCCTTCTTTAATATGTTTCCTCTTCATCTACCCTGATTGAAGTGGATTTAACAAGTGACATAAATAAGGGATCATAGCTTTCACCTGGATTCACCCTGTCAGTCTATGTCATGGAAAGAGCAGGTGTTCATAATGTTTTGTACACTCAGTGTATATCATAAGGCCTAGTTTTTCCCTAATATACACTGCTCAAAAAAAGAAAGGGAACACTTAAACAACACAATTTAACTCCAAGTCAATCACACTTCTGTGAAATCAAACTGTCCACTTAGTAAGCAACACTGATTGACAATACATTTCACATGCTGTTGTGCAAATGGAATAGACAACAGGTGGAAATTATAGGCAATTAGCAAGACACCCCCAATAAAGGAGTGGTTGTGCAGGTGGTGACCACAGACCACTTCTCAGTTCCTATGCTTCCTGGCTGATGTTTTGGTCACTTTTGAATGCTGGCGGTGCTTTCACTCTAGTGGTAGCATGAGACGGAGTCTACAACCCACACAAGTGGCTCAGGTAGTGCAGCTCATCCAGGATGGCACATCAATGCGAGCTGTGGCAAGAAGGTTTGCTGTGTCTGTCAGCGTAGTGTCCAGAGCATGGAGGCGCTACCAGGAGACAGGCCAGTACATCAGGAGACGTGGAGGAGGCCGTAGGAGGGCAACAACCCAGCAGCAGGACCGCTTCCTCCGCCTTTGTGCAAGGAGGAGCAGGAGGAGCACTGCCAGAGCCCTGCAAAATGACCTCCAGCAGGCCACAAATGTGCATGTGTCTGCTCAAACGGTCAGAAACAGACTCCATGAGGGTGGTATGAGGGCCCGACGTCCACAGGTGGGGGTTGTGCTTACAGCCCAACACTGTGCAGGACGTTTGGCATTTGCCAGAGAACACCAAGATTGGCAAATTCACCACTGGCGCCCCGTGCTCTTCACAGATGAAAGCAGGTTCACACTGAGCACATGTGACAGACGTGACAGAGTCTGGAGACATCGTGGAGAACGTTCTGCTGCCTGCAACATCCTCCAGCATGACCGGTTTGGTGGTGGGTCAGTCATGGTGTGGGGTGGCATTTCTTTGGGGGGCCGCACAGCCCTCAATGTGCTCGCCAGAGGTAGCCTGACTGCCATTAGGTACCGAGATGAGATCCTCAGACCCTTTGTGAGACCATATGCTGGTGCGGTTGGCCCTGGGTTCCTCCTAATGCGAGACAATGCTAGACCTCATGTGGCTGGAGTGTGTCAGCAGTTCCTGCAAGAGGAAGGCATTGATGCTATGGACTGGCCCGCCCGTTCCCCAGACCTGAATCCAATTGAGAACATCTGGGACATCATGTCTCGCTCCATCCACCAACGCCATGTTGCACCACAGACTGTCCAGGAGTTGGCGGATGCTTTTGTCCAGGTCTGGGAGGAGATCCCTCAGGAGACCATCCGCCACCTCATCAGGAGCATGCCCAGGCGTCGTAGGGAGGTCATACAGGCACGTGGAGGCCACACACACTACTGAGCCTCATTTTGACTTGTTTTAAGGACATTACATTAAAGTTGGATCAGCCTGTAGTGTGGTTTTCCACTTTAATTTTGAGTGTGACTCCAAATCCAGACCTCCATGGGTTGATAAATTGGATTTCCATTGATTATTTTTGTGTGATTTTGTTGTCAGCACATTCAACTATGTAAAGAAAAAAGTATTTAATAAGATTATTTCATTCATTCAGATCTAGGACGTGTTATTTTAGTGTTCCCTTTATTTTTTTGAGCTATATAGTTGCTGCCACATCAGCCTGCAAGTCACATTATGTTGGCTTGCAAAGCACTGTTTAACCTCCCAAGGTCGATGTCCACACACCTGCGGAAATCTAATTAGCATAATACATGCGTCTCAATCCACCGAAACCGTTTGTCGCACTTCGACTTCCGGGACTTGAGATTCAAAATAAAATAACAAAATTATCCTTGTTATGACCTTCTTAAAACAATTCCATATAGTTTAGTAGAACCCACACTCACCTGGCTTAGTCAGGGTTTATGGGTTTATTGCTATTGTAATCCTGCCAGAGTGAGGAAATCCAACAATTGGAACTTTTATTCAGCCACAATCTCCATTCAGAATGACTGCCTGGTTTAGAAAGACAAATTGAGACTACTTAATCCATTGAAATAAAAAAAGTATTAAAATTAAAATGTATTCACTCGCTCTGGATAAAAGCATCTGCTAAATTAGAAATGTAAACTGGAACAACCATTTCAGTAAAAGGTGCAATAAGTCCACCTAACAGATTGGATTAGTTTAGAAAAAGGTGTTATTAATCTTTAATGGATCAATATACATGCAGAAAACCCAGATATTGGTTGCTTGACAACTCAAACCAAATTCTTCTGCAGCTCTATGTTCTCTACTGTACATACTTCAGTCTGAGACTGCCATTGTTTAAGTCATTTGTGGTGGTGTCAAAATGAGGGGTGTTGTACAAACCAACTCATCAGAGTATCAAAGTCAATGACGAATTTTGAAAACTGCACTTTACCCACAAATGTTTTCTGGATCTGGCCCAACCAATCAGTTTCTGGGACCAATCAGAATGGTTATGTGTTTGCGTTTTAGTAAACTAACGTAAAATAATAAAAGAAACACTTCCAACTAGATCCCTTACATATTGGTCTTGACTAGAATAAAAAAATCTGTCAGGGAGGGTCTCCTCTGCAGTGTTCAACCAATCCAGTAATAAAATATATAATAATAATTTATTATGGAAGAGGAGTTAAGATGGAGTGTCGCCCTTGTTAGCGTACCAAAGCAGAAGTCGCGTCACAGTCTCTCTTTCCATTTCCCCTAAAAATCGGAACATCTGTGTCACGATCGTCGTTGTAATCACACTCAGACCAAGGCGCAGCGTACGTAGAGTTCCACATCTTTATTAAATGAAACTCACAAAAACAATAAAGCGCAACGAACACGTGAAGCTATGGAGTGCTCACAGGCAACTACACATAAACAAGATCACACAAAACATAGTGGGGAAATGGCTGCCTAAATATGATCCCCAATCAGAGACAACGATAAACAGCTGCCTCTGATTGGGAACCATACCAGGCCAACATAGAAACAGAACAACTAGATAGAAACACCCTCCCTAGTCACACCCCGACCTAACCAAAATAGAGAATAAAAAGGATCTCTATGGTCAGGGTGTGACAATATGGTTGCTGGGTACTCAGCAGAGGTTAGTACTCAGATCCAGACTTGTTGCAGAGAAAAACGTAACGTTAACGTTCGTATATGTTGCGTAGCCAGAAAAAGATATTGAAACAAACAATTATAAAACTATAACTGCAATAGAGATTGTTGGGAAATGTGAAAATGATGGGTGTGGGTTTGCCAGCTAGACCATGCTGGTCAGACCAGCTTGACCAGCTAGACCATGCTGGACCAGCATAGACCAGCGTAGCTACGTCCAACTTTGTGATCAGAATTTGGGAATGACGTAGAGTAAGGCATTTGAGACAATTCTATAGCAATATAAAGTGGGAGAGCAGCTGTGCATTTGGACAATTAATAGACAATTAATAGACACTGCGGTAAATAAAACTGAATAAAACAGCTTGTCTCTTCCTGGACCGGAGTCTACGCAGACTGGCGTGCCAGAGCCAATCAGAGCTACAGTAGGCCTTTATGCAAATAAGTCATTTGCCACATGGGCCTACCATCATTCACTTTGAACTAGACTGTATGTTTACATGCAGTATCAAGAGTGCTACTTTAGATAATTAGAACGCATTTGCCAAAAGCCAAAAAATACACCTGAATGGATTTCTGCAAAAATTTAAATACCACAGGAGTCCTCTAACATTTGGGAACTTTACAGTCCTATTGATCAAACAACCATGAAAAGGTAGGCTCTCTATCCCTCAGTTATGTACATCAACAACATCAACAACTAATGCTACCCAGCGCAAGATGAGCTAAAATCTAACCAGGGAGCATTAGATAAACCCTCAAATATTTTCAGCTTGTTGGCCTTAAAGATTGCCCTAAAAAAGGATGGGGAATAATCCTGCTCCTCCTTTTGCAGCTTGCCTGCCAATTCATGCATGCATGGAAACTTGCCTGCCTGCCTGCCTATTTGATCATGCCAAATACATTTGATTGACAACTCAGGGTGCATTCGTTAATTGCCTCCAGTGTGTTAAAGTATGCTATAGGTCGTTCATAAATTCAGAGTGTTGTCAGATTGTCTGTTCGTAAATTCAGAGCGTTCTGCTCTCTGAGCTTTCAGAGCAAACACTGCACTGTTGACACTGGACGCTCTGGCCAAGGAGTTCTGGAAAGCCAAAAGGTTCAAATCATCTTACCCGGAACACGTCTTAACACTTGTAATTATCGTTTTTCACTTGTTTTTTTCAAGTGTCAAATGTCATTTTTTGTACAAGGTTTTTTTTCACCTGTCCAGTGTGTGTTTACAGGTGATTAAAACACTTGCTTTTTTAAAGTGTCAAAAGTAATTTTTCCATGTGTTCTGTACACCTGTCCAGTGTGCATTTACAGGTGATTAAAATGCCTGTTATGGTAATTTTTACACTTGTTCATAACACCTGTCCAGTTTGCATTTACAGGTTATTGGAACGCTTGTTATGGTCATTTTTACATGTGTTCATTACACCTGTTCAATGTGCATTTACAGATGATGTTAACACTCTAACTCAGAGACTCTGTCTAGAGTCTAGTTCCAGAGACTGGGTGGGCGCATTACATCCATCCAGCTCCCTTCCCCAGAGATATGGGGAAGAGGGCCAGAAAGGGCTGAGGCTGACCCAGGGAGTGGGGCCGACCCCCACCCAGGGCCACCACCACCAATATAGTGGCGGTGTCCTAACCCCGCCACTATATTTAGCCTGCACCCTGCATGGGCTGGGGTAACCCAGGGAGGGGGGGCGACCCCCGCCCACAGTCAAGGCCACCAGGGGCCACCACTAAATCCAGCCAACTCCCTCTCCCAGCTATAGAGAGAAATAGTGATGCCATATTTTTGTAGGCACTAGCTCCGCCATGGTTCGTTCGACAGCCAATTGGGTAAGGAATGGTGTTTTTGTAGTTGTTTTACGATAATTGCCGAAAATAACTTAGAGCTAACGTCACATTATGATTTTTTAAAGCATTTACAGTGGGGAGAACAAGTATTTGATACACTGCCGATTTTGCAGGTTTTCCTACTTACAAAGCATGTAGAGGTCTGTAATTTTTATCATAGGTACACTTCAACTGTGAGAGACGGAATCTAAAACAAAAATCCAAAAAATCACATTGTATGATTTTTAAGTAATTAATTTGCATTCAGTCAAAGAAAAACTATGGATAGCTAATTAAAATGTGAGATTTTTGTCCATGTGAGAAAAAAACATTATGACACTTTCCATCCACCAGATGGGATTGATTTGAGAAAAGTACCTACTTTTCCAAAACCCCATTTGTTTAATAAATAAATTAAAGCAATAATAGTCACTACACTTTCCAAACCACAAAGGCTGGATTAAAATGTTTTCTAAAAATGAATTTATAAAACTGTTAAGAACAAATTTTTATTTACAATGACGGCCTACCCCGGCCAAACCCTAATGATGCTGGGCCAATTGTGCGCCACGCTATGGGACTCCCAATCACGGCTGGTTGTGATACAGCCTGGAATCAAACCAGAGTCTGTAGTGACGCCTCTAGCACTGAGACACAATGCCTTAGACCGCTACGCCACTCGAAAGGAACCAAAAGGAGTTGGTGGTGGGCTTCTGGAGGGACTGACAGATTGATGTCGAAGGTGAGTTTACCTAGACGTAGTAGGAGTAGGTTTTATTGTGAAGTTTGCTGTCATAAACTTAATTATACACCAATTTACAATCACAGATAATAGTGAACTAGTAAAATTCTACACTAGCATAAAAGTTGTAAACAAATTCAATATGACTTTGGTGACTATGTAAGTACTTTTTAAACCTCCGGCTTTAGGCTGGATGTGTCAATGTGTAGTCCATACATATATAATCTATGAGGATAATTATTGTTTTACCTCAGTTAGCCATTGTTAGGTTCTAAATGAACCGAGTGAAACTCACAGATGATTAGTAAAGCTCAAACCAAGTCTACTCAAGGATCGAACAGCTGAACAGACAAAGACACCCTGCCACCAGCACAAGTATATATACCCCCATTTGGGTGAAGCATCCTCCTTCTCTCTAACTTTATTGCTAGGCAGGAAGTTAAGTGATGCGGACAATAAACTGTTCCTTCTCCCTTAATGTGACCTGACCTGACCTCGGCCCCTATTCTTCACTAAACTACATCTCTCCATCCTTATCAGTGCCTGCAACCATGTGATTGCCTTTTCTTTACTCAATACATTCCAAGCTTAATTGCCTCCACCATATACATTCCTCCTACAGATAACCATTAACTTCTGGTTTAGAAACCAATATTCAATACTCAATACTCAATATTTCAAGTTTAGGAGTCAGAAACCATCACCATGAAATTCCTAGTTTAAAAGGGGCTACCTTCTGAAAGCTGTGTAATTTTCAATACATTTTGACATTGTGGGCCAGCCCCCTAGCAATTTGAGTTACATCCAATGAGCTTCAGCCCCACGTCATTTGAGTAACAGTTATCAAGATGCACACACAGCGGAGAGATAGAGAGAGCAATGACGTCCTGCACATATCTGAACAGATATGACATAATACACCATTTTAGGGGACACATTTAGGCTCTTGGGTGCTACTTTCAGAACTACTGGCAAAAAGTGCAAATCTAAATGAGAATCTCTTTAATATAATAAAGTTTAAAATAAGCAATATATACAAAACAACAATAACACAAAGACAAGGTTTGGAAAATACAAGATTACTTGGGTAGACATTTACCTTACATTTTTGTCATTTAGCAGGCGCTTGTATCCAGAGTGACTTACAGGAGCATTTAGGTTGAACTGTTTTACTCAAGGGCACATAGATTTTTACCTTGTCGGCGCAGGGATTTGAACCTGTTATGTTTCTCTTACTGGACCAATGCTCTAACTGCTAGGCTACCTTCATTTGTTATGCTGTGGTAAATGGTATGTGCATTGATCAGTTTAGTGATGTATGGGATTGGAGAGTTCTGATAGCGGCCTGTCCATGTTATGGGACTGTTCAGTTTGTGGCTGTTGCGGGTTACCAGTCCAGAGACCTGCTGTCTGCTTGGAGAAAGCCATTTTACAACCTGGGAGCTATGCAGGGACTTAAAATGTGAGGCAGATCTGCTCCTCCGTTTGTTATAAATATATGATTGTGTTGAGGGCTTCACGATAGCTGGCGTATCAAATAACATTTTATTGTATTGGTCACATGCACATGGTTAGCAGATGTTATTGTGAGTGTAGCAAAATGCTTTTGCTTCTAGATCCGACAGTGCAGCAGTATCTAACAAGTAATATCTAACAGTTTTACAACAAAAACTAATATCTAACAAATTCTACAAAAAAACATAATACACACAATCTAGTAAAGGAGTGGGATAAGAATACAGAAGTATAAAATATATGGATGAGCAGTGACAAAGTGGCTAAGATGCAATAGATAGTAAAGAATAGATAGTGAAGGATACAGTATACAGTATATACATATGAGATGAGTAATGCAGATATATAAACATTCTTAAAGTGGCATTATGACCTGCCCAGGATTATTATGAGGCAGTATGACCTGCCCAGGATTATTATGTGGCAGTATGACCTGCCCAGGATTATTATTCAGCACCAATTGACCAGTCAAGGTTTGAGTGAGGCCAGGGTACCAGGCAGGGATTAGGTATATTTAATTACAACACAAATCTGACTGGCAGATAGTTTGGAGTTTTGTCTCAGCCATGTGACACGTGATTGAATTGAGATATTGACTGCAAACGAAGTGTTCAAAAAACATATATCAATTGTGTATGTTTTGTACCTCAAAAAGCACTTTACACTGACTGAATGGTAGCTTAATTTATCATTTTTCTTTTGTAGGGAGAGACACATTCATCAAGCCAGATGAGAGGGGAGAAACCATCACTCTAACTCTTGAAGATGTACTGGTTTTTGTCACTGGGGCATCAAAGATCCCACTGTTTGGATTTGATGAAATGCCAACCATCGAGTTCCTACAGAAAGCAATGTTGCGGGAACAAAAAACAATATTCCCAGAGGCCAACACATGTGTGTTAAACTTGTGGGTCCCTGTGCATGCCACTTGTGAGGACTTTATGAAGTGGATGACCTCCGGTATCCAACAGTCACCAACCTTTGGAAAGGCCTGAAAGAGGCACAGACAATCTGGGGTGCCGGCATGCAAGCTTAGGAACAACAGTCTATATAGAGGGGGAGAAGGGAGAAAAAAGGAACTGGAAAATGCGGGGTTCTTCATACAATTAATTGGATCTTAATTGATCCGTTTTCTATAGATTTTTGTTGTGGACTACACAAGATGTAAGTTGTGTGTTAACATTTCTATTTAGAATATAAAACTGTTTCAAAGTTAAAAAAATGTAAGGACCACAAATCCATGTGAGGACATGTATGCACTGGACTCCATCGAGATCTTGACATCAGGTATCCTGTTCAAGAAGGACGAGGACGGGATTTAGCCGTTCTACTTAGCTGAATGGCTTATGACCTCAGTCGTGGTTCTCTGTGAGGGCGTCAAGTGGCTGTCTTTCCACAGCAGCTTTGAGGTTGGAAAGTACTGTGCTCACTCGGACAGGCTAGGTTCAGGCTCTGCATAAGTCCACAATGGCACAGGCAATGCCTACAAGGAGGAAGCCAACAAACAGCAGGCATTGTGATCCCCTCTCTGGATGATCTCTTTCAATCAGTGCAGAATTGGAAGTCACGTTACTATGACAAGTACAATAAAAACAATATATACAAATCATACACAACATTTAATAACGTCTCTCTAAGGTCAGGGCGTGACAGTACCCCCCCCAAAGGTGCGGACTCCTGGCCGCAAAACTGAACCTATAGGGGAGCGTCCGGGTGGGCATCTATCCTTGGTGGCGGCTCCGGTTCGGGGCGTAGCACCCGCTCCGCCCACTGATCCCTCCACCTTTGTTTAACCGGACCATGGATCGTCACCGGAGGAACCGGACCGTGAATCATCGCCGGAGGCTCCGAACTGGAAACCCCCGCTGGAGGCTCCGAATCGGGGGACCGTCGCTGGAGGCTCCGAATCGGGGGACCGTCGCTGGAGGCTACGGACCGGGGGACCGTCGCTGGAGGCTCTGCGCCATGGATCATCACTGGGGGCTTCTTGCCATGGATCATCACTGGAGGCTCCGGGCCAAGGATCATCACTGGCGGCTCCGGGCCATGGATTATCACTGGAGGCTTCGTGCCATGGATCATCCCTGGAAGCTCCGTGCCATGGATCATCACTGGAGGCTTCGTGCCATGGATCATCCCTACAGGCTCTGGGCCATGGATCATCACTGGAGGCTTCGTGCCATGGATTATCACTGGAGGCTCCGGGCCATGGATTATCAGGCTCCGGGCCATGGATCATCACTGGAGGCTTTGTGCCATGGATCATCACTGGAGGCTTCGTGCCATGGATCATCACTGGAGGCTTCATGCCATGGATCGTCACTGGAGGCTTCGGACCATGGATCATCACTGGAGGCTTCTTATGTGGAGCTGGAACAGGTCTCACCGGACTGGGGAGACGCACTGGAGACCGGGTGCGCAGAGCAGGCACAAGGTATACTGGGCCGTGAAGGCACACTGGAGGTCTGGAGCTTAGGGCTGGCACAACCCATCCTGGCTGGATGCTTACTTTAGCCCGGCAAGTGTGGGGCACTGGCACAGGACGAACTGGGCTGTGCAGGCGCACTGGCGACACAGTGCATATAATTTTTTTGGGGGGCTGCCTCGTGCTTCCGTCGTCGCCGTGCTAGTTCCTCATATCGTCGCCGCTCTGCTCTCGCTGCCTCCACCTGTTCCCATGGGAGGCGAGCCCATCCGGCATGGATCTCCTCCCATGTCCAGGATCCCTTGCCGTCCAGGATGTCTTCCCAGGTCCATTGCTCCTGACCACACTGCTTGGTCCTTTGGTGGTGGGATCTTCTGTGACGTTCGTCGTAAGGAGGAGACCAAGGTGCAGCGTGGAAGGTGCTCATGTTTAAATTTTATTTATACTCAGAACACTAAACAAAATAACAAACAAAGGTAACCGACCATCACGTTCTGCAGGCTTTCACTCAGCAGTACAAAAACAAGATCCCACAACTGAAGGAAGGAAAAAGGGCTGCCTAAGTATGATTCCCAATAAGAGACAACGATAGACAGCTGCCTCTGATTAGGAACCATACTCGGCCAAACACAAAGAAATACAAAAACTAGATTGCCCACCCCACATCACACCCTGACCTAACAAAACTAGAGGAAATAAAACGTCTCTCTAAGGTCAGAGCGTGACAGTGTGTGCGTATTTGTGTTTAATATAATGGTGTTTAAATTCGTTTTTATGTAGTCTATTGACATATTCATGGTATTTATTTGAGGTGAAAGTTGTTGGTGAAGTTGTAGTTCTGAATACACAAATCATGGTTGCTGTTGATGAGATGGCAAAAAATACACAAACCTGGCATGCAAAACAACATTTAATTTCAATATCGTTCACCTAATACCTTTTTTGCACTATTGGTTAGAGCCTGTAAGTAAGCATTTCACTGTAAGGTCTACACCTGTTGTATTCGGCGCACATTACAAATAAACTTTGATTTGAACTTCGGTTAAGGTAAGATTCAGGGTTAAGGGTTTGGTTAGGGTAAGTGTTGGATCTTGATTAGTCATTTCTCTGTCCGAGCATGTCCTTATAGTCTCTCCCTGTTGAGACATATTGCTTGATGTTGTTGATACAGGAATGGGGAAAGGACAAAATAAAGTTTGATTTCGATTCTAAATGTTTTTTCTACACAACTGATTCCTGACCTCTTCGAACATCAGTTGTTGCCTGCATGTAGTGTAGAGTGCCACCTAGTTATGAAAATGCCTCATTAGGTGGACTGTTTAATACTCAATCAAGTCTGACATGTTAATCAAATTTACAACACAAAACAGGCACAGGAGGTTAGTGGCACCTTAATTGGGGAGAACAGGCCTTTCCATGGTAATGACTGGAGCGGAATCATTGGAATGGTATCAAACACATGGTTTCCAGGTGTTTGATGCCATTCCATTTGCTCTGTTCTGGCCATTATTAAGAGGCATTCTCCCCTCAAAAGCCTCCTGTGAAAACAGGGTATTAAGCTGATATGCTAAATATGTATAAGGTAGAGATAATGGAGAGAGATAGGAAATTAAGGAGGAGAGGGTATGTCAAGAGAGCATGAGTCGGAGTCAAACCCATGCCGACATGGGCATATGTGTGCAATGTATACTATGATGCTACAGCACTGGACCACCCCGGCCCACAATTAAAGCTGCAATATCTAACTTTCTGGGCAACCTGACTAAATTCACATTTGTATTCTTCCAGTTCTTTATTTTATTTTTGTACACCAGCTTCCAACAGCTGAAAATACAATCTTTTTGGTTATGGAAAATATATTTCACAGTGGTTTAGATGGTATAATTAGACTCTACATAAAAACTGGTTGTTTTGTCACATAAACTGACATTTATGTTAATGTATCTTAACTAGGCAAGTCAGTTAAGAACAAATTCTTATTTACAGTGAAGGCCTACACCGGCCAAACCCAGACAACACTGGGCCAATTGTGGCCACCCTATGGGACTCCCAATCAGTTGTGATACAGCCTGGATTTGAACCAGGGTGTCTGTAGTGACACCTGATGACGCAGTACCTTAGACTACTGCGCCACTCGGGAGCACCAAATAATTTAATTTCAACAACCAGGAAATGGCTGAGTGATTTCTGCATATTGCACCTTCAAACGCATAATTACCGATAGGTAATGGGAACTGTAATATATTATTTTTAATATCATGCATCTAACCTATAGGAATCATTAAGTGGTCGATGTGTATTCTGCAAATGCAATGCAAATATTTTGATAAAGACATGTAAAATCATATATATGGAAATAAAGAAGATGTATAAGGTATACATTAAAATAGTTCAGATTAATATAAAGACCATTAGCTGGTGCTCACACAGCAACACAATATTTGGAAGGTGTCCTAAATGTTTTGTACACTCAGTGTATACTATGTATTCGTGTGGTGTAAGGGCTGGCGGCCAGGACACAATGCTCAGACAATAGGTAATGTTCCTTAGAGCATTTTTTGTCTATTTTCACAAGCATTCACATATTATTCACTCTGGCAACACGTGTATTTTACACACTAAGTGAAATAGACATCAAAAAGTATGAAATAGTCACTAGACTTATATTTCAAGAAATAGTTTAATAAAAAATAAATGAAAGCTATATGTACAGCAAGTAAGATATTACATGTTTACTTCAATATTTAATCAAAAACAGCTATAATAATCAAATCTCAAACCACTTTTGAAATAGTCTATAGAACCATGCATTGCCGGAAGAGTTAACACCATATTAACACCACAGGTGCCTAAGGCATTAACTATTTCCTTGTAAGAAGTGTATTTATCCCCAGTATAAACAGTTGAAGTCGGGAACTTTACATACACAAAACTCATTTTTCAACCACTCCACAAATTTCTTGTTAACAAACTATAGTTTTGGCAAGTCTGTTAGGACATCTACTGTGTGCATGACACAAGTCATTTTTCCAACAATTGTTTACAGACACATTATTTCACTTATAATTCACTGTATCACAATTCCAGTGGGTCAGAAATTAAAATACTGTGCCTACTTGACTGTGCCTATAAACAGGTTGACAAATTCCATAAAATGATGGCTTTAGAAGGTTCTGTTGGGGTAATTAACATAATTTGCATCAATTGTAGGTGTACCTGTGGATGTAAACTGCTCAAAAAAATAAAGGGAACACTTAAACAACACATCCTAGATCTGAATGAAAGAAATAATCTTATTAAATACTTTTTTCTTTACATAGTTGAATGTGCTGACAACAAAATCACACAAAAATAATCAATGGAAATCCAATTTATCAACCCATGGAGGTCTGGATTTGGAGTCACACTCCAAATTAAAGTGGAAAACCACACCACAGGCTGATCCAACTTTGATATAATGTCCTTAAAACAAGTCAAAATGAGGCTCAGTAGTGTGTGTGGCCTCCACGTGCCTGTATGACCTCCCTACAATGCCTGGGCATGCTCCTGATGAGGTGGCGGATGGTCTCCTGAGGGATCTCCTCCCAGACCTGGACTAAAGCATCCGCCAACTCCTGGACAGTCTGTGGTGCAACATGGCGTTGGTGGATGGAGCGAGACATGATGTCCCAGATGTGCTCAATTGGATTCAGGTCTGGGGAACGGGCGGGCCAGTCCATAGCATCAATGCCTTCCTCTTGCAGGAACTGCTGACACACTCCAGCCACATGAGGTCTAGCATTGTCTTGCATTAGGAGGAACCCAGGGCCAACTGCACCAGCATATGGTCTCACAAGGGGTCTGAGGATCTCATCTCGGTACCTAATGGCAGTCAGGCTACCTCTGGCGAGCACATGGAGGGCTGTGCGGCCCCCCAAAGAAATGCCACCCCACACCATGACTGACCCACCGCCAAACCGGTCATGCTGGAGAATGTTGCAGGCAGCAGAACGTTCTCCACGGCGTCTCCAGACTCTGTCACGTCTGTCACATGCTCAGTGTGAACCTGCTTTCATCTGTGAAGAGCACAGGGCGCCAGTGGCGAATTTGCCAATCTTGGTGTTCTCTGGCAAATACCAAACGTCCTGCACGGTGTTGGGCTGTAAGCACAACCCCCACCTGTGGACGTCGGGCCCTCATACCACCCTCATGGAGTCTGTTTCTGACCGTTTGAGCAGACACATGCACATTTGTGGCCTGCTGGAGGTCATTTTGCAGGGCTCTGGCAGTGCTCCTCCTTGCACAAAGGTGGAGGAAGCGGTCCTGCTGCTGGGTTGTTGCCCTCCTACGGCCTCCTCCACGTCTCCTGATGTACTGGCCTGTCTCCTGGTAGCGCCTCCATACTCTGGACACTACGCTGACAGACACAGCAAACCTTCTTGCCACAGCTCGCATTGATGTGCCATCCTGGATGAGCTGCACTACCTGAGCCACTTGTGTGGGTTGTAGACTCCGTCTCATGCTACCACTAGAGTGAAAGCACCGCCAGCATTCAAAAGTGACCAAAACATCAGCCAGGAAGCATAGGAACTGAGAAGTGGTCTTTGGTCTCCACCTGCAGAACCACTCCTTTATTGGGGGTGTCTTGCTTATTGCCTATAATTTCCACCTGTTGTCTATTCCATTTGCACAACAGCATGTGAAATGTATTGTCAATCAGTGTTGCTTCCTAAGTGGACAGTTTGATTTCACAGAAGTGTGATTGACTTGGAGTTAAATTGTGTTGTTTAAGTGTTCCCTTTATTTTTTTGAGCAGTATATTTCAAGGCCTACCTTAAAACTCAGTGCCTCTTTGCTTGACATCATGGGAAAATCTAAAGAAATCAGCCAAGACCTCAGAAAAAAAATTGTAGACCTCCACAAGTCTGGGACTAATTTCCAAACGACTGAAGGTACCACATTCATCTGTACAAACAATAGTACACAAGTATAAACACCATGGGACCACGCAGATGTCATACCGCTCAAGAAGGAGACACGTTCTGTCTCCTAGAGATCGATGTACTTTGGTGCGAAAAGTGCAAATCAATCCCAGAACAACAGCAAAGGACCTTGTGAAGATACTTGAGGAAAACAGGTTCAAAAGTATCTATATCCACACTAAAACAAGTCCTATATCGACATAACCTGAAAGGCTGCTCAGCAAGGAAGAAGCCACTGCTCCAAAACCGCCATAAAAAAGCCAGACTATGGTTTGCAACTGCACATGGGGACAAAGATTGTACTTTTTTTGGTCCTCTGGTCTGATGAAACCAAAACAGAACTGTTTGGCCATAATGACCATCGTTATATTTGGAGGAAAAAGGGGGAGGCTTGCAAGCCGAAGAACACCATCCCAACCGTGAAGCACGGGGGTGTCAGCATCATGTTGTGGGGGTGCTTTGCTGCAGGAGAACCTGGTGCACTTCACAAAATAGATGGCATCATGAGGAAGGACAATTATGTGGATATATTGAAGCAACATCTCAAGACTTCACTCAGGAAGTTAAAGCTTGGTCGCAAATGGGTCTTCCAAATGGACAATGACCCCAAGCATACTTCTAAAGTTGTGGCAAAATGGCTTAAGGACAACAAAGTCAAGGTATTGGAGTGGCCATCACAAAGCCCTGACCTCAATTCAATAGAAATGATGTGGGCAGAACTGAAAAAGCGTGTGCGAGCAAGGAGGCCTACAAACCTGATTCAGTTACATCAGCTCTATCAGGAGGAATGGGCCAAAATTCACCCAACTTATTGTGGGAAGCTTGTGGAAGGCTACCCGAAACGTTTGTCTCATGTTAAACAATTTAAAGGCAATGCTACCAAATACTAACTGAGTGTATGTAAACCCACTGGGATTGTGATGAAAGAAATAAAAGCTGAAAGAAATCATTCTCTCTACTATTATTCTGACATTTCACATTCTTAAAATAAAGTGGTCATCCTAACTGACCTAAGACAGGGAATTTTTACTAGGATTAAATGTCAGGAATTGTGAAAAACTGAGTTTAAATGTATTTGGCTAAGGTGTATGTAAACTTCCGACTTCAACTGTACCTACCAGTGTGTGCAAACATTTGTAGATACAAGCATATAAATCCCTCTGCCGTCTGGTTTTGGAACAACATTTCCCGATATTGGAAGACACAAAGCAACTACTGTAGACTGTTTGGCTGGATGCATAGTCAACAGAGACAGTAGAAATGATCTCAGTAGGTGACTTCCCAAATATGGACATAAGAAAGTACAAAAATCAAGTATTATTAATCAAAAGCCTTAGTTATGTCATATGGGTTCATGATCTAATTGGTCAAGGAAGTGTCTCATTCTATTTGTATTATATGTTATTAGGGTGTTTTAATTCTTTATTTGGTCTACAGTGGTTGCTCCACTAAAAGTTTAGCAATTATGCTGCGGGATTTAGAGGTAATTTGTGGTTTAGTACGGTACCCTGCGTCACTACTTCATTGCTCCAGACCAGCGCAAGAGGGAGTTAGAGCACTGATTATACTTTTTTGTCATGAGGCGCTACTGTGTCTCTGTATTACTGTAGCCTACTCCCGACTAGTCACGTTGTACAGCACCTTAGTGGCGAGGTTCAAGGCACGAGCTTCAAAATACAACACATGCTAATACTTCTCTGACGCAATTGGCATTGTTTTCCAGAGCTAATAGAAGAATGTAGCTAGCTAGCTACTTAAGCATTGACTATAAAACCATAAATGTTATTAAATGAGTAACATTACATCGCATGTCCGCGGTTATAAGGAATATACACAAAAACATTATGCTACAGTAGAAACAACATAACACGACATGCAAAAACTAACGTAATAAGGCACTTACTTTGATAGAAACACACACATTTCCAAAGTTATTATTGGTAATGAAAACAACTTTGATTGCGATGCAGGCAACAGACGGAAAATATGAACACGTGCATGCAGGAAGGGAGATGAGTAAATGTCTGTAGACTTGAACTGCACAAACAATTGGGAAGTGTTTGGGGAATTTTGCCCGGGTCAGAAATGTCCCAAAAATTAATTGGTCCGCAAAAGTAAAAATTACTACTTTTATTTGAATGAATGAGGCGGAACACATCTCAATTGAAACTGTTATTAGAAAATAAAAAACTTGTTAGAAAATAATTTAAAATTGACAAGTTGAAAACAGCCTATAAATGAAAACAGGTTGCGTGCTTTGGTTTGAGGGCAGCGCGGATTAAATGTACTGTTACGTAACAATCACATTCTGGAATGGAGAGAACGTTCTAACATCACGTGCATAAAAAAACTCACGCTGGGGCGACCGTTAGAGATATTTGGAACTCACGCATGAAAGGGTTAACTAGGCAAGTCAGTTAAGAACAAATTATTATTTACAAGGACAGCCTATTCCTTCCTCCCGATCGGCTAAACTTTGAACATTGAGATATTAAATAAATGATAGAGACAAAGTCTTGAATAGAAAGAGTTTGTAAAAAGCCAGAAGGCTTTGGATGTGTTTGATGGAGGAGAGGAGAGCGATGTGTTGATAAAGGGAAGACAGATGGATATCTGTGGGTCAGGAGCTGAGGGGTGAGGTCAGTTCCCCTTAAGGGAGTAATCAGGGTTGCTATCTGGTTACCTTCTTTCCTGTGGAGCCATAAACTGTAAGGAAGAGGAGTGTCTTAAGTAGGATGCATATAAACTGTGATGTCTGAAATGTTTTGCTGTCTGATTTCAGCTGTACAGAATCTTTGGGAAAGATTAAACTTGGTTAAAGCTTCTCTAGTGTCCGTGAGTTATTTACTTTGACAAATAAGAACCTAACAGTTGGTGTTGTCGACAAGATTCACCACAATTTTTAATCAAACCAAAGAGTCCAGATCAGTGGAACAGGACCCGGCACAGAAAATAAGGAAGGCAAGCTCCTACACCTGTTACCACTCATTTTGACATCTTGGGGAGATGAGAATCGTAGGCTGAATAATTATAGAATAATTATTATCCGGGGAAGCCTGAGTTTATTCAAAGGCCTATTGTGTAACGACCGGTCGTAGCTTTATAGTAAATGGTAAGTCCCGGAAGGTAAACTCATACAGGCTGGTACCTGTAGGGTAAGTCCTAGGGGGTAACTCCCTAGTAGGTTGGTTCCTGCTAGTACTATAAAGTCAATAGTAAATCCCAGTGGATTAATACCTGTAATTACTATTAATATAGGGTGAGTCCCAGAAGGTAAGCTCACGCATGCTGGAACCTGCGAAGGGTGAGTCCTAGGGGGTAAATACCAGCAGGGTTGGTTCCCTGCATAGCTATAACGGGGTGAGAGCCTAGTTGTATTGGCCATAAAAGTGTGAATGGAAGGTTAGTTGTGTGCCCTGTTGGGGTGGTGAACCATGGCAGATTATGTGGAAACAGGAAGACAAGTGTGAATAATTTTGGTGATGTGTTATCGATAATAGGGATATTGGAGGAGATACGGCACAAAGACACAAAAACCTGTTAATAAGGGATGACAGTAACCTCAAATGGACTGTGAAATATGTATTGCTATCTTCATGATCTGGTAACCATCCTAGAGGTTGCCAGTAGAATAAGAGAGTATGGACTCATTAAGAAAATGTTTTTTTTTAGCAGTAACATTATGTTATGCTTTTTGACATTTGTCTTAGAGATGGTATGAAGGAAAGATTAATGTCATAATTCATAATGCATTGAGATACAGATTTTTCTTTACCAGGCCACTCATGACAGGAAAACAGGGACAAAGGGGGGCTGTATTGAGAAGACTTATGACCGGCAATAAAAGGTTGTTTATAAATGTATGTTCTAACAGGGGTGATGTGTGCGGAGTTGATAAACTGGAATTTGAGCCTTAGTCTCAAAGTAAGCACTGAGGTCAGTCATTTTAAATTCGGTTTAGATAAGTGCTAAAACATCGTTGTGATTGGGATACTGCGAGAGAGAACGGCTAAAGCACGATGAGGGGATGGGGCGCTGCTAACAGTTATGTGGCCGAGAGAGTTTCAGAAACGTATCATTAAGTGTCATCGTGAGGGGAGGTGCTTTGTTTGGGAGACTCGCTGGATGATAGCTTGGGACGAACATGAACGTTTTTTTTGGTATTACCCTGTATTAAGAGTTTATGTTACATCGCATCAATGAGTGGTGCAACGTTGTTAAACATGTACTTTGTTTCTCTTTTCTTTTGAAGTCAATATGTTTTTAGTTTTCGTGGAACAGGAGGGTGTTCATTGTTCCAGAGGAGGGAACGATTTATATTGACTAAATTGATTTGTGAATGTGTTAGTAGGTTTGTAAATGTAGAACATGCATTTGGAGTATAGTGTGTTATGGGTTAGATGTAATGATATAGGAGTATCATTCCCAGAGACTGAATATTGTTACAGGAGATAGCTCATAGAAGAAGGAGAGCAGCTAACTGTACACAATATGGGGATTTAATTGAATGTTACACATAGACAGATAATGGTGAAAGTAGAAGACATAGTGTTGTCATTTCAGACACTATTGTCAACTTTCAGTAATGAGTTTGTCACAGAAGGCATAACACTTGAAAGAATAGCAACCGATCCCTGTATAGAGGAGGCCACATCGCCAGAAGGGAAATTTGCTGTGATAATAGCATCACATCGCCTGCAGAGTGTGATTAAGAAACATGTGACTCAGAGTTTTGTGCGGTTGGATACTCTTCCAACACCACTTATCTCTCCCCCATTTCTGACAGATAGTAAACACTTGACATACCTCCCAGTAGATTGGGACCGAACCACGGTAAATGGTACATGTCAGAAGGTGGCTGCTTATCAACCGGTGGGGCCCAAAGTCTACACTGTAACAAAGGTGTTTACAAACGGGTGGGGGTAGATCAGCCTTGGGATGAGAGATGTGTACCTAACTTGAGCACAGGGATGTATTATCCGCAGGTACCAAATGTAGCAGAATACAGGAGATCAGTGGAGATGTTGGTGGCTAGAGACCAAGGGATAAATTGGGAAACAGGTAGGGGGTATCTGAAAGTTCAGTCCTAGACTTATCAGTAAAACACAAAGACAATAGGAGAGTAACAGAAGGAGCAGTAGTAGAAGCGTAGAATGCTATATTAATAGCATGAAATTGGACTACTGTGCAAATGAGGGGTATTGTGAGACTATAGTCATGGGCCATGTTGGAAGTAGCAATGGTTACTTTTGTAGCATTGTTGGTATAACAGTAGTGACAACTCATGTCACATGGATTGGTTAGTGGTAACTGGGGGACCGATGGAAGGACAGGGGATGCTGTTATTCAATTATCAGAAATGATGTTGTCAGGAAATAACCCATGTGTTGCAGTGTGTATATCCTCAGGTGGAACCAAGATATAACCAAGGGAATTCTGGAGATTGAGTGTACATCAAGAGACACCAGGCGGGGGTGTTGGAACAGCATTGATTTGAGAGACACACTACTTTGAACAGTACCTGCAGTGGTTAAGATCGTCATGTCTCTCCTTGGGGGTTGCATAGTTTTCACGTGAAGTGAGGTCCAACTGCATAATGGGTGAGTGAAGACACCATGACACAGGAAGCGGAGTGAGAGAGGGACTAGATTCCACTGTAAGACATACAGATGGGTTGGGTCTGGGAACTACTATAAACATCGTAGTTGGTTTGGGGTTTAGTTGTTTTATGGGTTAACGCATCATATGATAGAGGATAGAGGGGTAATTGTACTGTGAACAAAATGTTGAAGGAATTGATGTAAAAGCAGATACAGTGCTGAGTTCCCTCAAGAGGATGGAACGTGGATTAGGGATACGCACTTGCATATCAGGTGTCGTGCCTATCAGGTGAAATGGAGCAGATGGGGAACAAAGTGAAAATGACATGACTCGGGAACACCTCTCGGAACCTGGGGCCTAAAGGGGAAGACTGGGTGAAAGCATGAGGAAGCTTTTTAGAGCTTTCATTTTCGTTGAACTCAGCAGGAAATTATCCTGGAGGCATAGAGTCAGGTGAAGAGAGAGTGGGAATTGTCATTGTTTCAGACTTTGATTTTGTTTTCATGCATATATAAATATGCATAGCTTATCACATTGTTAGTACTGTTATGTTTTATGTTTTTTTGTTGCTTTCCAAGTCTTGTGTTATCACTCTCTTAGGAAAGTGGAGAAGGGGAAAGTGGAGAAGCCAAAGCCGCTCCATCTGACATATAACAAGACCGCAGATTCAGCTGGAATGGCATTTTGTTATGTGATGATAGATGGGAATAAATTGTGTGATCATAGTATAGAGGCCATAAATCTATGAATTTGTACACCTCGCGGTGACTGGTTGTTCATTGTTTGTTAATTTGTTTGTTTGTTTAATTCATGTTTTATAATCATTTGTTTGTTTTTTTATTCATATTTTATTATCATTGTTTATACATTTAAGTAATCTCCAAGTTTATGTAAAGTGAACATTAGGATGCTATAGTTCAAGAGGAAGGACTGTTGGAATCGGCTAAACAAAAAATGTTTTAACTTGATGGGGATAGGGGGCAGTATTTTCGGATAAAAAAACCGGATAAAAAAACATACCCGATTTAAACTGATTACTACTCTTACCCAGAAACGAGAATATGCATATAATTTGTATATTTGGATAGAAAACACTCTGAAGTTTCTAGAACTGTTTGAATGGTGTCTGTGAGTATAACAGAACTCATATGGCAGTCAAAACCCTGAGACAAATCCTAACAGGAAGTGGAAATCTGATTTGTGGAATCACTTTCAACCCTTTGCCTATGAAAGACACCGTGAGTTAGGATTCATTTAGCACAGTCTTTACAAAGTGGTTTGAGTCTTCTCCGGTAAAAACTGACCGAACGAGAGGCCTGGAAAGTTTGTCATAGAGGGAGGGCCATTACTACTATGATGCGCGTGCCCGTGGGTACTCTCTCGTTCCGAAACGTTTAGTAAGACAATGCAATCGTCCGCCTTGAATATTATTGAAGTTCTGATTGAAAAAGGCCCTAAAGATTTATGTTATACAACGTTTGACATGTTTGAACGAACGTAAATACATTTTTTTGCACATTCGTGAAGACAAGTCCCGCGCGCTTCGTACATTATGAGTAGCCATCGGAACGTGCTAACAAGAAGGAGCTATTGGGACATAAATTTTTAACTTTTTTGAACAAAACTACATTTGTTGTGGACCTGGGATTCTTGGAAGTGCCTTCTGATGAAGATAATCAAATGTAAGTGAATATTTACAATAGTATATTTGATTTTAGATGAGTCCAAGATGGCGCTAACCTGTATCGCCTGGCCTATTTTTCTGAGCATAGCACCTCGTTTATTGCAAAGTGTGATTTCCCAGTAAAGTTATTTTTAAATCTGGCAATGCGGTTGCATTCACGAGATGTTAATCTATAATTCTTTGAATGACAATATTATATTTTACCAATGTTTTCGAATAGTAATTTTGTAAATTGTAGCGCTGTTTCACCGGAAACATTTGAGGGAAAATATTTTCTGAACGTCACGCGCCGATGTAAAATGCTGTTTTTATATATAAATATGAACTTTATCGAACAAAAAAATGCATGTATTGTGTAACATGATGTCCTAGGAGTGTCATCTGATGAAGATAGTCAAAGGTTAGTGCTGCATTTAGCTGTGTTTTGGGTATTTGTGATGCATGCTAGTTGCTTTGAAAATGGCAGTGTGATTATTTTTGGCAGGGTACTCTCCTAACATAATCTAATGTTTTACTTTTGCTGTAAAGCCTTTTTAACATCGAACAACGTGGTTCGATTCAGGAGAGGTGTATCTATAAAATGGTGTAAAATAGTCATATGTTTGAGAAATGGAAGTTATAGCATTTATGAGGTATTTGTATTTCGCGTGACGCGACTCCACTGGCTGTTGACTAGGGTGGGACGCAAACGTCCCACGTTGCTCAGACAGGTTAAATTATCTAGTAATGCCAATATTGAAGACAATCAAATGCTTCTCAAAGATGCTCTCTGCTGGTCAAACTAACACTAACTTGCGTTAATGGTAAAAATGTCTGACAATTAAATAACATGCCATAGAATTCACAACTTTAAAGGAAGAACCACTGTAGTAAACAGTTCTAGAATAAATGACCCTTGTATTCGGGGGCAGTTCTCTCCATGCATTCAATAACACTGAACACGCAGTTACCAATGTATAAACTTCGCTATCACTGGGTCGACCTCAGCCCCCTTTGGCACTCCTCTTTACACTTGTAAAACAGACCATAACAAGCGTTCTAATCACCTGTAAATGCACACTGACAGGTGTAATGAACACATGTAAAATGTACACTGGACAGGTGTACAGAACACATGTCAAAATGACTTTTGACACTTGAAAAAAGCAAGTGAAAAATGATTATTACAAGCATTCAAATCACCTGTAAACGCACACCGGACAAGTGAAAAAAACACATGTAAAAAAAATTACATATGACACTTGATAATTACAAGTGTTAAGACCTGTTCCAGGTTAGACGATTTGAACCTTTTGGCTTTCCATAAGAAGTATTGTTGATCCAAGATTTACTATTTTTGCCTAAGTTTTCTGACACCAGTCGGGTGTTGCGTGTTCATCAGTTATTCTGCCCTCTTGCACACTCCTACGAGTGCTCTGAAATCAGAATAGTTAGCCAGAGTGAATTTACAGTTGCAAGAGATATGTTCAGCATAACTAGCTAGCAAAGAGATTCACATTTCTTGCTAGCTAACCAAATTACACCTGCATCGCTAGCTGTAGCCTCCGAAAAATTATATGAGTGGAAAAAGTCAGTCACTCACCCACTCCTCCAATGACATGACATCCTCCCAGCAGCTAGCTAGCTAACGTTAGGCTCCAGGTTTTTAGCTTGCTAAATAGCTACATAAATAGATACACTAGCCTATTAGCCACGTTATAACTGACTTGTGATCATTGCCCTTGCTAGTTTGTTTGTACAGTATTGACATTCCCAGCCTTAGTTACATTTGTCCGTTTTTGTCCAAAATATTGATGAAACTTAAACATTGCATCCCCGAATG
The DNA here is from genome assembly GCF_901001165.1 of Salmo trutta. Lineage (NCBI taxonomy): Eukaryota > Metazoa > Chordata > Actinopteri > Salmoniformes > Salmonidae > Salmo > Salmo trutta. The sequence continues at coordinate 35,144,033 of NC_042963.1, forward strand.
GGTGGAGGGAGCAAACAATGTACAAGGCCAGCTGTGATTTACAACCAGTTAGAAATAATTTTTAGACTACCAAGAAATATATCAATCATGCATACTGAAGGACAGCCAATCAATGTAAATAATTTAAAGCAATATAGCTGCGTATGGTCAACTATAATTTTAGCACCATTTTTATTGGGACAGTGCCATGGTTTCTACTAGATAGCACAGCCATAACGTACAAATTGGCTACAGGCTACTGTAAAAATGTATGAAAACAAAAATTTGCGTTTTGGTCGTAATTTAATTTAAGGGTTAGGAATAAGACTAGCAGTGTGGTTAGGGTTAAGGTTAGGGTTAGGTTTAAGATTCGATTTTAAGAAAATCAATTGTAAAAATAGGTGGGTTTATGACTTTGTGTCTGCGTTAACTAATGACGACCCTGCGCCACCGCACTGCTTTGAGACAAACGTGAGGACTTTGTCTTGATAAATCAATCAATGTAAAAAATATATATTTTGAATATTTTCTTACAATTATGGCTGGGAAAATGTTAGCTATATTTAGGTGAGTGCCCATGATGATAATCTTTAGTCTAGTCTGCTCATATATTAGCACTGATCAGAAGATTTTGCTAGCAGGTTAAACCCAGTATAACAACTGGATTATTTTGCTTTTCACTGGCCTAGTAGCCTATATCCCGACCAAAAGCCATAGACTTGTCTGATAATCAATCAATGTAATTTTATTCACTGAATTTCCTTCTATAGGTCATATTTGGTTATTTGATCTCTGGCTGGGCAAATAAGTGGAGGTGGTAGGCCTAGCTCTTCTATTTGTTTGCTAATCTATCACTGATCAGACACTATTAGAATGCTATAATGTAAAATAAATTTAGTGTATTATTTTGCTATTGACTCGCACATAGGAAACTCCAGAAGCTTGCGGATGTTATGAAATATGAACACGAGATGCAAATCCTTTTTATTTTTTGTATATTTTTTAATATTGGAATATTTTTTTATGGGAATCATGTTGAAGCTACCTCCCTACTAGGAGTAGAATCTATGCCTTGTCTTAGCACATAGAAGAGAAAACAATTCAAAACATCTAACTGCAATAGAGCATTCTTGGAAATATGATAATGATGGTGGTGCAACAAGTATAATTTTTAGGTCTGGCATAGAACACATTTTACATCAGACTTAGAGTTACAACCCACTTACGACCAACTGATGCAACCAGCCCTCAAGGGGGTACAGTCTGACCCACAGGTGGTTTGAGTAAAAAAATAAGGGGGAAAATTGTTTTTTTTTGTGGTGGGGGGGCGAACTCAATATAATTTAAAATGACTAAAACCAAATCGTAACTGTGTAGAAATGATAAAGGACCTACATTTGTACAGTTTCTTTGCTGTGTCCAGCTCGCTAATAATCACAGAAATGAAAGCTAGAAAGTCAGGGAGCATTGAAGTTTCCAAAAACAATTTTTGGTAAATCTTGACGGCGAGGAAATATCTACATATCTTCAGTACGGACATCCGGACCTCGTTGAAGACCAATGCGGCCCCCAGGGCAAAATGAGTTGGACTTCCCTGAACGAGACCATGCTGGCCGGCTAGCATAACCAGCTAGACCATGCTGGTTGGCTAGCATAAACAGCTAGACCATGCTGGTTGGCTAGCATAACCAGCTAGACCTTGCAGGTCAACCAGCATAACAAGCTTGATCATGATGGTCAGACCAGCTCGACCAGCTAGACCACACTGGTCAGACCAGCTTGACCAGATTCAAACCAGCATAGACCAGCATGGACTAGCTTGAAAGGTATGCTGGTCTATGCTGTTTTTGTCAGCAGGGTACTACCGTCAGTAGACTGTGTAAACATTGTTTGATTGAATTTCACTTTCAGCGTGTCATTGAACCAGTCATTGAACTAAGCAACTGACTAAATTACTGCAACTAATGAGGTCTCTGGAGCTCTCTACTCAAACCATAATATCACCCAGCATCACTGACTTTCATTTTGACGTCCCAAAGAATATGAAACATTGTACACTGTGAGTTTTATATTTTACAACTCAGTTAATTTGCTACACCCCTGCTGTGTGACTTCCTTTGTTAACTTGGTAATGAGACTTTATAGTGAGATTGGACGCATTACAGCAGCACACTTGCCTTTGGCAGACCACAGCCAGTGTGGCACTAGCTAGCTCTGACCTACAGCCACAACAACAAGCCCTAGTGACATCAGCAAACTCCATTAGAATTAATTGAAAATGATGTCTGTTTACTTCCAGAATCAGCATGGTGGATGGCTGATTAATGGAGCTACCAGCAGCCTCCTAGACTGATCTTCAGCCCCTGCCTTTGTAAGGGAGGCTAGGCCAGGCCAGCAACAGCACAGACAATAAACACAATGTGGGCCAGTGAGGAAAACAACAGAAAAAGAGACACCCATACACACAAAACACAATACAACTGTATAGGCACTGATCCAGTCGGCAGACTGGGCAACTTGTATCCTCCACCACTTCATACTGGATGGGGAAAAATAAGATATGCAGTTACACTTTTAGTATTAAACTGTAAACATAGTCTGCAGTCGAAATATAGAATCTAAACTCTGTTGACACTAGGCCGTGGCAGATGTGGTCTTTGTGTGGGGCATGTTGGTGTATCACCAAGGCCAACATCCAGACCAGCCCCTGAAGCCTAGGGTTACTCATAATAAACCATTATGCATCTGAACAAACAGTAAGGAGGTGGTGGAAGGTGCAGCTATTTCTGATTCTCTCCATGTCTATGTCTATTTCTCTCTCTCTCTCTCTCTCTGGAAGACACTATGTGTTCCTGTTATGGTCTTAGGTCTAAATCCTGTTGTTTTAGGAAACAGACAGTGATATTTAATGCCTTTACTTTGAGTCATCTGATCTGCATTGCCTGTTAGCTATTGCATGCAGTCTGAGGTCCCATGCGTATAAAGTATAAAAATGGTTCACTCAATAAAACACACCCAGGAGAACTCATGAGTTAAACGGCTGGAAAATGGCAATACACTCTAAAACCATGAAACATGTGACACATTTATCATCTAAATGTCAATGTTTAAAACTTAAACATTAGGCATTTAGATTTGCCTATTAAGTGCTGTCATCTTAAACACATTCGTTTAGAATGCAAGATTAAACAAGAAGAACACCTATATCTCCCAAGTGTTCAGATTTTAAAACCCTTTCTGACATATAACAAGACCACAGATTCAGCTGGAATGGCATTTTGAAAGCCGCAGACCATACTATTTACCAAGATAGCTTTCATCTACATTTTTCGTAGTTGTCTATTTACCACCACAAACCGATACTGGCACTAAGACCACTACTCAACGAGCTGTATAGGGCCATAAGCAAACAAGAAAATGCACATTCAGAGGCAGTGTTTCTCGTGGCCAGTGATTTTAATGCAAGGAAACTGAAATCCATTTTATCTAATTTTAACCAGCATGTCACTTGTTTATTTAATTATTTTAACCTTTATTTATCCAGGAAAAGCCCATTGAGTCTCTTATTCAAGGGAGACCTGGCCAAAAAGGCAGCAACAATCAATACATTACAGAATAAAAAAATAGCACAATACAATACAATTCAACAACATGATCTCCCATCAACAATGTAAATTCATTCAGTGGCACTAACATATCAAGATGAAGCATGGATTGTAGACTGTTCCATGCCTCTGGTGCCCAAGACGAGAAGGCAGTCTTGACTAATACTGTAAATGTTCTGGGAACTTTATGTAGCAACCACCTAGCAGACTGGGAATGGTAACTGCTGGTGGTGAAGGAGACCAGACTACAGAGCTAAAGAGGGAGTTTACTCAAAAGGGCTTTGTAAATGAACACATACAAATGTAGCTTTCTGCGCATATAACGTGAGGTCCAACCCACCATTTGGTGTAAGGTGCAATGATGGGTGAGTGACTTAGCATTTGTAATAAATTGAAGGACGCATGAAAAACAGAGTCCAGTCTCTGTAAGACAGAGGAGGCTGGATGCATATACAACAAGTCACCATAATCAATTACAGAGAGAAAAGTGGCCGGAACAAGCTTCTTTCTAGCCATAACCTTGAAGCAAGCCTTATTACAAAAATAAAAAAATATATTTCAATTTAAGCTTCCTCACAAGATTATCCATATGAACTTTAAAGGACAACTTGTCATCCAACCATAAACCTAGGTATTTGTAGGATGACACATTTTCAATGGATAAGCCACCAGATTTGACAATGCTAACCTTCTCTGGCTGAGTGCTAGCTCGGGTAAAGGTAATTAATTTTGTTTTTTGTATATCCATGACCAGTTTGAGACCATAAAGGGAAGCCTGCAGTGACTGAAAAGCAGACTGGAGCTCTTCAACAGCGTGAACCAGAGAAGGAGCACATGAATATATGACTATATCATCTGCATATAGATGCATAGAGAGACCAAGTTCCTGGTGGTATTGTCATGATGGTCTCGTCGGAGTGTTTGCAAATTGTAGGGCATAAGGCGAAGATAATTCATTCACCCATTGATTGTTCAGCTTATTTCATGCAGGATGGCATTGGGTAAAGAGCAGGAAAAGTAACAGATACATAATGCTGGTTTTTAGAGGTCTTTCAGCACAGGTATGCAACAACCAGTAGACGTTGTGTAGAACGATGTAGATTTTCCCACGGGCCACGGTGCATCAGGTTTTTCAATCGGGCAACCGCTTCGCTGCTCCTAGCCTTCAGTGCGCACCTGCACTCGCGTAGCAGGCCTTGTGGGCAGACAGACGCTCCTGATTCGGTGCGCTCCAACTCCAAAAAGGTGTATGCTACAGTTTATGAGCGCCCCCCCCACCTCCCCAAAAAAGGCCTTCTCAACACATTTCGTAAAATGGAGACTGAGATCTAAAAATAATAGTTGTTATATAAAGCATCTACCTTCACATCAAAAGTGTTTGCTTTTGTAGACAGGATCAAGGTCATTAAAACATAAAAACTCAAATCTCAAGGATCATACAAAAGGACAGACTGATTGGCTGCCATCTTGGATTACCTGTGCAACTAGAATCCTCTGAATCCTGAGAAGCATGGGAGTGGGCGTATTTCTTCGTCCTTCTTACCAGCGGTGATTCTGGGCAGCTCCATGGTAAGAAAGGTGACCGTTCAGGGTGCAAAAACAATGTCTTATCCCGGCGCTCGAGTAAATGACATTACTAAGCTGCTCCCGAATGTACTACGCCAGGACATGGAAATTGATTCTATAGTAGTCCATGTGGGTATTAATGACGTTATGAAGGGCAGTTCTGAAAAGTTGAAACTGGAATTTAAAGAGTTGATTGACTCTGCTAAACACTAATAAAAGACCCATCATATCTGGTCCTCTACCATCTCTGAAAAGCGGCATTGAACGCTTTAGCAGGATTCTTTCTCTTCACAACTGGCTATGTGATTATTGCAGCTCAATGGGTGTAACTTTTGTTGACAATTTCGATACCTTTTGGAAACAAAACATGTTTTATAAGGAGCATGGGATCCACCAAAATCATTTGGGATTTTGGATCCTTTCACAGCACTATAAGGCTGTGAAAGGAGACAATGACTTATCAATGACTCAAGCCCAGCTCAGCTATTCCCTACCATTGTGACACAGAGTTGTCATAGTGCTTCAGCAATTGTACATTACAGCAGGGGCGTCAGTATACACAATGTAAGTAACCTAATTTATGTCCCGTTAACTGCCCTGAATGCCTCTACTGTTCCTACAGCTTTTGTATGCAGTCATCATGTGCCTGTGAACCAGATGTATACTATTAGCACTAAGTCGATGTGCCCAAAGAGGAAGTAAGTCCACTGTGAGCAGCTCACCCTGCACTAACATAAATAACATGAGCACATCTACTGCTGCTAAGCTTCCCAGTAAAGCAATGAAAGCAAGTAAGCATTCCAGAAAAGAAAAGAAAAGTAAAGAAAAGAGAAGAAAATTGCTCAAAATAGCCCACATTAATACACATTAATAGCCCACATTGTTAACAAACTATAGTTTTGGCAAGTCGGTTAGGACATCTACTTTGACTGTGCAATTAAACAGCTTGGAAAATTCCAGAAACTGATGTCTTGGCTTGAGAAGCTTCTAAAAGGCTAATTGACATAATTTGAGTCAATTGGAGGTGTACCTGTGGATGTATTTCAAAGCCTACCTTAAAACTCAGTGCCTCTTTGCTTGACATTATGGGAAAATCAAAAGAAATCAGCCAAGACCACAGAAAAAAAATTGTAGACCTCCACAAGTCTGGTTCATTCTTGGGAGCAATTTACATATGCCTGAAGGTGCCACGTTCATCTGTACAAACAATAGTACGCAAGTATAAACACCATGGGACCATGCAGCCATCATACCGCTCAAGAGGGAGATGCGTTCTGTCTCCTAGAGATGAACGTACTTTGGTGCGAAAGTGTAAATCAATCCCAGAACAACAGCAAAGGACCTTGTGAAGGTGCTGGAGGAATCAGGTACAAAAGTATCTGTATCCACAGTAAAACAGGTCCTATATCGACATAACCTGAAAGACCACTCAGCAAGGAAGAAGCCACTGCTCCAAAACCGCCATAAAAAAAGCCAGACTATGGTTTGCAACTGCACATGGGGACAAAGATTGTACTTTTTGGAGAAATGTCCTCTGGTCTGATGAAACAAAAATAGAACTGTTTGGCCATAATGACCATCGTTATGTTTGGAGGAAAAAGGGGGAGGCTTGGAAGCCGAAGAACACAATCCCAACCGTGAAGCATGGGGGTGGAAGTATCATGTTGTGGGGGTGCTTTGCTGCAGGAGGGGCTGGTGCACTTCACAAAATAGATGGCGTCATGAGGCAGGACAATTATGTGGATATATTGAAGCAACATCTCAAGACTTCACTCAGGAAGTTAAAGCTTGGTCGCAAATGGGTCTTCCAAATGAAACATGGACCCAAGCATACTTCCAAAGTTGTGGCAAAATGGCTTAAGGACAACAAAGTCAATGTATTGGAGTGGCCATCACAAAGCCCTGACCTCAATCCTATAGACAATTTGTGGCTGAACTGAAAAAGAGTGTGTGAGCAAGGAGACCTACAAACCTGACTCAGTTACACCAGTTCTGTAAGGAGTAATGGGCCAAAATCCACCCAACTTATTGTGGGAAGCTTGTGGAAGGCTACCCGAAACGTTTGACCCAAGTTAAACAATTTAAAGGCAATGCTACCAAATACTAATTGAGTGTATGTAAACTTCTGACCCACTGGGAATGTGATGAAAGAAATAAAAGCTGAAATAAATCATTCTCTCTACTATTATTCTGACATTTCACATTCTTAAAATAAAGTGGTGATCCTAACTGACCTAAGATAGGGAATTTTTACTAGGATTAAATGTCAGGAATTGTGAACAACTGAGTTTAAATGTGTTTGGCTAAGGTGTATGTAAACTTTCGACTTCAACTGTATGTGGTAGTGGTGTAGTTGCCTGAGGGCACTTGGTCTGCGAATGTATTGTAATATTTTTTAAATAGTATAAACTACCTTAATTGGGCTGGACCCCAGGAAGGAGTAGCTCCTGCCTTGGCAAATACAAACACAAATACTCCACACACAGAAACTCATACAAGGCCCTCCCTCACCCTCCCTTTGGTAAATCAGACCGTAACTCTATCCTCCTACTTCCTGCTTACAAGGAAAAACACAAACAGGAAGTACCAGTGAGGCGCTCAATACAGAAGTTGTCCGATGAAGTGGATGCTAAGCTACAGGACTATTTCGCTAGCACAGACTGGAATATGTTCTAGGATTCATCCGATAACACTGAAGAGTTTACCTCGTCAGTCACCGGCTTCATTAACCTGTTGGGGCTAGGGGGCAGTATTTGCATGGCCGGATAAAAAAACGTACCCGATTTAAACTGGTTACTACTCTTGCCCAGAAACGAGAATATGCATATAATTAGTAGATTTGGATAGAAAACACTCTAAAGTTTCTAAAACTGTTTGAATGGTGTCTGTGAGTATAACAGAACTCATATGGCAGGCCAAAACCTGAGATGATTCCATACAGGAAGTGCCCTGTCTGACAATTTCTTGTCCTTCTGTTGCATCTCTATCGAAAATACAGCATCTGTGCTGTAACGTGACATTTTCTAAGGCTTCCATTGGCTCTCAGAAGGCGCCAGAAAGTGGAGTGACGTGTCTTCTGTCTCTGGGCGAAGAACAGCAGGAGATTTTGTGAGTGGTCAGGCTCGGAACAGTGACACTGGAGATGCGCGTTCATGAGAATTCTCAATTTTTTTCTTTCAGCATTTGAATGAATACAATGTTGCCCGGTTGGAATATTATCGCTATTTTACGAGAAAAATAGCATAAAAATTGATTTTAAACAGCGTTTGACATGCTTCGAAGTACGGTAATGGAATATTTAGAATTTTTTTGTCACGAAATGCGCTCGCGCGTCACCCTTCGGATAGAGACCTGAACGCACAAACAAAACGGAGTTATTTGAATATAACTATGGATTATTTGGAACCAAAACAACATTTGTTGTTGAAGTAGAAGTCCTGGGAGTGCATTCTGATGAAGAACAGCAAAGGTAATCCAATTTTTCTAATAGTAATTCTGAGTTTAGTGAGCGCCAAACTTGGTGGGTGTCAAATTAGATAGCCTGTGATGGCCGAGCTGTCTACTCAGAATATTGCAAAATGTGCTTTCGCCGAAAAGCTATTTTAAAATCTGACACCGCGATTGCATAAAGGAGTTCTGTATCTATAATTCTTAAAATAATTGTTATGTATTTTGTGAACGTTAATCGTGAGTAATTTAGTAAATTTACCGGAAGTTTGCGGAGGTTATGCTAGTTCTGAACATCACATGCTAATGTAAAAAGCTGGTTTTTGATATAAATATGAACTTGATTGAACAAAACATGCATGTATTGCATAACACAATGTCATAGGAGTGTCATCTGATGATGATCATTGAAGGTTAGTGCTGCATTTAGCTGTGGTTTTGGTTTTTGTGACATATATGCTTGCTTTGAAAATGGCTGTGTGATTATTTTTGGCAGGGTACTCTCCTGACATAATCTAATGTTTTGCTTTCGCTGTAAAGCCTTTTTGAAATCGGACAATGTGGTTAGATTAACGAGAGTCTTGTCTTTAAAACGGTGTAAAATGTCATATGTTTGAGAATTTGAAGTTATAGCATTTTTGAGGTATTTGTATTTTGCGCCACGCGATTTCACTGGCTGTTGACTAGGGTGGGACGCTATCCCAGGGAAGTTAATTTACATATACTTGTGATGCTTATAATTATTATGCACGTTATTTTGATAGCCAAATTCATACTATTTCATCCTTCCATCTGGGGACAAAAACCTAAAAACTTTAATCAGTATGCCTAACAAAAATGGTTGCTATGCCGGCTGGCTAACGTCTTCTCATGTAGCCAACTAAAGCTTCAAACTCTACAGGTGGAAGGGCAGCAAACACTTCATTTTCATCTGTTTTCATAGTTTTTGTAATAACATTTAATTGGATATATCCATGATAATAATAGTTTTGCATGATTTCACCTAGATCAGAAAAGTTAGTTTGTTGACAGTATTCTCTGTACAGGGGCGAATTTCAAAAGTGAAACATTGTTTCCGAGGCTTTTAAAAATCCACCTTTCCAGAAACAAGTCTCTCACCATTGCTGCTTGCAATAGACCACCCTCTGCCCCCAGCTGTGCCCTGGACACCATATGTGAATTCATTGCCCCCCCATCTATCTTCAGAGCTTGTGCTGCTAGGTGACCTAAACTGGGACATGCTTAACAAGCGTCCCACCTAGCCCAGGGAAGTTAATAAGTGCATTGACGATGTGATCCCCACTGTGACCGTACTTACATACCCCAACCAGATGCCATGGATTACAGGCAACATCCGTACTGAACTAAAGGCTAGAGCTGCCACTTTCAAGGAGTTGGAAACTAATCTGCATGCTTATAAGAAATCCCGTTACGACCTCCGACGAGCAATCAAACAGGCAAAGTGTCATTACAGGCCTAAAATCAAATCCTACTACACCGGTTCTTATGCTCGATGGATGTGCCAGGGCTTGCAAACTGTCATGAATTACAAGGGGAACCCAGCCGGGAGCTGTCAAGCATCGCAAGCCATGCAGATGAGCTAAATGCCTTCTATACTTGCTTTGAGGCAAGCAACACTGAACTATGTATAAGAGCACCATCTGTTCCCGAAGACATTCACAAGCCGTGGGGCCAGATGGAATACCAGGATGCGTACTTAGAGAATGCACTGACCAGCTGTCAAGTGTCTTCACTGACATTTTCAGCCTATCCCTGGCCCGGTCTGTAATGCCAACTTGTTTCAAGCAGACCACCATAGTCCCCTCGCTCAAGAACCCCAAGGTAACCTGCCTAAATGACTATCGCCCTGTAGCACTCACATCTATATCCATGAAATGCTTTGAAAGGCTGGTTATTGCTCATATTAACTCTATCATCCCAGACACCCTGGACCCACTCCAATTTTTATACCGCCAAAACACATTCATAGATGATACAATCTCTATTGAACTCCAACCTGCTCTCATCCACCTGGACAAAAGTAATACTTATGTAAGAATGCTATTCATTGACTACAGCACAGCACTCAACAGCATAGTCCCCTCCAAGCTCATCACCAAGCTCAGGACCCTGGGACTGAAAACCTCCCTCTGCAACTGGATCCTGGACTACCTGACGGGCCGACCCCAGGTGTTGAGTGTAGGTAACAACACATACGCCACGCTGACCATCAACACAGGGGCCCCTCAGGGGTGTGTGCTTAGTCCCCTCTTGTACTCCCTGTTCACCCACGACTGCGTGGGCGTGCACGACTCCAATACCATCATGAAGTTTGCTGATGACACGACAGTGGTAAGACTGTTCACCAATGACAATGAGGCAGCCTATTGGGAGGAGGTCAGAGACCTGGACGTGTGGTGCCAGGACAACTACCTCTCCCTCAATGTCAGTAAGACAAAGGAGCTGATCGTGGACTACAGGAAATGGAGGGGTGAGCACGCCCCCATCCACATCGATGGAGCTGTAGTGGAGCGGGTTGAGTGCTTCAAGTTCGTCAGGGTCCTCATCACTAAGGAATTTACATGGTCCACACGCAGCCACACAGTGGTGAAGAGGTCATGCCAGCACTTCTTCACCCTCAGGAGGTTGAAAAGATTTGGCATGGGCGCTCAGATCCTAAAAAAGTTCAACAGCTACACCATTGAGAGCCCAGTACATCACTGGGCCTGAGCTCTGCCATTCAGGACCACTATAAGGGTGCTCTAGAACGGCTAGATGTTCTTTACTATTCGGCCATCAGATTTGCCACCAATGCTCCTTATAGGACACATCACTGCACTCTATAGTCCTCTGTAAACTGGTCATCTCTGTATACCCATCGCAAGACCCACTGGTTTATGCTTATTTATAAAATCCTCTTAGGCCTCACTCCCCCTTATCTGGGATATCTACTGCAGCCCTCATCCTCCACATACAACACCTGTTCTGTCAGTCACATTCTGTTTAAGGTCCCCAAAGCACACACATCACTAGGTCGCTCATCTTTTCAGTTCGCTACAGCTAGCGACTGGAACAAGCTGCAACAAACACTCAAACTCAACAGTTTTATCTCAATCTCGACAGTTTTATCTCAATCTCTTCATTCAAATAATCAATCATACACACTCTTACTGACAGTTGTGGCTGCTTTGCATGATGTATTGTTGTCTCTGCCTTCTTGCCCTTTGTGCTTTGTCTGTGCCAATAATTTTTGTCCATGTTTTGTGCTGCTACCATGTTGTGCTGCTGCCATGTTGTGTTGATACAGTACCATGTTGTTGTCATGTTGTGTTGCTACCATGCTGTGTTATCATGTGTTGCTACCATTCTATGTTGTGGTCTTAGGTCTCTCTTTATGTAGTGTTGTGTTGTCTCTCTTGTCGGGATGTGTGTTTTGTCCTATATTTTTATTTAATTTATTATGTTTAATCCTAGCCTTCTGCCTTTGGTAGGACATCATTTTAAATAAGAATTGGTCCTTAACTGACTTGCCTAGATAAATAAAGGTTAAATTAAATTTAAAAAAACAAATATATATTTACCATGCGGGGTCAGAGGAAGGCCCAAACAATTGTCAAAGACTCCAGCCACCCAAGCCATAGACTGTTCTCTCTGCTAATGCACGGCAAGTTGTACCAGTGCACTAAGTCTGGAACCAACAGCACCCTGAACAGCTTTTACCCCCAAGCCATAAGACTGCTAAACAAGACTGCTAAATAGCTAATAAAACGTCTACACGGACTACCAGCATTGATTCTTTTTTGCAATAACTCTCTTGCACTGACTCACTGGACCCACACACTCATACATACTTACACTGACACCCCAACACACACTAACACTATATATGCCCACACACAAATAACATGCGTACACATGCATACTGACGCCACATACTCACTCACTCACTCACACACTCACACACTCACACACACTCACACACTCACACACACTCACACACACACACACTCACACACACACACACACTCACACACACACACACACACACACACACACAACATACACTGCTGCTACGGTCTATTATCTATCTTGTTGGCTAGTCACTTTAGCCATACCTATAAGTACACTACCGTTCAAAAGTTTGTGGTCATTTACAAATTTCCACAAACTTGACCATTAAAATAATATAAAATTGGTCAGAAATACATTGTAGACATTGTTAATAATGTTGTAAATGACTATTGTAGCTTGAAACGGCTGATTATTTATGGAACATCTACATCGGCATACAGAGGTCTATTATCAGCAACCATCACTCCTGTGTTCCAATGGCACGTTGTGTTAGCTAATCCAATTTATCCTTTTAAAAGGCTAATTGATCATTAGAAAACCCTTTTGTAATTATGTTAGCACAGCTGAAAACTGTTGTTCTGATTAAAGCAGCAATAAAACTGTCCTTCTTTAGACTAGTTGAGTATCTGGATCATCAGCATTTGTGGGTTCGATTACAGGCTCAAAATGGCCAGAAACAAAGAACTTTCTTCTGAAACTCGTCAGTCTATTCTTGTTCTGAGAAATGAAAGCTATTCCATGTGAGAAATTGCCAAGAAACGGAAGATCTCGTACAACACTGTGCACTGCTCCCTTCACAGAAGAGAGCAAACTGGCTCTAACCAGAACAGAAAGAGGAGTGGAAGGCCCCGGTGCACAACTGAGCAAGAGGACAAGTACATTAGAGTGTCTAGTTTAAGAAACAGACTCCTCACAAGTCCTCAAACTGGCAGGTTCATTAAATATTACCCGCAAAACACCAGTCTCGACGTCAACAGTGAAGAGGCTACTCCGGGATGCTGGCCTTCTAGGCAGAGTTGAAAAGAAAAAGCCAAAAGATTAAGATGGGCAAAAGAACACAGACACTGGACAGAGGAAGATTGGAAAAATGTGTTATGGACAGACAAATCTAAGTTTGAGGTGTTCGAATCACAAAGAAGAACATTCGTGAGACACAGAAAAAATTAAAGATGTTGGAGCAGTGCTTGACGCCATCTGTCAAGCATGGTGGAGGCAATGTGATGGTCTGGGGGTGATTTAATGGTGGTAAAGTGGGAGATTTGTACAGGGTAAAAGGGATCTTGAAGGAAGGCTATCAATCCATTTTGCAACGCCATGCCATACCCTGAGGACGGCGCTTATTTGGAGCCAATTTCCTCCTACAACAGGACAATGACCCAAAGCATAGCTGGGGAGCAGGTAGCCTAGTGGTTAGAGCGTTGGACTAGTAACTGAAAGGTTGCAAGATCAAATCCCCAAGCTGACAAGGTAAAAATCTGCTGTTCTGCTCCTGAACAATGTAGTTAACCTGCTGTTCCTAGGCTGTCATTGAAAATAAGAATTTGTTCTTAACTGACTTGCCTAGTTAAATAAAATAAAAACTATGCAAGAACTATTTAGGAAAGAGCAGTCAGCTGGTATTCAGAAAGAGCAGTCAGCTGGCACAGTCACTGGATCTCAATCCTATTGAGCAGTTGTGGGAGCAGCTTGACCCTATGGTATGTAAGAAGTGCCTATCAAGCCAATCCAAATTGTGGGAGGTGCTTCAAGAAGCATGGGGTGAAATCTCTTCATAGAACCTCAACAAATTGACAACTACAATTGCTGCAAATGGAGGATTCTTTGACGAAAGCAAAGTTTGAAGGACACAATTAATATTTCAATTAAAAATCATTATTTATAACCTTGTCAACATCTTGACTATATTTCCTATTCATTTTGCAACTAATTTCATTTGTTTTCATGGAAAACAAGGACATTTCTAAGTGACCCCAAACTTTTGAACTGTAGTGTACCTCAATTTCTTCGTACCCGTTCACATCGACTCAGTACTGGTACTCCCAAATATAGCCATGTTATTTTTACTGATTATTGTTATTCACTGTGTATTTATTTTTGGAATAGGACCAGTAAGAGAGCAGTGGCATTGTCTGAAAAGAGGAGCAGGGCTGTTGGAAGCCCTTCCTGACTGGAGCTCCTTACCAGGCTGGGCTGTAACCTGAAGCAAAGGGGGGAGGGAGAGAGAGAGAGCGAGAGAGAGAGAGAGAGAGAGAGAGAGAGAGAGAGAGAGAGAGAGAGAGGGTGGAAACGATAGAGGGGGAAGAAACAAAGTCAGAGAGTGAGGGAAGGAAAGAGAGAGGGAGGGAGAAAGAGAAAGCAACAGAGGCAGAGGGAGAGAGAAAGAGGGTGATGTCAAACCAGCTGAGCTCAGAAAGTAAACAGAGCTCCAGAGTGCAGCATGCTTTCTGCGGTACGGGGACTGCAGCTGGGGGAAAGCCATGGGGGGACACCTACGCTCCCTCACACCGGCACCCACCACTCCCCCGGGACCCCTGGATCTTCCCTCTTCATCACCCTCTTCATCCTCATCTCCCTGCACCAGGGGCTAGCATGGCCCTACGGTAAGAGCCCCTGCAAAATCAGATATGTCTCTCTCTCTCTGTCTCTCCACCCTTCCTCCTGTCTTTATTTCTCCTTCTCTCTTTCTCTTAAAGGGCAGAAAGGCTTTCAGAGTGCCTTGTGAAAAAGAGCCATACAGTGAGATGTTAAGTAGAACATTTTGTAGAGGGAGGAAACAGAGTTTGTTGTTGGTTTGACTTAAAGAACCTGCTGTGGAATCCTGCTTTGGGATCCTGCATGAGTCAACCTCTTGGTGTTTTAACTTGTTATTGTCCACTTAAGAGTCATCACGCTCTTTCTTTCCTCACCCTTTACTTATTGTGAAACATGATTTCACATCTGCTGAGCGCTTTAAATTATTTAATTTCAACTGACCATCTCTTATCTGAGATATGTGCTGGATCCCAAACAAAGCCACACATTCCTTGTAAATAGATGGGGCCGTTCCGAGCCTGCTTATCATCCTGTTAAAAATTTGGCAGTATGTGTCTATTGACAGAGTGTTGTGGATGAGGTCTGCTCAGAAGCATCTGTCTATTGGCCCTCGTGACCATTTGAACCGCTGCAGGGTGTGTGTCATATTGGAGTGAATAATGCAGTCTCTGCTGATGTGTCTACCATACAGTGTCTCTCAGAACTTTCCAGTGAACTACACAGAGACTTACTAACTATAACTAGCACCTTCAGGTGTTATGGCAGTACAATAAAGCCTAATGTAAAACATTTTACGAGGTAGACTACAACCGTTTTAAACGCCTGTAATGAAGATACCTCCCTTCGGCGATGAGAGATGTGCCAGAGTTTACTACTTGCCTGATATTAAACAGCAATTACAGCAGTGAGGCTGACTCAGGCTATTTATGCACCAGTCGCTTCAAATTCGTTATACAATCAGTTGATGAAGGATGAAATCGGTTGAGCAAAACAGCAATCACTATGGAACTGTGCCTAGAGGGAAGGTTGTGGGTTTGATGGTTTTTCTTAAAGAGCAGAAGTGATTACACACTGGAGCCAAGTATATGGGGTAAGGGCAGTGCAAGAGAGGAAGTGTAAGAGAGCAAGAGACAAAGAGAGAGACAAAGAGAGACGGGGGGGCAGGAGAGAGATATAAAAACAAAGACAAAGACAGACAGATAAATCTTGTGAGAATCCTTAAGTCTGAGGCTCAAGCTGAGTTCAGTCAGCAACAGGCTGCAGGCTGCCTGGACATTCTTTCCTGTTAAATGTGGGGTTCTCTCTCCCCTGTGCTTCCAAAGGACCTCTGTACTTCTTACATATTTCGTACTCTCCAGTCAGTCAATGATGTCTCCTCACAGCTTATTTGGCTAAGATCCCCAGGAGCCTGGTTTAGGCTAATGGGTTGTTAGCAGTCATAAATAGAGACCAAGGTCACTGGCAGATAGAAGAGAGGGAGAGGGGAGAGGGATAAAAGGAGAAAGAAGAGTGGAGAAATAAGAGGGAATAGTGGAGAGAAGAAAAAAGGGGAAGGATGAGGGGTGAGGAGAAAGGGCAGAGTGGAGGTGGGAGATGTGAGAGGAGAAGAGTGTCACGTTGGTATACTGTAAATGGGTCGGGAGACAGGCACAGGAATGCGTAATTTGTTTTTTTATTAAGGCCAAATTACGGCGTGCCGTGTAAAGGCACGGGGGCGAAGACCAAACAAACACGTGACAAAACACAGGGTAGAAACCCAAAACAAATGAGCGAGGAGTACCTCGAATAAATAACACACGCGCACAATGATTAACACACGGGACGAGACCCGTAATCATCTGCGCAATCCACAATGGCACGAAAGCCAAAACGCACAGCACAGGTACTCACACGCACCAACGGACATTGTAACAATAATCGACCGCACAATGGAAACCAAAGGGCACACTTATACAAGTACTAATCAGTGGGAATAGGGGACAAGTGTGCGTAATGAAAGTTCCGAAGGGATCTGTGACAAAGAGAGAGCGATGGGAGAAGGATATGGAGAGTCTGCCATTGATGAGACAATGTTGGGGAAATTGAGCGTTTGGAAAATAGAATTTAATATTGTCTGAAAGAGTTCAGTTCAAGTCTCAAGTTAACGGAACACATGTTTAAAACAAATGTGCATATTTCAGGCTCCTGTTTGACCTAGATTTCAGTATACATTTTTAAACACGATACACCATTTAACAAAAGTGGATAATAGAGAAACGGGTGTATGTATTCAAATGGGCTTGTAGTTTCCTATCGGACAGATGTTTATTTAAAGCATTGCAGAGGTTGTCCATGGAGACCTATATTTGGGATCAGGATCCATATGTGTGAACAGAGCTACAGTATCCCCAACACACTCCATCCCACATACTGTACACCACACAGGAGGATGGTGGCACCTTAATTGGGGAGGATGGACTTGTGGTAATGACTGGAGCGGAATGAGTTGAATGGCATCAAATTCATGGCTTGATACCATTCCATTTCCTCCGTTCCAGCCATTATAATGAGCTGTCCTCTCCTCAGCAGCCTCCACTGGTACACCACAACCCCCAGAGGAGTTTCCTGTTCCACCGCCGCTAAATCGCTCAGACCCCAAAATATTAGTCATCTGCAGCCAGGGAGCACAGAGAGTCAGCATGCACACACACACGCACAAGCGCACACACGCACACACTACAGCTATTCTGCTTTGCGTACGGGGACAATTTGTTTGGTAGCAGATGCAATGTGTCATCTTATTGATAGTCAATGTTTCCTGCCACAACTGCTTATTTCATACAACTCAGACAAAAAGCCTGACACAACAGTGGCGAGGCCACAAGACACACAGCTCCTGAATCACAACACTTTCTGTGACATAAACACATGTAGCCATCAACAGGCAGAGAAATATGGAGATTTTTAACAGCTATGACAGAGCCCTGAATGCAGACGGCATTAATCTCTGATACGAAGTTAACTCACTGCTCAGTAAAGCTCAGCGCATCAGTTCTCTCGCTCGCTCACACGCATGAACACACGCATTAACACACGCATTAACACACGCATGCCCACACACTAGCTCTCTGTGGTTTCTGACTCTATTGTGATCTTAATGGTCCTCAGTTGTAGTAGCGGGCTTTATTTAAGGAGGTAGTCTACGGTATGGTGCCATTTTTAGAGTAGAGGACAGGACATATTTTTTTTGAGGGGGGGAGGGAGTACAGTACTCACAGCTGTGCCTCAAAGCATTTGGATGTGAAATCAGAGATGAGAGGAATGAAAAGAAGTGTGTGGACTTTTTATACACAACAAATAAAGAGACTGTAGAGCAACCATGAGTTTGACCCAAAAATTGACATTTATAGGGGGACTGCCATGAGTTGATATGAGTTGGCATGCTGCCAGGGCTGGAGTGCATGCTCGTTTATGGTCAATATTAGGATTTTGGCCAACAAAATTCTGCACAATAGGCATATTTTGTGTATCAGTAAGAGCAGCTACATATTGGACATGGTGTATCAGTCCATATGGTTTGTCCTTTATATACTACTTGTGTTTGTCTGATAGTGTATAATATTTCTGAAGGTCTTGTTGCTGTGTGAGACCTGTGGCATGGAGGGGGCAGTAAGGCAGCAGGGTAGCAGGGCAATAGGACAGGGCTCAGATACAGACATATCAGCACCTCTGTAGGTGTCACGCCCTGACCTTAGAGAGACGTTTATTTTCCTCTAGTTTGGTTAGGTCAGGGTGTGATGTGGGGTGGGCAATCTAGTTGGTCTATTTCTTTGTGTTGAGCAGAGTATGGTTCCTAATCAGAGGCAGCTGTCTATCATTGTCTCTGATTAGGAATCATACTTAGGCAGCCCTTTTTTCCACCTTTTGTTGTGGGATCTTGTTTTTGTGTTGTGCCTGTGAGCACACCATTACTTCACGTTTCGTTCGCTGCTGTATTTGTTTTGGTGAGTTTCATTTATTAAAACATGTGGAACTCTACGCACGCTGCGCCTTGGTTTACTCATTACAACGACGATCGTGACAGTAGGAGGACTGTCTGAGTGTATGTTCTGCTCCCAAAAACAATGATGTCAGCATCTGGATCCACATCAAAGCCGGATGGCACATGTTAACAACCTTACAACCTGTCTCTAAACCCAGCAATGGGATGGGGTGGGGGATGGTGTTTTAAAGGGGGAAAGGGGGTCTCCTCTCTCCACCAGGAGACAGGGTTTCTTTGAAGAGGCTCAGATTATTGCTATTTTGGTTTCCCCGGCTCCTTGACGTTCTTGTCGGAGCATATCTCCCACAACATCTGGGATGAAAAAAACAGATACCAATACATAAGGCAAGAGAAGCCACACAAACTGCACAGAGATCTGCATGCCTAGCCAAAAGCCTGGAAAAATAACTTACCGGGGAATTTTCTATTTGTTAGTGTGTTTTTCTTTTTTCTGTTCTAAGCTGTGAGCAGTTAGCACAATTGCATCGAGCTTGCAGGGCATGTTCACAAGCAACCCAATCAGAAATAGTCTGTAGGCTATGTGAGGAAAGAGACAAAGACAATATCACAAAACATGCAAGCATTTATTTCTTAATCAAGCTTGTTGTGTGGTAAGGGGTTGTGTAGGACTATCAGTGCCCTGTGCAGGAGAGATTGAGCCAAGCACAATCCATATCAGGTTGTTACAATGCACCGGTGTGGTTGTTGGCAGATCTGCATAATATTTGCATACAGATAATGGCCTCATTCTGTGATTGCCTGTGCACATAGAAAGGGAGCCAAAGAGACTATACAAGATTATGCAAACACAAACATGAAACCTGTGCCTTCAATTCAAAAGAGGGCAAACAAGGTAAGATTGACACATTGAAAGCCCAGACAGACAGTCTCAGGTTCAATATTTGATACCTAAAGAAAAGAGCCAGAAGAGAAAGGAGTATAGGAAAGGATTTGGTAAGTCTGTGCTATTTCCCTCACACTCTCACAATTATGTTGTCAGACTTGGCAATTGCAGAAAACACCTAATTTACAGATAATTAGTAACAAAAATGCATGCCGTAGGAAATTCGCACACATTTTTGCAGGGGTGAAGGTAGATCTAATTTCTACCCGGTACGGGGACCTTCTAAGTGTACAAAACATTTTTATAGGCCTAATCATAGAATTAGGCTATATAGAACCCTATTAATTAATTAGGAACTCTGTGGGCCTAAAAGTTAAGATTTTTATTAGATTAAGTTTTAATGTGTCATAAACACAACCAGTCAAGGTTTTCATCTGATTGTCAAAGAATTACTTCAAAAGCCTCATGTAGGATACCCGTGCACGGAGGTGTGTTCAAATATAGTTGACATTTTTTTATTTAACTAGGCAAGTCAGTTAAGAACAAATTCTTATTTATAATGATGGCTTAAGAACAGTTGGTTAACTGCCTTGTACAGGGGTAGAACAACAGATTTTTACCTTGTCTGCTTGGGGAATCGATCTAGCAATCTTTCGGTTACTGGTCCAACACTCTAACCACTAGGCTACCTGCTGCCCCTAATTTAAGCCTCATTTAGATGTTTTTGTGCTAATAAGTTCTGACACTTGGTAGGCAATTTGTTAGTCAACTTGCCTATAATTACATACATCCAGTAGGCCTACAGTTTCTCTTCTGTCATTAGCCTACTTGAAGCTAGTCTAGAATACTACGTAAATAAAGCCTTGCTCACCAGAATAATGTCATAAATCAATAGAATGATCAATGTATCATCAACAACCTAGTTGACATCTTTAGCCTGAAGTTTTCCCTTTCTCTGCTTCTCTCACGGAGCAAGAACGTTTAGGGAATGGGGAGATTTCCCTTGCAAAAATCTGTTTCACTGGTTTTAATAAAAATGAAAAGCCGTGAAAACGATCCAACATGTTCCTGATAACATTTCAGTTTGTTTTGGATGCATATTTTCTGTGGTTGAAAATGCAACAGCTTTTATGTTGCTGAAAGAAATTGCACATGTAGGCTACACAACACTAGTGCCAGAGTGCGAATTTCACCATGACATTCAGGACCTCTATTGAGACATGCAGTTTGGATGCTGGAATTCTTTTGGAGTGGACCAACATGCACAAGTTAGCCACATTTTTAAAGTGATTTGTTTGACAATTAGATGAAAATATAGGCCTATTAAAAAAACATGTTGGAACGTATTCACAGCGGTAAAAACAAAAGTTTGCTCCCTATACTTTCAATGCATTTTTCAGAAAAACGTGGGTAAATGGCATTTACTTGCATTTACCCTCCACTAGGCCTATACCACTACAGGTAGCCTACCCCTCTTAGACGAGGCAATTTTACACACATGAACACACGCAGAACAGGTAGCGTACATTCAATATAATACATTAGTTGAATCAAAACATGTTTTACACCCTAGTTCATATGTTGTCCATAATTCATGAATTACTGCTTGGAGTCCTCACAGATCGTGTGACATAAAACACTACTTTTCTTTCCTTACATTAATGATATGTACGACAGTATTGTTTGTCATTATTAAGCATTTAACAATTGAAGTAGAACATTGGACCCTGTACGAATCATATATCTTGGATATCTGGGAAAATGCACTGTAAGTGTATGCTGACTATGCCTATTTAACATTTCATTATGTTTCGCCGACAAAACAGTTCTCAAGGGCGCACAAATCCAAAATAATGTAGACCTATGCCATTGCAAAATCGAATGCTTCTAACAGAACATTGACATCTTCTAACTGAAAGAGTCACCTTATAGGCTTACTGTCATTAACACATAGCCTACTTGTTGGATAGATTGGATGCACATTGGTGTCTAGCTGTAAGCTAGTTGTGCAGTGATATTGTCGACCATCATCAGCTGATCCAGGAAAGAAAATAATAAAGCTAAATAAATGGTCTACTACACTGAACAAAATAATAAACGCAACATACAACAATTTCAAAGGTTTTACTGAGTTTCAGTTCATATTAGAAAATCTGTCAATTTAAATAAATGGATTTCACTTGACTGAGAATACAGATATACATCTGTTGGTCACAAAAGGTAGGGGCGTGGATCAGAAAACCAGTCAGCATCTGGTGTGACCACTCATCTTCGCATAGAGTCGATCAGGCTCTTGATTGTGGCCTGTGGAATGTTGTACCACACCTCTTCAATGGCTGCGCAAAGATGCAGGATATTGGCAGAAACTGGAACACGCTGTTATACAAGTCAATCCAGTGAAAATCAAAATCAAATCAAATCAAGCTTTATTTATACAGCACATTTCAGACTTCGAATGGAACGCAATGTGCTTTTTACAGGAAAAAATAAAAAACTATGAAAATAATAGCTGAAATATTTACTACACAACAGACATAACATAAAAAACAAAAGAATGACACAAACTTAACAAATAAAAAGAACCCTAAGGAAAGCAAAGCAAAAAAATACGTGTTTTAAGATCTCTTTTAAATGTGTCCACATTTTCAGCCCCCCTCAGGTTCTCTGGCAGGCTATTGCAGAAGCTGGGGACATAATAACTAAAGGCTGTGTCACGTCCTGACCAGTAAAAGGGGTTATTTGTTATTGTAGTTTGGTCAGGGCGTGGCAGGGGGTGTTTGTTTTGTGTGTTTCAGTGTTTTTGGTTTATGTTCTATGTTATCTATTTCTATGTGTTTATCTAGTTTTCTATTTCTATGTTGGGGTTTTGGCAATGACCTCCAATTAGAGGCAGCTGGTTTTCATTGTCTCTAATTGGAGGCCATATTTAGTTGGGTTTGTTTTTACATTTTACATTTTAGTCATTTAGCAGACGCTTTTATCCAGAGTGACTTACAGTAGTGAATGCATACATTTCTTCTTTTTTTTGTACTGGCCCCCCGTGGGAATCGAACACACAACCCTGGCGTTGCACACACCATGCTGGTGTTGCAAACACCATGCTCTACCAACTGGGTGGTTGTTTCCAGTATAGTCTGTGCACCTTACTGGACTGTTTTCGTTGTCAATTTATTTTGTTTAAGTGTTTTCTTCAATAAAGAAAGAAGATGAGCACTTTACCCGCTGCGTTTTGGTCCAATCCTTACGACACCCATGGCAGGCTGCCTCTCCATGCCTCTTGGTTCTTTGGGATAGTTAATAGGCCAGTACCAGAAGACCTGAGGAACCTACTGGCTACATAACTTAAAAGCATGTCTGACGTATTGGGGTGCCCAATCGTGTATGGATTTAAAAACCAATAGAACATATTAAATTGAATTCTAAAACTTACAGGCAGCCAGTGTGCAGAGACCTTAAAACTAGTGTAATGTGTGCTCTCCATCTGGTCTTGGTCAGTGCCCATGCTGCAGCATGATGTATGTTTTGCAGTTGACCAATGTCTTCCCAACAATGCTCAATTGGTGACATGTATGATGAGTATGCAGGCCATGGAAGAACGGTAATATGTTCAGCTTCCATCAATTGTGTACAGATTCTTGCGACATGGGTCTGTGCATTATCATGCTGAAACATGAGGTGATGGCAGCGGATGAATGGCACGACAATGGGCCTCAGGATCTCATCATGGTATCTCTGTGCATTAACATTGGCATTGATAAAATGCAATTGTGTTCATTGTCCATAGCTTATGCCTGCCCATACCGTAACCCCACTGCCACCATGGTGCACTCTGTTCACAACATTGACATCAGCAAACCGCTCACCCACACGACTCCATAGACGCTGTCTGCCATCTGCCTGGTACAGTTGAAAGCCGTGATTAATCTGTGAAGAGCACATTTCTCCAGTGTGCCAGTGGCCATCGAAGGTGAGCATTTGCCCACTGAAGTCAGTTACGACGCTGAACTGCAGTCAGGTCAAGACCCTGGTGAGAATAACAAGCACGCAGATGAGCTTCCCTGAGACGGTTTCTCAGTTTGTGCAGAAATACTTTGCTTGTGCAAACCCACAGGTTCATCCGCTGTCCGGGTGTGCTGGTCTCAGACGATCCCACAGGTGAAGAAGTCCGGATGTGGATGTCCTGGGCTGGCATGGTTACACGTAGTCTGCGGTTGTGAGGCCAGTTGGACTCGCTGTCGAATCTATAAAATTAAGTTGGAGGCGGCTTATGGTAGAGAAATGAACATTATATTCTCTGGCAACAGCTCCGGTGGACATTCCTGCAGTCAGAATACCATTTGTACAATCCCTCAAAACTTGAGACACCTGTGCATTGTGTTGTGTGACAAAACTGCACATTTTAGAGTGGCCTGTTTAATCAGCTTCTTGATATGCCACACCTGTGAGGTGGATGGATTATCTTTGCAAAGGAGAAATGCTCACTAACAGGGATATAGACAAATTAGAGAGAAATACTTTTTTTGTGCGTATGGAACATTTCTGTGATCTTTTATTTCAGCTCATGAAATATGGGACCAATTCTTTACATCATGCTATTATATTTTTGTTCAGTGTACTTCGGGCCACGGATGGCACAGAGAACACCAGTATCCGTGCTCCAACCTGAAAAACAAAGCAATGAGCGCTCTAAACATTTGACTGACAAAAGCAAACAAATCAATGGATTAATCTAATGCATTGGAATAAAGGCATAGACTATTTTTATCAAACGCATGGCAAACAACTGTCGAAAATGTGTAATTGCAATAAAAATCTATGCTAAAGGAGCTCAGCTGAGGCCGAAATGAGGCACTACTGGGATCCCGAGGGGCGCATTGGTCTAAAGTACTGCATCTCAGTGCTAGAGGCTTCACTACAGACACCATGGTTCTAATCTAAGGTGTGTCACAACTGGCTGTGACTGGGAGTCCCATAGGGCAGTTCACAGTGTTGTCCGGGTTTGGCCAGTGTAGGCCGTCATTGTAAGTAAAAACTTGTTTGTTACTGACTTGCCTAGTTAAATCAAGGTTAAATAAATGTGAAAAACTACTGAGTAAACAGGTTTAAACCATGACAGAGAGGTGGGGGTGTTCATTTCACTTGGAAGCCTTACTTTTCATATTTGGTGCACACACAAGAACACACACATACACACACACACACACAGTGAATTCACACCAGCCCTAATTTACATTTTACATTTACGTCATTTAGCAGACACTTTTATCCAGAGCGACTTACAAATTGGTGCATTCACCTTATGATATCCAGTGGAACAACCACTTTACAATAGTATATCTATATATCTTATTTATTTATTTTTATTTTTTTGGGGGGTGGGGGGGTGGGTTAGAAGGATTACTTTATCCTATTCCTTAAAGAGGTGGGGTTTCAGGTGTCTCCGGAAGGTGGTGATTGACTCCGCTGTCCTGGCGTTGTGAGGGAGCTTGTTCCACCATTGGGGTGCCAGAGCAGCGAACAGTTTTGACTGGGCTGAGCGGGAACTGTGCTTCCGCAGAGGTAGGGGGGCCAGCAGGCCAGAGGTGGATGAACGCAGTGCCCTTGTTTGGGTGTAGGGACTGATCAGAGCCTGAAGGTACGGAGGTGCCGTTCCCCTCACAGCTCTGTAGGCAAGCAACATATTCTTGTAGCCGATGCGAGCTTCAAATGGAAGCCAGTGGAGTGTGCGGAGGAGTGGGGTGACGTGACAGAACTTGGGAAGGTTGAACACCAGACGGGCTGCGGCGTTCTGGATGAGTTGTAGAGGTTTAATGGCACAAGCAGGGAGCCCAGCCAACAGCGAGTTGCAGTAATCCAGACGGGAGATGACAAGTGCCTGGATTGGGACCTGCGCCGCTTCCTGTGTAAGGCAGGGTCGTACTCTGCGAATGTTGTAGAGCATGAACCTACAGGATCGGGTCACCGCCTTGATGTTAGCGGAGAACAACAGGGTGTTGTCCAGAGTCACGCCAAGGCTCTTAGCACTCTGGGATGAGGACACAATGGAGTTGTCAACCGTGATGGCGAGATCATGGAATGGGCAGTCCTTCCCCGGGACGAAGAGCAGCTCCGTCTTGCCGAGGTTCAGCTTGAGGTGGTGATCCGTCATCCACACTGATATGTCTGCCAGACATGCAGAGATGCGATTCGCCACCTGTTATCAGAAGGGGGAAAGGAGAAGATTAATTGCGTGTCGTCTGCGTAGCAATGATAGGAGAGACCATGTGAGGATATGACAGAGCCAAGTGACTTGGTGTATAGCGAGAATAGGAGAGGGCCTAGAACTGAGCCCTGGGGGACACCAGTGGTGAGAGCACGTGGTGCGGAGACAGATTCTCGCCACGCCACCTGGTAGGTGCGACCTGTCAGGTAGGACGCAATCCAAGAGTGAGCCGCGCCGGAGATGCCCAACTCGGAGAGGGTGGAGAGGAGGATCTGATGGTTCACAGTATCAAAGGCAGCAGATAGGTGTAGAAGGATGAGAGCAGAGGAGAGAGAGTTAGCTTTAGCAGTGCGGAGAGCCTCCGTGACACAGAGAAGAGCAGTCTCAGTTGAATGACCAGTCTTGAAACCTGACTGATTTGGATCAAGAAGGACATTCTGAGAGAGATAGCAAGAGAGCTGGCCAAGGACGGCACGCTCAAGAGTTTTGGAGAGAAAAGAAAGAAGGGATACTGGTCTGTAGTTGTTGACATCGGAGGGATCAAGTGTAGGTTTTTTGAGAAGGTTAAAGCTAATGTCTCCCCTTGTAAAACCCACAAAATTGTTAGGCTACTATCCAATGTATGGTCTTTGCAGGTGTTGAGCTTCATGCCTCACGGATCTGTGTTTATAGGGCAGTAAGCCATATCTCTCTGCTTTGCATAATACCTGCTCATCAGGCACATGCCAAAGCACCAACTAGCAGATGTGCTGCCACTAAGGCCTGGCAAACAGTCAATAGTAGAGGAAGGGGTTGGGCTCCCCTCATAGATATGTGTTGTGCATTCCTGCATGGTCCAGCACTGACAGAAAGAACCCTTTTAGTCACACTCTGAGAAAACACAACACATTTATCAGCAAAACTCTGTTTCAGTAAACACAGTCTGTCTCTTTACACAGTATAAACGCAATATAAAGGAGATAGAGCAACTAGCTCTCACAGTCTCACGTGAGAATTAGACGTCATGTTTCTCAAACAGCAAATTTCAAAATGGTTGCAAACGTCAAATTTAATGTTTAAGTTTAAATGTATGCATTAACTATGACATCTTAAGTTTAAGCATTAACTGGTTAATGGTTAAGGTAAGGGTTAAGTTTTGGAATAGGCTTAAAATAAAAATCTCAAAACAACATTCTATCACTCGATTCCAATTTGCAACCTTTGGAATCAGAGGCAGATGCTTACATCCATCTACAACGCCCTACCAAAACCGAAACCTACTTGAAGGTAACAGCGCTCACTGTTACCCCTAGTGGCCGGTTTCCACGTCATCTCCCGACATCCTCAGACATGGATGGACGTCGAATACTAACTTGTATCACAGGTTATGTGGCTGGATAGAGACCAAAAATTCACAAGTTCGGCTTCTCACCATCTAACGAACATGTCGGAAGGGGTAGTAGTTGATGGAGTTTGGTATGAGGGTTTTGACGTGGATGGTGGTCTGTTAAGCCAGCCCCTGGTTTGCCCTATTGCTGGCGGGGACAGTCCCCGGTAGTGGCCCGAAGTGGAGCTGGCACCCCGAAAATGAACATCCAGCCAACTGGAGGGGTAAGTAGGGATTTTAGACTTCTGTTTGTTGAATGAGCGGGAAAGCGGTTGTGGGCGCTTTCCGGGCATGAAGATGTCTGGTGGCTGGATTGTTTGGGTATCGGCCAGACGGTGATGGTGGAAGTTAGCCTTGTTGTGGGGGAAAGAGGTGGAATCCCGTTGTGATTACGCCTGGGGCGACAAAGGGTTTGTTGGACATATCGGACGTGTGTTGGGTTTGAGCGGATCCAAGTGTTTTGGGCTTCAGATGTCCAATGGCCGAGGTGCTTGATAATGGCAGCGGCGAAGCCATTATGTCGTGCCATGGTAGCAGCTCTGATCCAGAAGAATTGGGAGCAGTAGAGGTGAGCAGGGTAACCGGCATGGGAGATGGTGGTCTTCAGGTGTGCCTGAAACCAGTGTCTGGTGATGGGGTGGCCTCTGTCTGTTATGAACAGAGGCTCATAAGGGGAAGAGTAAAGGGCGTAGTAGGAGGAGAGGGAATCAAAGTGGTTGAATAAGGAGGGTCTGTCTTGCTGTACTTGAGGTGGTATCGTATGGTTTCTGGGTCGAGAATAGTGAGGTCAGAAAAGCAAGGTTGGTGGGTTGGACTGAAGATGCATGCAAGGGTTGTGAATTCCGAGCAATGGAGGAACCCAAAGAACGCAAGAGTGAAGATGGCTTCCAGGGTCCGGTTGGTGTGGAGAGAAACGAGTCCTGTCCTGAGAGTGGTGATGCAGGCAGAGAGGATATCAAAAGGTGATGGGGAGCGGTGGTTGCCTCTTGCGGAGGCCCCTCAGTAGAAGTGCAGTCTGGGATGTGTGATGGCTGTGCAGGGGTATGAATGATGGCTGTGCAGGGGTATGAATACTTTGAGTATGAATTGCAGACCATTGAGTCCAGGTTCTAATGGTGGTGTAGGGGCAGAGGTGCTGGTGGGCGTACGTGACATAGGATAGGATGGTGGGAAGGTTGAAGTTGGGTAAGCAGAGTGCGTGCTGGTGGTGGAAAGTTCTGAAGGAGTTCCATGGAGTCCTGTAGGTTTGTAGGATGCTGGAGGCGAGGCCATGGAGGATGGTGGCTCTGGTTTGCTGGGTGAGTGTGTGGATGTCCAGTCTTGGATATCGGAGGGCTCTGACTTGAAATGGCGTGGTGGGAAGGGGGCTCAGGCATTCCCATGATGAGAGTGGTCACAGCAAGTGCAGCTTGTCCAGCTGGCAGGGACCTGGGCCCGGTTGCATAAAACAACTTAAGTGTTTCACTTAAGGATATAGCTTTCAGGAATGATTTCAGGGAATTGTTTAAGGGCGTTACATAGAGCCCATCAAATGTTTTCCTTAGGAAAGGGCATACTTAAGGGGTTATATGGTAATTTGAAGGCAGAAAGAGTCTCTGGTTACCATGGATACAACCTGATTCACTGACTGAAAGTCTTATCAAAGAGATCATATTTATTTAATTTACAGAGTAGGTACAGTACATTTGGAAAGTATTCAGACCCCTTGACTTTTTCCACATTTTGTTACATTACAGTTTTTTTCCCTCATCAAATTACACATAATACCCCATAATGACAAAGCAAAACAGGTTTTTAGAAATGTTTTCAATTTGAATTTTACAAAAAGCAGAAACTTTTTTGAAGCACCGTTGACAGCGATTACAGACTTGAGTCTTCTTGTGAATGACGCTATAAGCTTGGCACACCTGTATTTGGGGACTTACTCCCATTCTTCTCGGCAGATCATCTCAACCTCTGTCAGGTTGGATGGGTAGCATTGCTGCGCAGCTATTTTCAGGTCTCTCCAGAGATGTTCAATCGGGTTCAAGTCCGGTCTCTGGCTGAGAGACTAGTCTCAGAGAGACTAGTCCTGAGAGAGACTAGTCCTGAAGACACTCCTGTGTGGTCTTGGCTTTGTGCTTAGGGTCGTTGTCCTGTTGGAAAGTGAACCTTTACACCAGTCTGAGGTCCTGAGCAATCCGGAGCAGGTTTTCATCAAGGATCTCTCTGTACTTTGCTCCATTCATCTTTCCCTCGATCCATGATGCTGCCAAAATCATGCTTCACTTTAGGGATGGTGCCAGATTTCCTCCAGTCGTGACGCTTGGCATTCAGGCCAAAGAGTTCAATCTTGGTTTTATCAGACCAGAGAATCTTGTTTCTCATGGTCTGAGTCCTTTAGGTGCCTTTTAGTACACTACAAGCGGGCTGTCATGTACATTTTACTGAGGAGTGGCTTCCATCTGGCCACTCTACCATAATGGCCTGATTGGTGGAGTGCTGCAGAGATGGTTGTCCTTCTGGAAGGTTCTCCCATCTCCACAGAGGAACTCTGGAGCTCTGTCAGTGACCATCGGGTTCTCCCCCTATTGCTCAGTTTGGTCAGGCAGCCAGATGTTGGAAGAGTCTTGGAGGTTCCAAACTTCTTCCATTTAAGAATGATGGAGGCCACTGTGTTCTTGGGAACGTTCAATGCTGCAGAAATGTCTCGGTACCATTCCCCAGATCTGTGCCTTGACTCAATCCTGGTTTTTGCTCTGACATGCACTGTCAACTGTGAGATGTTATATAGACAGGTGTGTGCCTTTCCAAATCATGTCCAATCTATTTTCTTTAGCATAGGTGGACTCCAATCAAGTTGTAGAAAGATCTCAAGGATGATCAAAGGAAACCTGATGCACCTGAACTCAATTTCGAGTCTCATAGCAAAGGGGCTGAATACTTATGCAAATAAGGTATTTCTAAAAACCTGTTTTTGCTTTGTCATTATGGGGTATTGTGTGTAGATTGATGAGGTTTTAAAAAAATCAATTTTAGAATAAGGCTGTAATGTAACAAAAAGTGGAAAAAAGGGAAGGGGCCTGAATTATTTCTGAATGCGCTGTAGCTAGCTAGCCAGCTAGCTTTGTACCCATGGAGTGTGCACCTTCCATTGTTTAGCTAAGTAGCTACCTAGCTAGCTATACACCTAGCTAGCTGGTTGATGTTTTCCTTTTGCCACCAGGGCAGAGGAAAGCAACATGCAACTCCACAAATGCTGATTACATTGATATCCACACTGAATGAAGCACTTAAGGGACTGCATGGGCACCGTTAATGTAAGGGAGGAATTTGACTTAAAATCTTTTGTGCAACTGACTTAAAGTAAAAAATGCACTATGCAGAAATCACTCCGCCCTGTTTGCTAAAATTCGAAAAGTTTGCCTAATTTCAGTTTATGTGACAAAACAATCAAGTATAGTGTGGAGTATCAAGGTACCATCTAACCTGCTGTGAAATATATTTTCCATAACCAAAAATATAGCATTTTCAGCTGTTTGAAGCTGATGTACAAAACCGAAAGTAAAAAAAGCAAAAATTGGACTTCAGAACAGGAAGCACAGAAATAGTGCCCATAGAAAATATCTATCACTTCTTAGACCTGCTTTCAATGCGAATGAGAGATCTATAACTCACATTTTTATGTGAATTTGGTCAGGTCCCCCAAAACATTACATGTGGCAGCTTTAAGTAAATCTTAAGGGAAAAGATAAGGGGGAAATTTACTTAAGATGTTTTATGCAATCGAGCCCTGATAGTTTCTGGGATGGCTATGTCAGAAAATTCATCCCCTGAGGCAAAAATGTCCTCCTAAAAAGATTCCTCCTCATCCTTCACCGCCATCACCACCA